>NC_137952.1:7999101-8599101 GCF_963924665.1 Micromys minutus
ATAAACTGTAACATGTATCAGATGTTTGTGAATTTTAAGTTTGGAAGCTCTGTAACATTTTGGTTGATGGTTGGGGTTCAGAACTTGACTCTGTTTTGTGCTATCAATCAAGCAATAGAGGCTTGCTTATAATAAAATTGTATTGACCTATTATATGGGTTATGTTGGATGTAAGTGAATCTATAACATAGAGACTTAGGGTAAAATTAACTCCTACTGATTTAACTAAAAGAAGGGTCAAAGGTAAGGCATATAAAGGAAGGAAGGAGGGAGGAAGGGAGGGAAGAAACGAAGGGAAGGAGGAAAGAAGTAAGGAAAAAAGAAAGAAAAGAAAAGGGAGGGAAGAAGGAAGAGAGGAAAGAAAAGAGGTAGGAACTAAGGCAGGAAGGGGAAAGAGGGGGAAAAAAGGAAGAAAAAAGAAACGAAAGAAAAAACCCAAAAAAGTAGTAATTTGGTGATAAAATTACTTGTAACGATATTCTGCTATGTTCATAGATCACTGCCATTTGTCACAGTTCAGACCTCATCAGAGACACTATTGTGCCCAAAGGGACCAACATCTGGGAAGTCCATACCCACCGAAACACAGAGACCAATACTGATGCAATAAGCAAGAGGTTTAATCATTCCAGTGCACTGGAGCCATCCTGTAAATGGGACAGAGGTGACTCCCAATCACTAAAAGGCAAAATTATTATACATTAGTGAGGCAGACATAGGCAACAGCATGATTTGGTTACCTTCTATTGCTGGTTAGTGTTGACATTTTACATGATTGGGGGCCCCTGGTAATGTGGTACTGCCAGCTGGCTACAGCCATTACTTGTTAATACCCACTTGGGTGCTACTGATGTTATTTATGGCAGAAAAGTCCTAGCACTGTGGGAGTGTTCAAGCATATCCTTAGACTACTGGCTCTGTGTGCTCATTTCTTATGGTCATTTTAGGGTATTCATCCATCTGGAAAGTCTCCAAACCAGACTCACCAGATATTCTTTTTCTATTAGGGTTTCACAAAGAGAGTTCCAGGAGCAGATGGGAGCAAATATAGATTCCAACTGTTAGACATTAGGCACAAAGTTAGAGACCTTAATATATTCAGTCTTAAAGGTGATGTCTGTCTTTCAACACATTCCTGAGTTCTGACCAACCCCAGGAAGTAAAGACAGGAAAAATTTCCAGGTAGAAGATTGAGTACATTTAGAAAACACTGGTTTCTAAAATAACAAAGAATAAAGCTTATAATTACACATTAAGACAGATTTCACATAGTCTGAACCATATCCTCTGTCCTTTATTATGGTTTTCAGTTTAATAATATTTTGAGATTCTTGAATATCCAAACAAGAGGGTCTCTGAGTCTTATATCTTTTCTTTTGGTTGGTCTGTCATGGCCTACATTACTATCATACTTCTTATGCTCTCTTATTATATTTCATATTTTTATATTTTAAAATGTGAATGAATAATGTAAATGTACCCATGAGGCTAAAGTTAAAAATAAACCTCTTATTTTTGCCTACTAATAAAATTAAAAATCATTTTTTCTTCAATGGACTGATACTGGAAATATCTCATGATCAGGAGCTGTTGAACAATAAATAATAGACTCCATGGTATTATCTCTGGGCTCTTATTTACTTACAGTTTGGTATTTAATTTTTTTTGTTTATCATTTTTTTGAGGGACCTGGTGTATTCTCTTTCTATGTTTGGGGCATTGGTTTTGGGTTGATTTTCTAGAGAGAACTTAATACTTGGCTGAATCAAAAGCACAGGAAATTCTGGGTAAATTTTAAGAGGGGAATATGATAAAAATTATGATCAAGTATAGTTAAATTTAATTTAATAGAATAAAAATTTTAAGATGTCTGAATAAAAAAATTGACTATAAAGTCTGAACTCTGGTGTTAGGTGAGAGCTGTCTATCTGAGGAGCCTCTTTCTGTCAGAGTCTTGTCACTTTCTCCCTAAGAACTAGTAGTGAACTCAGTATTAAAATGCTGTTTTTTATTATTAAAACTTCTCCGTGGGGGTACTTTCCACTGTCATCAGGACTAGAGACTCAGGATCTGCACACAGAAGGCTAAGATTTCTGATCTGCTGCACAGGCCCTTTTCTTTATTAATTAAGGGTGAGCCTGAGGCGCAGGCCATGGGTGGTCACACTGGGAGTTCTTGAAGAGGAGAGTGCTCTCTGGATTAGGGTCCGTTACAGCCCACAGAGAGGGCCAGGTCTCAGGAGCTGCCATAGGAAGGCTGAACTCCCAGAAAGGCTGCACAGGCATTCTTTCACCTAGACCAAAAGTGAGCCTCAGGCCCAGGTCAATGGAGGTCACACCTGGAGTGCAAGAAGAGCAGGTAATTCAGTGCTATCTGGAAAAGGGTCCTTTGTAGCCTAAAGAGCCAGGTCTCTGCCATTAAGACTCAGGACCTGTGGGAAGACAGCTGAGCTCCCAGCCTCACAAGAGTTCTCATATCAGAGCTCACAAAGATATAACAAAGTCACTGTCATCAGAACTTATTGCCTTTCGACCTAGGAGCAATCTCCCTTCTGAGCCTGAGGAACTTCAGACCCATAGGAGAGACAGGCACCAGTCGGAAACAAAAAGATCATCTACAATCACTCACAAGATGACAAAAGGAAAGCAAAAGAACAAAAGCAATGAAAAAAACAGAAAACCTGGTAACATCAAAATCTAGTTCTCCCACCAGAGCAAGTAATGGCTTTTTCAACACTCTAGAAAAAGAAGATTTGGACTTAAAAATAATAATTTATGATGATGATGGAGATCTTTGAGAAACCCATAAATAAATATCTTTAAAAAATTAAAGGAGAACCAGGAGAAATCACTCAAAGTACTACAAGAAAACACAACCAACCAGGTGAAAGAATTGCAAATGGAAATAGATACAATAAAGATATCACAGAAGAGACAACACTGGAGGTAGGCAACCTAACAAAGAAATCAGGAGTAATAGCTACAAGCATCATAAACAAATTACACGCAATGGAAGATAGAATCTTAGGGTCTGAAGACAACAAGGAAACATAGCCAAAACAGTCAGAGAAGATGCAAAACAAAAATTCTCCTAACCTAGAATTCCCAGAAGATTCAGAAAACGCTGAGAAGACCAAGTCTAAGGATAATAGTTGTAAGAGAGGGTGAAGAATATCAACTAAAAGGCACAGTAATTATCTTCAACAATATCATAGAAGAAAACTTCCCTACCTTAAGAATGAGATCACCATGAACATACAAGAATCTCACAGAACTCCAAAAAGAATAGACCAGAAAAGAAATTTTTCCCAATGCATAATAATAGTCAAAATACCAAATGTTAAAAGCAAAGAAAGAATAATAAAATCAGTAAAGGAAAAAAGGGCATGTATCATATAAAGGCTAACCAATTAGAATTATACCCGACTTCTCAACAGAGAATATGAAAGCTAGAAGTTCCTGGACAGAAATCATATAGACTAAAAGAGAGCACAAATGCCAGCCCAGGTTACTACATCCAGCAAAACTCTCAATTATCATAGATGGAGAGAACAAGATATTCCAGGACAAAACAAAATGTACACAATATCTGACCACAAATCCAGTCCTACAAAGGATAATGAATGAAATATCTAACACAAGGAGAGAAACTACACCCTAGAAAAGCAAGAAAATAATTATAAATAAAGAGGAAAAAGAGACACAAGTATAATTCTACCTCTAACAACAAAAACATCAGGAAACAAAAATTACTATTTCTTAATATCTGTTAACATAAGTGGACTCAATTCCTCAATAAACAGGCATAGGCTATCAGACAAGATTCATAAACAAAATCCAGCATTTTGCTGCATACAAGAATCTCATCTCAGAGACAAATACAGATAGCAGCTCAGAGTAAAAGTTTGGGAAAAAACCTCCCAAGAAAATGGTCTCCAAATCTAGATGGAGTACTCATTCTAATATTGAATAAAATTATTTTTGAATAAAAGTTATCAAAAAATAAGAAAGGACACTTTTTACTCATCACAGGAAAAATCTATCAAGACATACTCTCAATCCTGAACATCTATTCTCCAAATGCAAGAGGACTCACATCCATAAATGAAACCTTACTAAAGTTGAAAGCCTATATTGTACCTTACACAGTAATAGAGGGAGACTTCAACACCCCACGCTTATTAATGGACAGATTATAGAAGCTGAAATTTCACAGAGACACAGTAAAACAAGCAGAGGTAATTGACAGGCATTTGCAAAATATTTCATCCTTAAACAAAAGAATATACCTTCTTATCAGCAACTCTGGGCTCCTTCTTCAAAATTGACCATAAAGAAGCATCAATAGAGATAAGGAAATTGAAATACTATTATGCATCCCATATGATCACCACAGACTAAGGTTGGTCTTTAATTACAAAAAGAAAAGAAAAGAAGAAGAAGAAGAAGAAGAAGAAGAAGAAGAAGAGGAGGAGGAGGAGGAGGAGGAGGAGGAGGAGGAGGAGGAGGAGGAGGAGGAGGAGTAGGAGAAGGAGGAGGAGGAAAAAAGCCCACATACTCATGGAAGCTATACTCAATGGTAACATGGTCAAAGAAGAAATAAAGAAAGAAATTAAGGAGTTTTATTTTATTTTATTTTTTTAGATTTTAATGAAAGTGAAAGCACAGCATACTCAAACATGTGGGTTGTAATAAAAGAAGTTCTAAGAGAAATACTTATAGCTCTGAGTGCCTCAAAAAAGAAAAAAAAAAAAAAAAACCTGGAGAGAGCATACACTACCAGCTTGGCAGCACAGATGAAAGCTATAGAACAAAAGAAACCGATGCACCCAAAGAGAGTAGACAGTAGAAAATAATCAAACTCAGAGCAGAAATCAACTAAGTAGAAAAAAAAAATAAAAAATAAAAAAGAACCACACAAAGTCAGCAAAACTAGAAGCTGGTTCTTTGAGAAAATTAACAAGATTTATAAACCCTTCACCTGAATAACTAAAGGGCAGAGAGAGAGAGAGAGAGAGAGAGAGAGAGAGAGAGAGAGAGAGAGAGAGAGAGAGAGAGTATCCAAACAAACAAATTCAGAAATGAAAGGGGAAACATAACAACACAAACGAGGCAATATCAACACATTATCAGATTCTACTATAAAAGCCTATATTCAACAAAACTAAAAAAAAATCTGAAGGAAATGAACAAATTTCTAGACAGATTCCAAAGTTTAATCAGGATCAGATAAACTATCACAACAATCCCAAAACACCTCAAGAAATAAAAGCATTCATCAAAAGCCTCCCAAACAAAAAAATTTGCAGGACCAGATGGGTTCAGTGAAGAATTCTAGCAGACTTTCATAGAGGACATAATATTAATATCCTCCAAACTATTTCACACAATACAAAGAGAGGGAAAACTCTGAACTCATTCTTTGAAACCACAATTACTGTCATTCCTAAACCACACAAAGAACCTACAGGGAAAGAGAACTTCAGATCAATCTTCCTCATGAATATTGATGCAAAAATACTCAATAAGATTCTTGTAAGCAGAATCCAAGAATATACCAAATTCATCATTCACCATGATCAAGTGGGCATCATCCCTGGAATGGAGGGATTGCTCAATATATGAAAATCCATCAATGTAATCTACAATATAAACAAAATCCAAGAAAAAAAAACATGATCATCTTATTAGATACTAAGAAATCAATTGATGATATTCAACACTCCTTCATGTTAAATGTCTTGGAAAGAACAAGAATTTAAGGCCCATACCTAAACATATTAAAAGCAATATACAGCAAACCAGTATCCAACATCAAACTAAATAGTGAGAAACTTGAAACAATCACACTAAAATCAGGGACTAGACAATGCTGCCCACTCTCACCCTACCTATAACAGATAATACTGGAAGTCCTGGACAGAGCAGTTAGGCAACAAAAGGAGGTTAAAGGGATATAAATTGGAAAGGAAGAAGTCAAAATTTCACTATTGGTAGATAGTATGATAGTATACTTCAGTGACCCCAAAAATTTCACCAGAGAACTTTTACAACTGACAAAAAATTTCAGCAATATGACTGGATATAAAATTAGTTAACAATTAAGTAGACTTGATTCTTTCTTATTTCCTTGTGCAAAGATCAAGGTCAAGTGGGTCAAAGATCTCCACATAAAACCAGATACACTGAAACTCTTAGAAGAGAAAATGGGGGAAAGCTTAGAATACATAGGCACAAGGGAAATTTTCCTGAACAGAACACATATTGCCTATACTCTAAGATCAAGAATGAATAAATGGGACTTCATAAGATTGCACAGTTTCTGTGAGGCTAAGGACACTATCAAGAAAACAAAATGAAAGCCAACAGATTGGTAAAGTATCTTTATCCGTTCTACATCAGATAGATGTCTAATACCCAATATATACAGAGAACTCAAGAAGTCAGAGTCCATTGAATCCAACAATCATATTAAATTTGGATACAGAGGTAAACAATGAATTCTCAACTAGTAATACTGAATGGTCAATAAACACCTAACAAAATGCTCACCATCATTAGTCATTAGGGAAGTGCAAATCAAAACAGATATCAGATTGTTCCTCACACCAGTCAGAATAGCAAATATCAAAAATTAATATGACAGCAGATGCTGGCAAAAATCCTGGAAAGAGGAACACTCCTTCACTTTTGGTGGTGTTTTAAGCTTGTATAAACACTCTAGAAATCAGTATGGTGGTTTTTCAGATAATTGGACATAGGACGACCTGAATACCCAACTATTCCACTTCTTGGAATATACCACAAAGATGCTCATTGTAACTAGTATGATTTGAATGCACACTATCAAACCTTTAAAAAAATCAAGTACTGACAAAAATGTATTTGTATACTTTTATGCAAAATGCTTAAAATCTGTACATTTATCTTTGTTTTTTAAAATAAAGTTGTTCAATTAAAAAAAGATGAAGATTGTAATGGCAAAATTATGTCGTTAATTTTATAGAAGATTTTAATTAAACATTAATATCTTAACTAGATTTTCTACCTAAAACTGAACAGTGCACTTACAGACTTGTAAGAAAGAACTGTGGTTTTATTTAAGTGTTCTTCCATCCTGGCCTTTAAAGACTGTCCAAAAAGTACTCAACGAATAAATGAGGACAATAATGTTGGTTTCTCTTGTTCAAAATCATGTCTCTTTCTTGGATCATGAAGAATCTCCAATTCAATTTTTAGTATAAAGTTGATCTTTCAGTTGTGCCTTTAAATTTGAGATGCATTGTCAATTCAAATCTATAACAAAACTCAGGTATATGTATATTTTTGTTTTTATTCCCAGGCCAGTTAGAACATTTTTTATATCTTTCAGATTTACTTGAGTCATTTTATGACATGAAATGTTTTAAATTTATTTAGACTTCTTCTTTAATTTAATTTCACCTCTGTTTTCCAAATTACATTCTTTAAAAACAGGAATTTATCAGAATAAAGAATATGTAAGTTCTTTAAATTGCTTAAGGGTATTGTATTAAATTATGTATATTTTAACAACAGACAAAAGAAGTTCACCTTGCTGTCCTTAAAGATTTAAAGTGACCTCATTTCCATTTTTAAATTTAATTTTGTGAGTAGAAAAGTAAGTAAGTAAGTAAGTAAGAAAGAAAGAAAGAAAGAAAGAAAGAAAGAAAGAAAGAAAGAAAGAAAGAAAGAAAGAAAGACATTGTTTCCTAATGGGAATGTCAAGGTTCCCACAAGTTTTTTGTGTTTGTAATGGACCCCATAGGGTGGTCTAGAATTCTTTATTGTAATCTTTGACCTTTTAGTTTACTGTGGCATTGTAGCTGAGAAGATACTTCCATTTCACATGTATCTATTGTTCTCTGTAGAACCAGGATATATCACATATGAGCAGTTTCCTCCTTTGTGAAATTGAGATAAAAAATCCTGGTTATCAAGAATGCTGAAGAGTTAATACATGTTTTGTGGTTATTTTATTTATTTACTTTTTAAAATGCTAATCCCCTTCCCAGTCTCCCCTGCACTAACTCCCAATCCCTTCTCCCCTCCCCTTTGCCTCTAAGAAGGTCCTCTCCCACCCACTCATCTATACCTGCCTCACCCCTGTAGCATCCCCCTATGCTAGGGTACTAAGCCTTCAGAGGACAAATGACCTCTTCTCTTTAAAATAACCAGTAAAGCCATCCTCTGCTACATGGAGCCATGGACCTATCCATGTATACTCTGGTTGGTGGCTTTGTCCTTGAGAAGTCCTATTAATTGATATTGTACTTTTTCCTTATGAAATTGTGTTTAAATTACATTTTATTTTTTGCTTGTCAAGTCCAAGTTTGTAAGAATTTACATTTCTTTGAAGGCACAGGCACAGGAATATAAAATCACAATACAGTGGGTCATGAACAAAATGCTCTTCATGTACTTGGACTTCAGGATCATAACATACATATCTATGCTGCTTTCTGGACTTAAGCTAAATATTTGAAACAATTCAACATTGTTTAAAAATTTGTTACTTTGGAAACAAAGTACCAATTTTGCGGGCTTTAGTCTCATCAACAAAATGATTTTAAAAGGCACTAAAAAGTAAAACGTCAGTGCAATTTCTAATAGAGTTTGAGGAGAAAAAAACACAATAGAGGTAGGAAGTTACACATTCTGGTAATGAACAGTAAAATGTGGGTAGACAGAAAGAGAGAAACATGATACCTTTGAGTTATCATGAAAGCAAGCAAACTTGATGCCACAAGCCGCAAGGGGAGACAGGAGAACTACAGGAATGTGGGTATAGAGGCACCCCAGTTACCACAGTGTAGGGGAAGCCTTTACTTGAAGGATGTCAGGGAAATTTACACTGCTGCACAGATTGTGGACAAGGAAATTTTACAAGCAGATGTTTTATGTTGAAATATCCATGAATAAGTTTGACTTTCTGAGTGAATCTGCCTTTGAGAGAGCCCATTTCTAGACATTTGTTTTCTTTTCCTCCCAAAGGACTCACAGATAATTAGCTCCTGTTACAAAGAAACTTTAACTTCCTGCTTCCCTATGATCCAGAGTTCAGCACTTATGTTCCTGTCATGAGTTTCTCAAAAACTATCCTGCGGTCTTATTTAAGTTCCATGGCAATACTTTGAAGATAATAGCTTCAAAGCTCATTAAAATGGTTTAAATGACTATAGCAGACACCATGCAGTGAGATTTTCTCTGGGTGACCAAATATATTCACTCTGGGGTGTTTTACTTTCTTACTGAATCCTTCGGTATTTAGCCTTGTTTCAAAACTTATTAAAAATGTCTTTCTAAAACATCTTTATTTGTTTTTATTAATGATTCTGCATGCATGTATGTGTCTGTATGTGTTGAATATCATGCCACCTGAAAATTCTATACCTGAGGTACAATATTTATTTAACAAATATATCATAATAGAATCCTGGTATTAATTATAGGTATCTCTGTGAGGTGGTAATAAATCCAAAATGACAAGTGAAAGGAAAATTATTCTTGCTCTCCAATTCAATATAGTAATTTCAATGGCAATCCTTGTGTATCAGGCTATGGAAAATGTTTGTGAGATAAACAAATCCAATACCTGCCAAACTGTAAACATAGTGCAACTCAAGTTACTCATCTGACCTATTTTTCGTACATCTATAAGCAACACTAGTCTACTAAAATAATATCTACATTTAAATGTATGCCTAGGATGATTGTTCTTTATCATTACAAGTTCACAATCTGTCTTTATGACCCAGTAAAAGAGTTGCTTTTAATAGTAACAAGTCATGAAAAGTAAGAACAATAGAATTATATGTAAAAGTATAACTATCAGAATATGCAAGTAATCCACATTATTGATTAAGTTTCATATATATTCTGTTCTGCTAAAAGCCTTTTAACTAAGGTTTTTTTTTTTAAGAGATAGTATGCGTCATAATTTCTTGAATTAATTTTCATAATTTTCCTATTATTACAGGAACTCTTTTATTTCTTGGGAGAAGATTTCTATCATTTTCTTGTATAATCCTTAGAAGTAACAAACTTACACATTAAAGCATTTTATCATAATTACTTTGTAATCTTCAGGAAATTGAATTTTGTCATCTGGCTGTTAGCAAATATAGATTATTCTTTATTCCTATTTTCTTGTGTACCTGGTTTTGGATAGTACTTTTTCTTCAGAACATTTATTGATTTATTTTAGTATATAATGACACAGTATTCATTTTTCCTGAATTTAGAGCCAAGATTACAAACTAATCTTTAACAGAACTCACTATGAGGCTATTTAAAGCTACTGACATTGCAGAAAGATAAGAAAGTTGGCTGAACTCAACTTCAGTTGAAGTGCTTAAGATGAAGTCCTCTTATTTCTAAGTAACTGCTGGCTGAGTAGGCTCCTTCACTATCTGTGTTTGTTAATTTCTTGTAGACAAGTCAAAGTAAACTTTCTCCAATATTCATGAAAGGAGGTAGTTTTATAACTTCTAGCCAGCTTAAGACATGACAGCTAATTAAGAGATAGTGCTGTTATCTTTCTTGATGATTATATTTCAATGTGTTTCAAGATTTCTGGGAAAGATAAACTTCAGTTGTAAAGTAGCAAATTGCTTGTCGAAGGAGCAGAGAAGGAATCTACAGCAGTAATGCTCTGAGGATAGTGAGTGAGGTCAAGTGTCCAAAGCTAGGAAGAGTTCAGTTTCAGATTTGGTAAGATAAGAGAAAAATTAAGGTTATCTTGATTATTGTCTAATTTTTTCTCCTTTTTCAAAAGAAAAGCTAAAAAAAAAATCACATTTTTGGTTACTGATTTCAATTGGACTAAATAAGGTCCTAATTTTTCACTCATACTTCTAGGACATATAAGGAAGTAAAATTCCTGATTCATGCTGACAAGTTTCATTTCTCCACATTGGTTCTCTCTTTATCCTACTGGGCAGATGGAAAAGTACTGACCAAAGAATCATTTCTGGTACCCAATGGGAAGGAGGTCCAATTGTTCAACTGTTTTGTGGACCATTCAGGTAACTTCACTGACACTGGTATTATGAGCTGTGTTATTTATTTGCAATGTATGGTATCTACATGGGCTCTAAAAATCACTTCTTAGTGTTCTTTATAATTTGACTGTACATAATGAATATTTTTGGTTTTTTTTTTTTTTTCTTGTAAATCTTGAAGACTCATCTACTGCTCAGGACAGAACAAGAACTTGACAGGATTCTTCCTGAGTCACCTATATCTCTACCTAGCTAGTTTATGTAACAATTGAATTTGTGTTTTAATTTTACTTTTTTTGTATAGAATACAAATCACAGGTCATTAATTAAAGAATACTGTGCATGCATCTTAAACATAATTAAACACATAACCAAAATAACTTCATAAGTAATGAGGATCTAGTCTAGGGGTTTGGGCATCATTTAATAACAAATAAAATACATTTTCAACCAAAAGTCATCAAAAACGACAAGAAAGGACACTTGTTACATATCAGAGAAAAAATCTATCAAGATGAACTCTCAATCCTGAACATCTATGCTCAAAAAACAAGAGCATCCACATTCATTTAAAAAACCTCTACTAAAGCTCAGAGAATATATTACACCAAACACATCAATAGTGGGAGGCTTCATCATGCAACTCTCATCAATAGACAGATCATAGATGAAGAAATTAAACAAAGACCCAGTGAAACTAACAGAAGTTGTGAATCAAATAAATTTAACCAACATCTATAGAATATTTTATCCAAAAGCAAAAGAATATACTATATTTTTACACCTCATGGCACATTCTTCAAAAAAAATGACCATATGTTTGGTCACAAAACATGCCACAACAAATACAAAAATATCAAAATAATCTCATTCATTCTATTAGATCACCTTGAACTATGGCTGGTCTTCAATATTAATAACAAAACAACAAAAAACCCACATAGACATGGAAGCTAAACAATGCTCTACTCAATGATAGCTTTGTAAAAGAAGAAATAAAAAAAGAAATCAAAGACTCTTAAGAATTTAATAAAAAAAGAAGACAGAACATATCCAAACTTTTGAGATACAATGAAAGTACTCTGAAGGGGAAAAGTCATAGTGCTCAACGCATCCTAAAAGAAACTGGAGAAAGCATACACTGAAAACTAGACAGCACAACTGTCTAGAGCACAGCTCTAGAAGGAAAAAAAACAGCAGATATACCCAAGTAGAGGGCAGGGATTGATCAAACTCAGAGTTGAAATCAAACAAATAGAAACAAAAAGAAATATAAAAAGATTCAAAAATAAAAAAGGAGAAAAACAAAAAAATAAACACTAGTTCTTTGATAAAAATCAACAAGATTGATCAACCCTCAGCCAGACTAATCAGAAGGTACAATTCTCAAAATTGACAAAATCAGATATGAAAGGGGAGACATAACAACAGAAACTGAGGTACTTCAGGAAATCATCAAATCCTACTAGAAAAGCCTATACTCAACAAAACTAAAGAATCTAGAGAAAATGGATAATTTTCTAGACAGATACCAGGTACCAAAGTTAAATCAGAATCAGATAAACCATCTAAACAGCCCCATAACCCCTAAAATAGAAGCAGTCACCAAAAAGCTCCAAGCCAAAAAACAAAAAAAAAAAAAAAAAAAAAAAAAAAAAAAAAAAAAAAAACAAAAAAAAAAAAACACCCATGACCTGATCTGTCAGAGCTACATAGATGACCTAATATCAATACACCCAAAACTATTCCACAAAATAGAAACAGAAGAAACACTAGCCAATGCATTCTTCGAAGGCACAATTACAATCATTTTTATACCAAAGACACTACAAAGAAAGTGAATTACAGTTTAATATTCCTCTTAAACATTGATGCAAAAATACTCAATAAATTCTTGAAAACCTAATCCAAGAACAAATCAAAACGATTATTCACCATGATAAAGTAAGGTTCATTCCAGGATTGCAAGGATGGTCCAATATACTGAAATCTATCAATGTCATTCACTATATAAACAAACTCAAAAACAAAACCACATAATTATTTTTCTAGTTGCTTAGAAAACATTTACAAAATTCAACACCACTTCATGTTAAAAATCGTGAAAAGATCAGGTATTCAAAGCTCATACATATACATAGAAAAAGCAATATACAATAAACCTGTAGCCAATATCAAATAAATAGTGAGAATTTTAAAGCAATCCCACTAAAATCAGGAACTAGAAAACACTGTCCATTCTCTCTCTACCTATTAAATATATTACTGGAAGGACTAACCAGCACAATAAGACTACAAAAAGAGATCAAAGAGTCAGAGATTGTAAAAGGAAGAAGTCAAAATAACACTATTTGCAGATGATATGATTATATAATTAAGTGACCCCAAAAATTCAACCAGGGAACTTTTACAGCAGATAAACACCTTCAAAAAAGTGACTGTTAATAAAATTAACTCAAACAAATCAGTAACTTTCCTCTACTCAAAGCACAAACAGGCTGAGAAAGATATTAGAGAATTGCCATTCTTCACAATAGTCACAAAGAATATAAAATAACTTAGTGTGACCCTAATCAAGCAAGTGAAGGATTTGTATGACAAGAAATTCAAGTCTCTGAAAGAGGAAATTGAAGATCACCTCAGAAGATGGAAAGATCTTCCTTGCTCATAGATTGGAAGAATCAACATTGTAAAAATGGCCATATTGCCTAAGAAAATTTAAAAATTCAATACAATTATTATCAAATTCTAACTCTATTCTTCAAAGAGTTAGAAAGGACAATTTGCAAATGTATTTGGAATAATAAAAACCCAGAAAACCAAATACCATTCTCAACAATAAAAAATCATATGGGGAAAAGACCATTACTTACCTTAAGCTTTGTTATAGGTTAATTATGAAAAATACTGCCTAGTATTGGTACAGAGGCAGGCAGGTAGACCAGTGGAATTGACTCAAAGACTCAGAAATGAAGCCACATAACTATGGTCACTTCATCTTTGACAAAGTAGCTAAAAGCATTCAGTAGAAAAAGGACAGCCTCTTCAATGGTGCTGGTTCAACTGGCAGTTAGCATGCAGAAGAATGCAAATTGATCCCTTTTTATCTCCTTGTACAAAGTTGAAGTCCAAGTGGATCAAAGACCTCCACATAAAGCCAGGTACACTAAAACTAATAGAACAGAATTTGGAGGAACACATCGGTATGGGAGAATATTTCCTGAACAGAACACCAATGGCTTATGTTGTTTAAGATCAAGAATTGAAAAATGTAACCTTATAAAATTACAAAGATTCTGTAAGGTCAAGGACACTGTCAAAAGGACAAAAAATGGACAAAACAGAAATCAACAGATTGGGAAAAGATTTTTACCTACATCTGATTTTTATCCACATCCGAGAGAGGGCTAATATTCTATATATAAAAATAGCTCAAGAAGTTAGACTCTAGTGCATCAAAAAATCCTATAAAAATATGGAGTACAGAGCTACAGAGATACATTTCAACCGAAGAATATCAAATGGCTGAAAAATACTTAAAGAAATGCTCAACATCCCTAGTCATCAGGGAAATGCAAGTCAAAACAACCCCAAGATTCCACATCACACCAGTTGTAATGGCTAACATATTAGACTCAGATGACAGCAGATGCTGTTGAGGACCTGGAGAAGGAAGAACACTCCTCTACTGTTGGTGGGATTGTAAATTTATACAACCACCCTGAAAATCAGTCTTGCTGTTCCTTAGAAAATGAGACATAATACTACATGAGGACCCATCTATACCACTCCTGAGTATATACCCAGAAATAACTTCGATATCTAACAAAACCACATGCTCAACAACATTCATCTAGCCTCATTTATAATAGCCAAAAGCTGGAAAGAAGCCAGATATATTAACATAAGAATAGATTCAGAAATTGTGGTACATATACAAAATTGAATACTACTCATCTATTTAAAACAAGTTCATGAAATTCCTAGTCAATTGGATTGAACCTGAAGCTGATTTATCCTGAGTAATGTGTCCTCATCACAAAATAGCACTCATAGCATGTGTTAACTTGTAAGAAGATATCCCCCCACCCCATCAAAAAAGGAAAAAAAAAAAGCTCTGAATATCTATGAAACCATCTAGACAACTTATGAAGCTCAAAAAGAAGGAAGACCAGAATATGGATGTTTCGGTCCTTCTCAGAAGGGAGAACTAAACAGAGGAGGAAATACAAGGTCAAACAAAGGTTAAACAAAGGAGCAGGTATTGAAAAAAAAAGATCTGAGACCATTGGCCACAAGAAACAGCATAGATCCAGGGACAGAGGCCTTGTGAGAAGGTGTTCTGACTAACAGGGGTTCAGATAGATCTCTGTAGAGAGCTCTCTGCTGAGTGCCAGGAAAGTGTACCACCCTACACACTTGGTTCAGGAAACCAGTAACCCTGAGGACTTTGAGTGCAGAAATACTCTGATACATTTTTTCAGAAAACCATGGTCTAAGGCTTCTCTTTAATAACAACAAAGACAACAAAAAGCCCATATACACATGGAAACTAAATAATGCTCTATTAAACAATAGCAGGGTCAAATTAGAAATAAAGAATGAAATTAAGGATTTTCTAGAATTAAATAAAAAGAAAAACACAACATACCCAAACCTATGGGATGCAATGAAAGCAGTACTGAGAGGAAAACTCATAGTGCTGAGTGGTTCCAAAAAGACAGTGGAAAGAGCATACACAAGCAACTTTACAGCACAGCTAAAAACTCTAAAACCAAAGGAAGAAGATACACCCAAGAGGAGTAGACGGCAAGAAATAATCAAACTTAGGGCATAAATAGAACAAATAGAAACAAAAAAAACCATTCTAAGAATCAACAAAACAAAGAGCTGGCTCTTTGAGAAAATTAACAAGATTGATAAATCCTTAGCCAGACTAACTAGAGGACAAAGACAGGGTATTCAAATTAACAAAATCAAAAAGGAAAGTGGAGAAATAACAACTGAAACTGAAGAAATTCAAGAAATTGTCAGATCCTACTACACAAGACTATACTCACCAAAGCTGGAAAATCTGGAGAAAATGGATAAATTCCTAGACAGATACAATGTACTAAAGTTAAACCATGAAAAGTTAAATCATCTAAATAATCCCATAAACCTAAAGAAATAGAAGTCATCTAAAGCCTCCCAAACAAAAAAAGCCCAAGTCCAGATGGGTTCAGTGCAGAATTTTATCAAACCTTTATTGATGACATAATACTCTCTAAACTATTTCACAAAATTGTATCAGAAGGAATACTACCTAACTCATTTTTTGAGGCTTCAATAACCATTGTTCCTAAACTACACAAAGACCATACAAGGAAAGAGAACTTCAGAACAATCTCACTTATGCACATTGATGCAAATATACTCAACAAAATATTTGCAAACAGAATCCAAGAACACATCAAAATGAATATTCACCATGATCAATTAGGCTTCATCCTTAGGATTCAGGGATGGTTTAATATACAGAAATCTATCAACGTAATTCACTATATTAACAAACTCAAAGAAAAAAAAAACACATGGTCATTTCTCTAGATGCTGAGAAAATATTTGACAAAATTCAATACCAGTTCATATTAAAAGTCTTGGAAAAAACAGGAATCCAAGGCGCATACATAAACATAATAAAAGCAATATACAGCAAACCAACAGCCAACATCAAACTTAATGGTGGTAAACTTGAAGCAATCCCACTAAAATCAAGGAATGGACAAGGTTGCCTAATCTCCCCCTACCTATTCAACATAGTACTGGAAGTCCTGGCCAGAGCAATTAGAAAACAAAAGGAAATCAAAGAGATACAAATTGGAAAGAAAAAAAGTAAATACATCACTATTTGCAGATGACATGATAGTGTACTTAAGTGACCCCACAAATTTCATCAGAGAACTCCAACAACTGATAAACAACTTCAGCAAAGTGGCTGGAAATAAAATTAACTCAAACAAATCAGTAGCCTTCCTCTACTCAAAGTACAAACATAAGGAGTAAAAAATTATGGAAAAGAAACCATTCACAATAGTCATAAAAAACTATGAAATACCTTGGTGTGACTCTAACTAAGCAAGTGAAGGACCTGTATGACAAGAACTTCAAACCTCTAAACAAGAAAATCGAGGAAGATCTCAGAAAATGGAAAGATCTCCCATGCTCATGGATTGAAAGGATCAACATTGTAAAAAAGGCCAGCTTACCAAAAGCAATATACAGATTCAATGCAAGCCGCAACAAAATACCAACCCAGTTCTTCATTGAGTTGGAAAGAGCAATGTGTAATTTATTCTGAAAAAACAAAAGATATAGAACAGCGAAATCCATCCTCAACAAAAAGAAAACATCTGTGTGAATCACTATCCCTGACCTCAAGCTATATTACAAGGCAATTGTGTTGAAAACTGCATGGTACTGGTAAATAAATAGGCATGTGTATCAATGGAATAAAATAGAAGATCCAGAAATGAGCCATTACTTATATGGTAAACTGATTCTTGACAAAGGAGCTGTAAACATTCACTGGAAAAAGGATAGTCTATTCAACAAATTGTGTTCATCCAAGTGGCACTCAGCATGCAGAAGAATGAAAATAGACTCTTTCTTATCTCCCTGTACAAAGCACATTTGAAAGTGGATCAAAGATTTCCACATTAAACCAGATACACTGAAACTATTAGATGAAAAAGTAGGGAAAACCTTAGAACACATAGGCACAAGAGAAAATTTCCTGAAGAGAACAGCATTGGCTCCTTCTCTAAGGTAAAAGATTGACAAATGGGACTTAATGAGATTGCAAAGTTTCTGTAAGGCTAAAGACACTGTCTAGAAAACAAATGGCAGCCAACAGAGTGGGAAAAGATCTTTACCAACCCCACATCAGATAGAGGCCTAATATCCAAGATATATAAAGAACTCAAGAATATAGACACTAGAGAATCAAACAACCCTATTAAAAATGGGGTACAAAGCTAAACAATAATTTCTCAATTGAGGAATACTGAATGGGTGAGAAGCATCTAAGGACGTGCTCAACATCATTAGCCATCAGGGAAATGCAAATCAAAACTACCCTGAGATTCCACCTCACTACAGTCAGACTGGCCAAGGTCAAAAATTCAGATGACAGCAGATGCTGGTGAGGATGTGGAGAAAGAGGAACACTTCTCCACTGTTTGTGGGGTTGTAAACTGGTACAACCACTCTAGAAATTCGTCTGTTGGGTCCTCAGAAAACTGCACATAGTACTACCTGAAGACCCAGTTATTCCACTTCTTGGCATTTACCCCAGAGACGCTCTAACATACAACAAAGACACATGCACCACAATGTTCATCACAGCTCTATTTATAATAGCCAGAAGCTGGAAAGAACCCAGATGTCTTTCAGTAGATGAATGGATACAAAAATGTGGCACATTCACACAAAGGAGTACTACTCAGCTATCAGAAAAAAAAAAAAAAGACCTTATGAAATTCTTAAGAAAATGGATGCATCTAGAGAATATTATACTGAGCAAAATAACCCAGTCACAAAAGAACAGACATACTATGCAGTCACCGATAATTGAATACTTACCCCAGAAAGCTCTGAACACCCCAGAAGCAACTCACAGACTGTGTGATGTTCAAGGAAAGAAAAAGAAAAGAAAAGAAAAAAACCTTAATGTTTACTCTTTACACACCAAGAATACTTTGACTAATTCCAGGTTACATCCTGTTTTACACATACTTTATGCACATTGTAACTTGTAACATCTCAATGCTCACTATCAAACCTTATTTTAAAAAAAGCCAAGCAATGACAAAAATGTATTCATATACTTTAATGCAAAAATGTTTAAAATTTATACATTTATATTTGTTTTTTTAAAAATAACGTTCTTCAGTAAAAGAACAAAAAGAAAAAAAAGAGATCTACAGAGACTGATTTTCCTGGATTTAGCCACCAAATCCAAGCACTATTAATGATGCCAAGAAATATTTACTGGCAGGAACCAGATATGAATATCTTTTCAGAGGCTCTTCCAGAGTCATATATATTCAAATGAGGATGCTTGCAGCTAAATATGGGACTGAAAGGTTTGCAACTTTATGAGAAGAACAACTTCAACAATCAAGGCACTGAGGTAGAGAAGTGATAGGGAGAGGGAGCACCTTCATGGAAGCAAGATGAGGAAAACTTGGGAGGGATGGGGAAAGGACACAAAATTTGAAATAGAAATACAGAAATTATCAAATAAAATTGAAAAAATTAAAAAAGAACTTTCTTCCCATTTTAACTTGAAGCAAAGAAGGAACTGCTATTATTTTGATCACATGTACTTTGATTATAGTTTCATTGTAGACTTCTGTAAAACACAGACAGAATATTTAAATACTATGAAAGTAGAAAAACAACTTTTATATGTGTGCATAAAGCAATATTATTCCTGCACATAACACCCTTCAATCAAATATTATTGTGCTTGGAATAAAATGCACTGTACTTATTGGTTGTGATGTAATCATCTTTATGCCGAGATGCCAGAGTGCCATTCCCCTTCTCGTTTTCTTATTCTATTATCTTATTTTATCTATACTAAATTTTCTCAAATTTACAAATATAACCAATTAATTCATGCTTAGAAATCTAGACAGGATTCTCCCTCTAAAGCTTTCTTACCATGGAGCCTGAAAGACTTAATTTTGCCTGAGATGAAATATAAACTTTGGAATGTTTTCTCAAAACCTTATTAGAAACATTATCCAAACTCTCAGTTACCATTTACTATTTTGTATTTAGTTGTCCTTCTATTTCTGTGATGAAACCTCATAAAGAAAGTAAATTTTAGGCAACTCAGTATTTTTAATTATTGTTTTAAGTGTCTTATAATCTTTGTTTATATATAATTATCACAAATATTTTAACTGTCTTAAAATTTGTATTTACATGTAAGTATGAAAAAAATCAGAAAAATAAGTCTCTCTGGTTTACTATTTTACTCTCAGAGAACAGAATATTACCTGTCACCTTTCACTTAATAAATATTGTAAGATAAGGTAGAAGTTGAATGAGTAGCTAAATCACAAAAAGAAATAATCAGCCTTCCAACGCCTCCTCTGTTCCTTGGTGACAAAACAGCCACAGACACATGATTATAGATCTTTTAGTTGACGGAATTAATAATGCCAACATTACTTTACAAGTTTCTAGTAGAGTTGCCTGGAGACAGATATGTGAAATTTTATGTTATTTCCTAATTTTCAAAAAAAAAGAAATAACTTGAAGAAATAACAATTTTACTACAATATAAGTTAAAACAACATTAATATTATTCAGGTAATGATTTTTTCTTTTTCTTTTATTATTGAAAATAGATTTTTTTTTTATCATACAATACTTCTTCTATGGGATTTTTCCAGATCTGAGGGATTGGGCCCAAGACAGATCTCTATTTAGATACTATCTAAGTAATATCTGGAGGTTGGTTTCAGTATACAGCTGCTGCCAGATATATCTTTGATGTTGACTGGACAAGGTATCAATCTCTGAGTATAATAGTATATCATTATGAATCATTGCATTTGTTTAGTATGTGTTTGTTTGGCTTCTCATGCTGTTCCTTTTTTTTTTTTCTTTAAAATAAGTTGCATTTGGTACTCGACTAGGTATCTGGGTTACCCAGTCTCCAGTTTCTGGTCATCCTAACAGTTTCTGGAATGGGAACCCTCTCATGAAGAGAACCTCTCTGTGCCATTGGAGAAATAGTCTTACACCAAATTCACCAGTCCTCTGCTTCTTAACAATCAATTTTGCCCTTCATCTACAATATTCCTTGAGCTTTATTTGAGTGACTGTTTTGTAGAAATGATCATTGAGTCTTGGCTTCACAACTTAGTGCTTTGATTGGTTGAAGTTTCATGAAGTAATATCTGCCTGTTGCAAAGATAAGCTTCCATGCGTAAGGGTCAAGGTTATAATAATCCATGAGCCTAAGGACAAATGTTTAGATAGTTATCAAAAATTAAACTGCTTAAGTAAAATCTTGGCTGTAGGTTATTCTTCAGTTATATTGTTGTTGGTTTTATAACTTCACTAGCACTGAGCTCTGAGACAGGTTTACAGAACCAGTCATGGCTTTCATCTTGTTTATCATGTCTTGAGTCCAGTTAGAGAGTTGGTGGTTACTGTTAAAGTACCAATGTACTATTGAACCCTTATGAGTTTTATGCCATGATGAAGATGATGTAGTTTATAGGATTATAGATAGGTATGATTTTTAGTTGCCCCTGTCGGTGGTAAACATGTATTTTGTTCCTGGATAGCAAGATAGCAAAATTTCAAAGATGTGACATTCAGTTCATTTTAAGTTCATACATCTCTGGGTACTGTTTTTAATGTGTATAGTATCTTCAGCAATAGAGATGTATTCTCTATTCTCTACTTCTGTTGAATAATCAAGAGCAATGGCAGTAGGCTGTGTGTGAGTCTTGGAGATATCACTGGTCAACTACTCAAACAGGGTTTCTCAGATCTGGTACTGGGGTTTTGTTAGATGATCTCGGGCAGTTGGAGGAAGTATTGCCATCCCAGTTGAGAAAAGTTCATTAAAACAAAGTATATACATGTAGACTTATGTCGCTAATATCTCTAACCAGAAGAAAAGGAGCAATGACACAGTCATCTCAAAGTGGTTTATACAGGAACCTTACAGCATGCCAGTGAAAATGTTTCTGTCCTCTCTGCCCCCAAGCCCAATCCCTTTTATCCTCTCTCAACTCCACCTTCTCAGTCCATGTTGTGTGGCTGCAGCACATAGGTCTGCGTCATCTGGCCTGATCTTTTGTCATGGGTGCCCCCGCACAGCTCGAATGGTGGGAGTGGCTATTCTTGGTGGCAGGAGGAAGTCAGGTGCTAGTCACAAGACTTGGCCGGAGTCCCAAGCGCCATCTTGGGACTGCCACCATACCTGCTGTCCACATCTTCCTCTTCTTTATAATTTTGGCCAAGAGAATGTCTGTCTTAGGTTGCCCCCTGTGGAAGTTCCTCTTACCCATCGTTGGGAGATGAACAGCATTGGTTTTATCTCTGTCTTAAGTCAGTGACACGCCCAGGGAATCTTATCCGTCACTGATTACTTCTCTAGCATGCCAAGCCACACTTGAGGAGACTGCCCAGTCTCCACTGCTGCAAATGCCTGTATCATTAAGACTTGAATTCTGCGTTGTCGAGATTGTATATGGTACATGCACCAGAATGCCAGGACGCTTATGTGGACCAAACAAAGGGATAATCCAGCTAGCCCAGCCCATTCTTTCAGCATTGAGGCAGCAACAGTGATCCAAAATCACTTTTAGGCCTGAATAAGGTTATAGCTGAGGAGGCCTCTACAGGCCAGGAAACAAAGTGAGGCATTCTAGTCTCCACAGTCATATGATGCATGGATGCATTCCAACACATGCTATAAAAACAATTACTATTACTAAAATTCAAAATCCTATCCTCATAACTACCATAATAAATGATAAACAAAAAAGGTGGCCACCTGCAAACAGGCATAGTCTTAAAGGTAACATACTGTCCTCCAGCACACTGAGAAACAGAGGTCTCAAATCCCACAGACCCGTTGCAATGAAAGCTTGCATTACCCCAACCCCCACCAATCAATATACTCAAAGCAGAATGATCTGTACAGCTACCATTCACTCTGCACAGCAACAATACATTTAAAGGATTGCTGGCAGTGGTTTGAGCAGGATTTTTAATATGTCCAATTATATCCTGAAAATGATCTATTATGACTGGTACTAATATAGGGAGAAAATGTATAATGCTTCTTCATAGTCCAGGCCACCTTTCTAGATTGGCACCCCATCAAAGGCGGAAGGGAATCACGGGAGCCCTTGCAAAAGGGAGCCAATCTAGGCTGAGAAGGTATACTATCATTGTCTTTAAGAATCATGGCAGGCCACATCCCTTTAATCCAGGTGGCATTGGCTTTGGTAGAACCATTAATGAGTAAATCAAACCAGGCTGAACATTGATTATACAATTGAATGCAATCACTATTCTGAAAAATATTGGTAATCATCTGAAAATATAACAATCCTTTAAGTGAGAATATTGCATCCCCAAGGGATGCAATAATTTCATCCCAGGGTAAGAAAGGCAATTACAAGAAGGTATTAGATGCAAAGAATCAAGGGAAAATCTGTGCTGAGTGTGTGAGCAGCAAATTCAATATAGTATGCCTTCCAATCTAAATATTGACCAAAGGTGAGGCAAGCACAAGCCAAATTTTGCCAGTCACTAGGGGTCATGCAATACCAGTGTAGGTGTTCTAATTGTGCCAAAATATAAGCAGCACTAACTCCATAGGTGCACCCTCCCTCGGCTAGCCTGTGAATGATTTTCCAGTCTAGTGGCTCATGATAACAGTAACCCTATGCATCCTGAAATAGAGGAAAGCACTGGGCTCGTAGCTATCTCCAAATTTCAGGATGCAGATTAAGACATTCTGCTCTGCCTGGGGCATAAGTTGGTGGAATTGACAGCCCCAGAGCTGATGGTTCATCCTGTACTTTCACTTTCTCCAAACTGTCAGCTCTGCTCTCCAGATCATCTTCCGACATTTCTCCCTCACTAGAAACTTCTCCTGCCTCTGAATTCTAGGAGTGCTCTTCCCTAACCTTATTCATAGCCTCATTTACCTTCTCCAGTTTCACACTACACCATTCCTCATCTTCTATACAGTTCTTCACCAATTCCCATACTGGCAGCACTCCTTTACCTAGTACCCCTTGCTCTTCAGCAAACCGCAAATCCTTTCCTCATTTTTCCCAACTAGATATTGTGAGATGTCCAGATCTTGGGAACCAGGGAGCTGCCTGGTCCACTGCTTTTAAAAAATTCTTTACAGTCTCTTTTTAAGCCCGATTCCTTTTGCTTTCAGCAAATCCTTCAGATCTTGGTGAACTGTCTGAACTGATGTTGTGTTTCTCCATCCCCAAGCGCAATCCCTTTTATCCTCTCTCAACTCCACCTCCTCAGTCCATGTTGCGTGGCTGTAGTCCATAGGTCTGCATCATATGGCCTGATCTCAAGTAATTAGTGCACCTGCGCAGCTCACACAGTGGGATTGGCTAATCTAGGAGGCAGGACAACGTCAGGTGTTAGTCACAAGACTTGGCTGGAGAACCAAACGCCATCTTGGGACTGCCGCCACACCTGCTCTCAACAGACATATTATTAAAGTTTCATTTTTTAAAGGTGAATTGTAAATACTATGAGTCTGTATGGCCTACAGCCTGTTATTTTACCTTCCTTCCTTCCACTGTATGTACTTTCTTCCCTTTAACTGAAGAATTCTCTTTCTGTTTTCCCTGATCATGTCAAATATTATGCTACATATTTTCTGTTGCTCATAAACCCTATTACTCTCTATCTTCCAATGGTGTCATTGTACACTTTTTGTTTTGGTTGTTACTAAATGCTATGCATTTTTTCCTTTTTTTTTTTTTTTGTTGGTTTATTTTTTTATTTATTATACACTGTAGTTTTCATCAACACACCAGAAGTTGGCATCAGCTTTCATCACAGATAGTTGTGAGCCACCATGTAGCCATTTGGACATCAATTCAGGACCCATGGAAAAGCACTCAGAGCTCCCAACAACTGAGACCCAATACTATATATTCTTTTCTGACCACTTAAAGTTGTAAACTACATTGAGAGATAAAATATAGAATTTCTTTTTGGGTTTGAGTTACATATATCAATAGAATCTTGTCTAACTTCATCCATTTACTTGAAACTTTAGAATTCACATTTTCTTTAAAATAGATAGTACTCCATATTGAATATATGTCAGATTTTCATTGTCCACTGTCAGGAAAAAAATTAGGTTCATTTCACTTACTCTATTACTGTAAATAGAGTTACAATAAAACAGCTGAAAACATAGTAGTAGAAACTACTCTTCCATTCTAGTGATTCCTCAAATTATATCACCCCCTTTATTAATATCAATAAGTCTTTAATTGTTAAGGCTTTCCCAAGTATGAGTCAAGCTTGAAGAAATTAATAGTAGAACAGGGAATGTGGGCAGCCTTCTGTTGCTTGTAACTGAGCATGCCAGCATGTTTGGGACTAACTTGGTCCTCAAATATTGGATTTCAGCGATGGTTTTCCTAAAATTAAACCAATAAAGCAATCAGGATTACTTTATAACCTTTACTGTCAAAGAATTAAAAAATGACAAAAAATGACAGAAAATTATTCTTTTCCTGATGAGCTTATCCACAAAGCTAACAAAAGTTAGTTTTGGTCATAAACATTTCAGGACTATAAAAGCATTAACTATATATACTGAACATTCTGTTATTTTTTGGATTAAAGGAAAGTTTTGAATTTATGGTCTATGATGGTTAACCATGACTATAATACTGATGGATCTGATATCAACTAAGACATAGACATTTTTGATAACTAACAAATTTTCTTGATGAGGTAATTTAATATAGAAAAGCCCAAATTCAATGTAGGTTGTATTTTCTGATAGCACTTAGACTAATGGATGTCAAAAAAGGAGGTTTTTTTGTTTTTATTTTATTTATTTATTTTTGGTTTACTCACCTTATTGGAGAGCCAGCTCCCATGTCAATTCTACTGTTATAGCTGCTGCACTCATCACCTTGTATACATCAGGTTTTTAGTCTTCCATAGATAGCTGGAGATCATTGGCTCACTGGTAGTCATCCATGTCTTTGACATCACATAAAAGACATATGTAATATTCATCCCTGTGTGCGTAGTAGCTACTGTGTACTTGACCCCTCTAATGTGGAAAATAAAACACTGTTTCATTGCCTAAAACATTGTAGAATCAAATCTAATACATCTTGTTTTAATACTTGTTCACCTATTGCTCTAATTATGTATGGAATGCTGATTATTATAGCATCATGTGTTAAGAAGAAATACAAATTTCATACTTCAAAATATTATGTGTGTTCAATGCTGATATGAGTGGTGTGTGTGTGTGTGTGTGTGTGTGTGTGTGTAAATGTTACAGTGCACATGTAGGGGTCTGAGGACAAATTGCAATATAGCTTTATAATATATCCTTATCATTCTTCTCACACCACCTTTTAAATAAGTGTTCCAAAATAAAATGATAAGTTAGAATTTTGTGGTATTTAAATTTTTTTAACTTTATTTTTAAAAACAAAGATAAAAGAAAAAAAATTTAAAGATTTTTGCATAAATGTATACAAATACAATTGTGTCAGTGCTTGGTATTTTTTTCTTTTCTTTTTTTTTTTTTTTTTTAGGTTTGATACTCTGTATTATGGTCTTAATAGTTACAATGAGCAAAAAGTACATGTAAAGCAGGATGTAATTCTGAATTAGTCAATGTTTTCTTGGTGTGTAAGGATTGAGCATGACACTTTTTTTTGTTTTCTTTTCTTTTGTTTTTTTCTTGAACTTCACACAGTCTTTGAGTTGTTTCTGGAGAAGTCCGAGCCTCTGGGGTTAGCATTCCACTATCAGTGACTGCATATTATGTCTGTTCTTTTGTGACTGTGTTATCTCACTCAGGGTGATATTCTCTAGATGCAACCATTTTCTTAAGAATTTGTTTAAGTCATTGTTTCTGATAGCTGAGAAGTACTCCATTGTGTAAATGTACCACAATTTTTGTATCTATTCATCTACAGAAGGACAACTGGGTTCATTCCAGCTTCTGGATATTATAAATAGAGCGGCTATGAACATTGTGGAGTATGTATGTTTGTTGTATGTTGGAGCTTCTGTGGGATATATGCCCAGAAGTGTAATAATTGGGTCTTCAGGCATTACTATGTCCAATTTTCTGAGGAATCGACAGACTGATTTCCAGAGTGGTTGTATCAGTTTACAAACCCACAAACAGTGGAGAAGTGTACTACATCCTTAGTAGCCATCTTCTGGAGTGGCATTTTACAATATTATGTGCCAATATCACTGGGGACATACGGTCTATATAAAACATGCTGATACTCTTATGTATCAACTAGATAGTATATAAGTTAATTCTTTTAAATAATTTGATATACTTAATAAATACAAATGTAAAAAATAAAACATTTGCCTTTAATTTATTTATGTAGTTTGGATTGTAAATGAAAAACTTCTCTTTTAAGGCAAGCAATGGCGTTTGTGGCAAGTAACTTTAAGCTCCCGAGAAATATTAAATATGATATGTAAACGTGGAAGTGAAGTACAGACTAAAAGAAATAACGCATGGGGTGTGGCTTTGAATCTCAGTTTTAGGTTAATATGGTAATGGAGTTGACAGAGAAGACTAGAGACATGAACTTTCAGCAAAAGCAAAGTAAGAATATTCCAAAGATAAGAAGTGAGTATACAACTCTTCAGCTAAGATTAAGTGCAGAAAATTAGCTGACCACAAATATATTGAGAAAAGAAAAGATTTAAAAGGCCAATTTGTTCACCATGTCTGACAAAGTATAAGAAAAGAATAAGGTATAAAAAACAAAAGATAAAAATTACCTTGCTCTATGGGTGTTTTACAAGTACCAAGCAAGCCTTTGTACGGATATATTGAGGTTTTTGGCTTATGTTACCACAGAGGTCCATCTGTACATCCATGGACTATGCTTCAGCCTGAAGTTAAGTTAATTTTCACAGGTACTCCATGTGTTCACCAGAGGCCATACTGATCTCAGTGGCCAGCACCACCACCTGTGGCCATGATGTCAATGGTTTGGGCAGGCACGAGAGGTATTCCTGGTTTCAGCTTTGGCCAGAGGCCATCGAACATGCTGTAATACGTGTTCCCACTGAGTGTAAAGAGCAAGAAGGATGCTCTTTTTATGGCAACTGCTGACTGCAGGCATGATTATTTGGGAGGAACATGGATAGCTTCTGTAACAAGCCCTAGGTCCACCAGACACCCCTTCAAACACACACAAACACACACACACACACACACACACACACAATAAAACAAAGAAGCAAACAGGCAGGAAGCCAAGAAGAGTACTCTTAAGAAGGCTTATGAGGATGTCGGAGCATGGCTTTCTAGAATTGATGGCTTTTGGTGAGAGTGCAGGAGTAGCAGGACCTAGTAGTATTGGGCGAGGACACTGAGAGTTTGGCTATGTTCTGATGAATATACAAATAATAATTTGAACTTATTTTTATTGTGTTTTACTTTCTGCTTTGGGTGTCACATTGGCTGGGGTCAAACATGGAAGAAGTGGGAAGAAAGTACGATCAGGCTGTATCATGTGAAATTGCCAGAGAATCAACAAAATGTCAGATTTAGAAAAAGAGATAAAAGTAAAAATCTTCAGTTTTTTTAAACAGAACAAAAGATATATTTACATCTGTGGAATTCTTAGGTACCATTTCTTAGGATCAATGGTAAAGATATACTCAAGGAAAAAATACATAATAAAATATAACCAGAGATATTGAACCATAGATATTATTTTTGCAATTAGAAAACTCACACAGAATGCTAGATGCTAGCTGGAGGCCAACATGGGCTACAGTGTGAGTTCTAGCCCAGCCTAATCTAAAATGTAAGAAATATACCTGTAAACCCATCACTTGGCAAGCTGATAATAGAAGTCCAAAAGTTTATTTTAGGCAGATATTATATGTACAAAGCTACAAGCAATCCTGAATTATATTGCGAAGTCCTGTTTTTAAAAATAAAACATGATAAAAGATCTGATAATTGAAACAAAGAATGTCATTACTAGAGATAAGTCAATATCAATGTGTAGATATGATGCGTAAGATTCTTTGTTTTTTGATGTTTTATAAATCCTAAGTTATGTGTTTTACAAGTAAAGAAGCATTTTTTTTCTGATATGGGAAGGATATTCTTCGAGAAAACTCAGGTTTGTGGCCCAAAGTTAATAATTGCCTGATGTGAGGATATTTTAGGAGGATAGATTTTCTCTAAGAAATTGAATACTAAGTTACAACATTAATTTCAGATTTGAAGAACACATCTTTACTCTTTTATTTCCTAACTTGCAGTGCTTTTTTCACTTTTAAATGTTATTTTTTCTTTATTGTCAAAACATAATTATATCATAAATATTCTATAATTAGATTAAATTCCCCTTTCTTACCTTAAACTTCCCAAATACATCTCCATGCTATATTTCAAATTTAAGGCTTATATTTTCCTTAAGTGTTATGCATGCACACACACACACACACAAACACATATAGACATAACATATAGACAGATACACAGACACACAAACACATACACACACACACACACACACACACACACACACACAGACAGACAGACAAACACTGTGCAGCCTGAATAATGTGACTTATACTCATGTTTCTCATTGTTAGCTTTACACTCTAGCAATTCTCACACCCAGGTATTTTACACAAAATAGAGCTGATACATGATAGGAGACAATGGTGTCAGCACTCATGTTCTTATAAGAGGAGTTTGTTAAGAGCAGAGCATAAGGATTTAGTCAGAATATTTTTGACATATTATAATACTGTTGAAGCATGGAGAATTAGGGGTTTTGTTTATATATTTGGTTCTTCTCAATACAGGCTTGCCTTCCTTACTACAAAGAATGCCTATAACATTCCCTTCTATAGACATGCATGGTCTTCTGACTTATAGGACCAATAATATACAATTTAAATGAAACATACATGGCTTCATCTTAAAATGCACATTAGTTCTTTTTAACTTTTTTACTAGATATATTATGTACTTACATTTCAAATTTCCTAGTTTTCCCACCAGCATACCCCCTCCCATTGTCTTCCTTCTGCTTCTATGAGAGTGCTCCTCTCCAACCCACTCACTTTTTTCTCACAGCCCTGGCATTCCCCTACACTGGGGAAATAGAGCCATCACAGTACCAAGGGCTTCTCCTCCTATTGATGCCAGACAATGTCATCCTCTGCTACATATGTGGCTGAAGCCAAGCATCCTTCCATGTATAATTTTGCTTGGTGGTTTAGTCTCTGGGAGTTCTTGTGTGTCTGAATGGTTGATATTGTTCTTTTTATGAGGTTGCAAACCGCTTCAGGTCCTTTAGTCTTTTCGCTAACTCCTCCATGGGACACCAGTGAAGTTATTGTCATACAGATCTGTCATTTGCTTGGTTAGAATCACACTAAAGTATTTTATTGTATTTGTGACATGATTTAAGGCCTCTTGTCTAAAGGAAATACAGGGATAAAGTATTGAACAGAGACTAAAGAAAAGGCCATTCTGAGACTAGCCTACCTGGGGATCCATCCCAAACTATTGTGGATGTCAAGAAGTGATTGCTGACAACAAATTTTATTGCTGTCTCCTGAGAGGCTTTGCCAGAACTTGACAAATACAGAGTTGGAGGCTCACAGCCAACCATTGGACTGAGCACAGGGACCACAGGGAGGAGGTAGAGAAAGATCTGAAGGATCTCAAGGTGTCTGAATCCCAATAGGAAGAACTACAATATTTATTTAAATTTCTATGGAACTTATATGTAAAAATTATTCAGTCTCTTTAACAGTTCCAATCTTTTAAGAATCCAGCGTTCACAATAACAGGACAAGATATTGTTTAGAAATGTATTAAAATATTTATTTTCTTTTTTGTTTCTATATATACATACAAATATATATATATACATACATATATGCCTGTGAGGACAGATGGTCACAGGTATCAAAGAAGTCACATCGCTCTAAAAAGTTTGCTTGAAGCATTAAGGAGTTCCCCAATATGAGTGCTGGGACCCAAAAGTTGGTCTTCACAGGACACATTGTTACCACTAATTTATCTTCCCAGTTTTTCTCACATATGTTTTGAAATATTAAAAACCACTTGATCCTTTTAAGGCATACTGTTTTCCTACATCAAGTTAATTCTGAAAAATAATGAAATGCCATAGAACCTGTAATAGTAAAGTTTTCAAATCAACTCTCTTTTTTCTCTTCTTATCTTTTCAGATCCTCTCCAACTTTCTACATCCCCAATTCTATGTCATTTTTCTTTCTCTTTTATTAATATAAATACATAAGAGGAGGGAAAAAATGTACAGAGAAGCATATAAAATATAAATCAAAATATATAATAGAAAGACCAATAAGAGAAGCAAAGTCCAAAAAAAAAAGCAGCAAGAGACAAAAAGTCTACAAAATATAATTGATTTTATTTTGTATTGGCCAACTACTGTTTAACCATGCAGCATACCTAGAAATATGTTTTGTATACCCAGTAAGACTACCTTGGATAATTTTTCTTTGCAAGTTGATATCTATTTCAGCTATCTCTTTAATCAGAGGTAGGAACTCATATCTACTCTAACATTCTGTTCTCTTAGCTGTAGGATCTTTCTGGCTTGAACATGCTAAGGCATGTTCTCTGTGACTGCTTCCATAGTCTCTATGAATTAGTATTTATAACTACTGTTATTTCTAGAATGGAATTTTCTGTGGAATAATCTATAGCATCTATGTGTTATATTATTTTTTATTTTACTAAAAGATCCCTGAATCCAGAGGTGAAGGCTTTGAAGAAGACACACCATATAAAAATTAATTTGTGAGGAGATATACTTTAAGCTTGAATGCTTATTATAATATGTGATGGGGAGAGATTTGCCTTTTTTGGAGGTGGCTCTGTTCTCACTACTTTATCTTATCTATATAGAGGTAGGCGATTAAATTTAACAAAGTGAAGATTTATATGTTTTTACTATTCCTCGTAAAATCCTTAGTTATACATCTTTGTAATTTGGAAATAATATTCATGTGAGAGCTCCTCATCTGCATAAGGATCTGCATAGGTTAAAAATATGTTATATATTTTTATATAAATATAGATAACATATACAGGTGAGCACCAATGTAAGTTGATACTTGTGAGGTGTGCTTGACTGTTCTCTAGTTTTATATTAGTGAGATTCTTTTTTTTTCCTAGCAGTTACCTTGGAGAACAAAAGAAATAATCTCTGGCCACTCCATGTTCCTCAAGTGAAAACGTTTTGTTTAGCTCTGTACCCCATTTTTAATAGGGTTATCTAATTCACTGGTGTCTAGCTTTTTGAGTTCCTTGTACACCTTGGATATTAGGGCTCTATCTGATGTGGTGTTGGTAAAGATATTTTCCCATTCTGTTGGTTGCCGTTTTGTTTTCTTGACGATGTCCTTAGCCTTACAGAAACTTTTCAGTCTCATTAAGTCCCATTTGTTAATCTTTGACCTTAGAGCTTGAGCCATTGGTGTTTTGTTTAGGAAATTTTCTCCTGTGCCTATGTGTTCTAAGGTTTTCCCTACTTTCTCATCTAATAGTTTCAGTGTATCTGGTTTAATGTGGAGATCTTTGAAGTGCTCTACATCCTTAGCTATCAGGAAAATGCAAATCAAAACAACCCTGAGATTCCACCTCACACCAGTCAGATTGGCCAAGATCCAAAACTCAGATGACAGCAGATGGCGGTGAGGCTGCGGAGGAAGAGGAACACTTCTCCACTGTTGGTGGGGTTGCAAGCTAATACAACCACTCTGGAAATCAGTCTGGCGATACCTCAGAAAATTGTATATAGTACTACCTGAAGACCCAGCTATTCCACTTCTGGGCATATACCCCAGAGACACTTTAATACACAACAAAGATATATGCACCACAATGTTCATAGCGGCTCAATTTATAATAGCCAGAAGCTGGAAGGAACCCAGATGTCCCTCAGAAGATGAATGGATACAAAAATTTTGGTACATATACACAATGGAATACTACTCAGCCACCAGAAAAAATGACTTAACCAAATTCTTAAGAAAATGGCTGCATCTAGAGAATATCATCCTGAGTGAGATAACTCAGTCACAAAAGAACAGACATAATATGCAGTCACTGATAGTGGGATGCTAAACCCAGAGGCTTGCACTCCCCCAGAAACAACTCACAGACTGTATGAAGTCCAAAAAATAAAGAAAACAAAACAAAACAAAAAAATATATACAAAACAAGAAAACTTTAACTATTTTTATGTTACATTTTGTTTTACATGTACTTTAGCTCATTGTAACTATTAAGTTTTCAAGGCATACAATCAAACCTTGAAAAAAATCAAGTACTGAATAAAAAATATAGTCATATAGTTTTATGTAAAAATTATGTTAAAATCTGAAAAAGTACTGACAAAAATATGTATAATTTTAAGCAAAAAATGCTTAAAATCTGTACATTTATCTTTGTTTTGTCAAATAAAGTTGTTTTATTAAAAAAATAATCTCTGTATATGAATATTCAGGAGGATACACATCTTATTTTTTGGTGTCAGCCCTCTGGGAATGAGTTTAGAAGGCATTGGAAGTACCAATACTTAGGAATCTCGCAATGACACATTGGCAGTGACAAAAGGTTGTCTTCACACAGTGTCAGTAGTTGCGGCAGTAAGTGGTTTGAGCAGGGTGGCCTTTACCAGAAAAGAAGTGGGTGAAAAGAGGAGTCACTTTTATCTTTTTGAGACATAGAGGTATTTCAGAAAGTCCTTTCAAAGTGCTTTGTGTTGGCAATACTGGGAAAGGGTACATAAAATGTGTTTTCAAGAATGAGTGTGGAGTTCTTCTCTGCACACCAAAAGCCTCTCAGGCTGCAGTAAAAAGAGGTGTATTTTTTCTCATGTTCTCAGTTACTACACTCAGTTTGCACTCTGGTTTTCAGGTTGAAGAGGAAATGGAAGGGGGTAAAAGACACAAGCATAATATTCAGGGTCAAGAGGAGTCTTCACTGAATCCAGTTCATGTGCATAGATCAGAAGTGGCTTAGAAATATTATAATAGAGGAGTAGTTTTGGTGAATGCAGAGCTAGGTGTGAAAGAACAATCATGTAGAGTTGAGGTGAGATGAAGAAGGAAGTTCAGTTATGTAATTCCAATGATAGAAGTTTCAAAATCTGGTCCCTGTATTCATACAAGTACTGTGCTAAACTGTGCTTTTGCAGAATCTATCTATGAGCTGAGCATATTATTTTGTATTTGCAAGTGAGTGCAACATTTTCACGCATTTTCACACTTAAATGAGAAGGTGTGTGTGTTGCTGCACATACATGTGTGTGGGTACAAGCAAATACATACCCAAGGTTGATATTGAATGTCTTCTCTAATTGCTTACCACTCCTAGTTAAACAGGTTATCTCACTGAACATATAAGTCAGCATTTTGGCTAGTCTATCTCTCAAGCATTCTCTTAGGGTCTCGTGTCTGACGTCCATGCTCTGGAACTGAAGGGTGGGCTGTAGTTCACCTGGTTTTTATGTTGGAACTGATGGACCTGAACTCTGTTCCTCATGCTTGTACAATGACTTCTTGGCTAGGTAAACAATCTGCCCATTATAAAGAACTGAAAACCTTTGGCATGAGCAATTACTTCAGGAACTAAAAAAAGATCCTTTATTAAAAAGTGTCCTCTGTTAAGATTAACATTATAGTTTTAGTGAAGATCCTTTTCAGCTTTTCTTTAATAACTTGAACACTACTGATAGAGAAACAGTTGTCAAATGTTTTTAAATTAGGAATTGGCTGGCTTTGCTGATAGATCTCCATCAAAGTAGCACCCTTTGCCTTAGAATATAGGCAGAAAGGTAGTGATAGCTCTATTCAGTATTCTACATTAATCAGGGAAACCTAGAGTTCAAAAACTTTCACATTGACAAATATGCTTTTCCTTTCCTTCTACTTGTTGCCTGCTAACATCTCTATATACCTAAATTTATATGAATTGAATTATGATATGGAAATCAGCATGTTTTGATTTTTCCACTTATATTTTCTGGTAAGTAACATTATAGTAAAAACTCAGAGGATGCACAATGAAGTCTGTTTTTGTAAATATTAATATTTTCATTTAAAAGCATTTAATTTGCCCCTAAATATATCTTATTATACTTGCTTATCTAAGAACAGTTATTACAAAGGTTTATAGGTTTAGTAAAATTACCCTAAAATGTTTGAAATGTTTAAGGTATATTCTAAAAAAATTAATTTAAACTATGATGAATAAACATGTACACAGACATGCCTACAAACACATAATTTTTTAATTTTAGAATTGGTATAGATTAAAAGGTAAAATTTGAGTGGATAAAGATATACTATAAGACAGATCAAACTATGTGTGTGTGTGTGTGTGTGTGTGTGTGTGTGTGTGTGTGTGTGTGTGATAGAGCCTCCTTAATGTGAACTACCAGTAATTTCAATATTTGCCTACAACATTATATTTTGTTCATAAACCAACATTAATTAATGTACATTTAACTTTTATTCACCTGAAATAATTGTTGTCTCAGAGACTTACTGCTGAATAAGGCCACCCTTTCTATTTTTTTTTATGAACACTTTATAGTGGGTTCAACTCAGGCTTTCTGGCCCAAACTCCTCTCTGACCTGATTAAATCAATCTACCTTCTCCCAGATTTTTAGTCAATTGCTCTGCTTAGGCACAAACTAAATCTAGCAATGCATTCTAATCTTCTGGCTCCTAGGAGTTTTATTTTGGCTAAGGGTGGGTTCAGACAATTGCCACTCAAACAATAGGTATACCATCTCAGCTAAGCAAGCATAATTTATTGAAAGCATACCATAGTACTTGAGATCCAGAACTACAGAAAGAACAGCAGTTCTAGTCTGTTCTCAGAGTAGGTGTTTGTAGAAAAAAATCAGGTTTAAAAATTTAAGGGGCAAAGAGTGCTTACTAGAAAAAGTATCATCAATAATATTTAAGCTGGACTTTAGGACGCAGAGCAGAGCCTGGCTCACCTGCCACCCAGAACAGCAGCTCTAAGAGGCTGAGCAACTGGTGAGTGGGAGACCTAGGCTGCTGGGGAGCAGAGGGATCTCTGCAGAGTGCACACAAAAAGTGCACCCCCTGCCTTGATCTGCCCTATCCTGCCCGATCCAGTGACCGGGAACAGATATTAGGAACTTCTGTTCCCACCCAGAGGACACTTCAGGACGCAGAGCGAAGCCTGGCCAACCTGCCACCCGGAACAGCGGCTCGTAGAGGCTGAGCAACTGTGACCAGGAACAGATCATAGAAACTTCTGTTCCCACCCAGAGGCGAATTCAGGACACAGAGCGGAGCCTGGCCTACCTGCCACCCGGAATGGAGGCTCTTAGAGGCTGAGCAACTTTGACCGGGAACAGATCTTAAGAACTTCTGTTTCCACCCAGAGGCAACTTCAGGACACAGAGCAGAGCCTGGCCCATCTGCCACCTGGAATGGCGACTTCAGGACACAGAGCAGAGCCTGGCCCACCTGCCACCCTGAACAGCGGCTCTTAGAGGCTGAGCAACTGGTGAGTGGGAGACCTAGGCTGCTGGGGAGCAGAGGGATCTCTGCGGAGTGCACACGAAAAGTGAAACCCCTGCCTTTACCTGCCCTGTCCTGCCCGATCTAGTGACTGGGAACAGATCTTAGGAACTTCTGTTCCCACCCGGAGGCGACTTCAGGAAACAGAGTGGAGCCTGGCCCATCTGCCACCCTAAATGGCGGCTCGTAGAGGCTGAGCAACTGGTGGCTGAAAGACCTGAGCTGCCAGGGAGCAGAGAAATCTCTGCGGAGTGCACACTGAAAGTGCACCCTCTGCCTTGCCCTGCCCTGCCCTGTCTTATCCAGCGACCAGGAACAAAACTTTAGAACTTCTGTTCCCACCCAGCGACTCTGAGGCATAGAACAGGGCTCGAGCCATCTGCCACCTGGACCAGTAGAGATCTAGGGACACAGAGAAGATACAAGGGAAAGGCAAGAACATATCACTGACAACAAAATGGCAAGAGGAAAGCGAAAGAGTATACCCCAAGGAAACCAAGACAAACTGGCAACACCAGAAACCAGCTCTCCCATAACAGCAAAAGTCGGAATACCAAACACTCCAGAAAATACCAAACACTCCAGAAAATGAAGGCACAGACCTGAAATCATGCCTCAAGACGCTGATAGAGCTACTTAAACAAGAAGAGGAGGAAAAGCAAAAAGACTCAGAAGCTTTTAAAGAGGAAACAAGAAAAACACTCAAAGAATTCAAAGAACTAGAGGAAATCAGAATCAAAGAGATGAAGGAATGGAACAGGGAATTTAAAACGGAAATTGACACAATAAAGAAAGCACAAAAAGAGATAACCCTAGAGGTAGAACACCTAAAAAAGAAATCAGGAATCACAGAAGCAAGAATTTCCAATAGATTACAAGAGATGGAATAGAGAATCTCGGGGGCAGAAGACAACATGGTAAACATAGACAAAAAAGCCAGAGAAGATGCAAAAAAAAAAAAAAAAAAAAAAAAAAAGATCCTAACCCAAAATATTCAGGAAATCCAGGACACAATGGGAAAACCGAACATAAGGATAATAGGAATAGAAAAGGGAGAAGAGTATCAACTAAGAAGCACAGTAAATATCTTCAACAAAATCGTAGAAGAAAACTTCCCTACTCTCAAGAATGAGATGACCACGAGCATAAAAGAAGCCTTCAGAATTCCAAGTAGGTTGGACAAGAAAAGAAATACCTCCCGACACATAATAGTAAAAATATCAAGTGCCCAAAGCAGAGAAAGAATACTAAAAGCAGTAAGGGAAAAATGTCAGGTAACATATAAAGGCAGGCCAATCGGACTCACACCCAATTTCTCAACAGAGACTATGAAAGCTAGAAGAGCCTGGACAGACATCATGCACACCCTAAGAGAACACAAGTGCCAGCCCAAGCTGCTATACCCAGCAAAACTATCAATCACCATCGATGAAGAGATGAAGATATTTCAAGTTAAAACAAAAATTACACAATATCTGACCACAAACCCAGCACTAAATGAATTATAGGTGGAAAACTCAATACAATGAGGGAAAATACAGCCTAGTAAAAACAAGAAAACTCTTAAAAAAGAAAACTAAGAGAAGAAAAAGACACAGACACAACTCAACCCACAAAAGCAATAATGGCAGAAAACAGAAACAACTATTACTTGATATCTATTAACATAAATGGACTCAACTACTCATTAAAGAGACATAGACTCTCAGACTGGATACAGAAACAAAATCCAGCCTTTTGCTGCATACAGGAAACTCATCTAAGAGACAAAGACAGACACTATCTCAGAGTTAAAGGGTGGGAAAAAAACTTCCAAGCAAACAGCTCCAAGAAGCAACCTGGAGTGGCTATTCTAATATCGAGTAAAATAAATTTCCAACCAAAAGTTATCAAAAAAGATAAGGAAGAACACTTTTTACTCATTACCGGGGAAATCTGTCAGAAGAAACTCTCAATCCTTAACATATATGCTCCAAATAAAAAAGCACTCACATTCATAAAAGAAATCCTACTAAAGCTGAAAAAATACATCTCACCCCACAGAATAATAATGGGAGACTTTAATACCACACTCTCACCAATGGACAGATCATGGAAGCAGAAACTGAACAAGGACACTACAAAACTAGCAGAGACTTTGAACCAACTAGAATTAACAGATATATTCAGAACATATTATTCTAAAATTAAAGAATACACCTTCTTCTCACCACCCCATGGCAACTTCTCGAAAATTGACCACATAATTGGAAACAGAGCGAGCCTCAATCGATATAAGAAGATTGAAATACTCCCATGCATCCTCTCAGATCACCATGTTCTACGGCTGGTTTTTAAAAACAACAAAGGCAACAAAAAGCCCACATACACATGGAAACTAAACAATGCTCTGTTAAACGATAGCAGAGTCAAAGAAGAAATAAAAAAAAGGAATTAAGAATTTTCTAGAATTCAAAGAAAACAAAAACACAACATACCCAAACCTATGGGATGCAATGAAAGCAGTACTGAGAAGAAATCTCATAGCCCTAAGTGCTTCCAAAAAGAAACTGGAGTAAGCTTACATCAGCAACCTGACAGCACAGCTAAAAGCCCTAGAATAGAAGGAAGCAGATATACCCAAAAAGAGTAGACGGCAAGAAATAATCAAAATTAGGGCAGAAATAGACCAAATAGAATCAAAAAGAACCATTGAAAAAATCAACAAAACCAATAGTTGGTTCTTTGAGAAAATCAACAAGATTGATAAACCCCTAGCAAGACTAATTAGAGGGCAAAGAGAGAGTATACAAATTAACAACATCAGAAAGGAAAGTGGAAACAAAACAACTGAAACTGAGGAAATTCAAGAAATCATCAGATCCTACTACAAAAACTTATACTCCACAAAATTGGTCCAGACGGGTTCAGTGCAGAATTTTACCAGATATTTATTGGGGATATAACACCAATACTCTACAAATTATTCCAAAAGATAGAATCAGATGGAATACTACCTAAATCATTTTTTAAGGCTACAATAACCCTAGAGCCTAAACCACACAAAGACCTTACAAGAAAAGAAAACTTCAAACCAATCTCACTTATGAACATTGTTGCAAAAATACTCAAAAAAATCATTGCAAACCGAATCCAAGAACACATTAAAATGATCATTCATCATGACCAAGTAGGCTTCATCCCTGGGATGCAGGGATTGTTTAATATAAGGAAATCCATCAATGTAATCCACCATATAAACAAACTCAAAGATCAAAAATCACATTGTCATCTCACTAAATGCTGAGAAAGCATTTGACAAAATCCAACACACCTTCATGTTAAAAGTCCTGGAAAGAACAGGAATCCAAGGCCCATATTTAAACATAATAAAAGCAATATACAGCAAACCAACAGCCAACATCAAACTTTAGGGCAAGAAACTTGAAGCGATCCCACTAAAATCAGGGACTCGACAAGGCTGCCCACTCTCCCCCTACCTATTCAACATAGTACTGGAAGTCCTGGCTGGAGCAATTTGTCAGCAAAAGGAGATCAAGGGGATAAAAATCGGAACGGAAGAGATAAAAATATCACTCTTTGCTGATGACATGATAGTGTACTTGAGTGACCCCAAAAATTCCACCACAGAACTCCTACAACTGATAAACAGGTTCAGCAATGTGGCTGGATACAAAATTAACTCAAACAAATACAACCACCAGAAACAATGACTTAACCAAATTCTTAAGAAAATGGCTGCATCTAGAGAATATCATCTTGAGTGAGATAACCCAGTCACAAAAGAACAGACATATTATGCAGTCACTGATATTGGGATGCTAACCCCAGAGGCTTGCACTCCCCCAGAAACAACTCACAGACTGTATGAAGTCCAAGAAATAAAAAAAACAAAAAAAAATATATTTACAAAACAAGAAGACTGACTATTTCCATGTTGCGATTTGTTTTTCATGTACTTTACGCTCATTGTAACTATTAGGTTTTTAATGCATACTGTCAAGCCCTTGATAAAATCAAGTACTGACTAAAAATATATATTCACATTGTTTTATGTAAAAATTATTTTAATATTTGAAAAAACAGTACTGACAAAGATGTATAATTTTAAGCAAAAAATGTTTAAAATCTGTACATTTATCTTTGTTTTGTAAAATAAAGTCATTCAAAAAAATAATATTTAAGCTGGTTTGTCCTGAGTAAAGTAAGAAGAGGTGTACATGAGAGGTCAACAAAGAATTTCAGAACATTAAGATAAGAGAACCTGAATATTATAATCAACTTTTGGCATATTAGTAATAGTCTTCAGTGTCAGACCTCCCCCCCTCCATAATTACAATTAGTTCATATATAGGTGCAGGAATGGCTGCCCTAAGGCCAGCTCTATCTTAGGACATCTTAGACACAATAGTTCATATTGACCTTTGATTTAATGGTCCCTGTTTAAGTTTTGTGGAATTTTTTAAGATTAGCAAACCTCATATAGAACACTGAAAACATACAGAGCAAAGCACAGATACGTGTTCAGCGTGACCTTGAGCCAAGTCATTTTTTCTGTTTCAGTGATTGCCAGGCATGAAACAAAATGTTTGCAGGAACTCTTGATGTGGGACAAGTGTCAAACCATACCATTTTTATACTCTGGTTTCAACTGCTTCTGATCACCTGCACTGAACTGCATGAACTCACAACCAAACTTGACTAAACTGCATGAACTGTACCAAATTAATTAAATCCTAATGAACAGACTGAAGTGATCCCCAGCTTCTCTCTCCCCACACTACTCTTAAATAACCTCTCTTTCCAATCTGTTCTCATGAGAGTTCAGTGTATCCTTTAACTGACTCTTTTTCTCAAATCTTGTTCATCACTTTGTCTCCTCCTCAATTACACATCACATGCAAACAAGGCAACTTTTTACAAACTAAAATTACCTACAGTGTTTTAGATTAAAGGTAGATAGTAACAGTTCATCTGTATTTAATCCAGAGCAGCCATGTTTTTGTATTAGAATTGTTCTACAAATTATTATTAGCAGTATATTTTAAATATATGTATTTATAGATGTAGAGTTGAAATTAAAAGTTACAATTGTGTCCCACAAATCAGAACTTGAGAAACCCCTTAAAAAAGATGAGAAAAAAAATTAGGAGTCAGAGGAGATTGACAATTGAGAGGAATTTTAATCTAGCAATATAGCTGCTTTGTCAAGGTATCAGTTAAAAGACTTTTTAAATTTATGATATGGCCAGAGTACAGACACTCTGTAAATTTTAACATAATTTAGGTAAAAAACAGTTACACCATTAATACATACCTTCAGTCTATAACAATGAAGGTGAAATTAGTTTGGAGAAGAAGGTATCCATGTTTAAAAATGATGACTAATTGAGGGGAAAACAGGAATCAGTGACAGGTATGATAGAATGATTAAGAGGTCAAATACACCCAACTCGCAAGAAAACCTGACAGGAAAGAGTGGCTATTTAAGAGCATCAAAATATATGAAGGATGATATATGTTTGTGTGTATTTGTGTGTGTGAGTGTGTGTGTGTGTGTGTGTGTGTGTGTGTGTGTGTGTGTGTGTGTGTGTGTAGCAGTTTAAATGGGCAATTTTATAGACACTGGTTGCAGAGAGAACAAGCTAGACACAGGTGAAGACATAAATAACGACCAGAGACTGAAAAAGATCCAGAATATCAGAACATGTTGCCAAATATATTATGGGGCCAATCAGAACAGTTCAGATAGAAATCAAGTGAAGCTGAATTGAATCAATCAGCATTGAATATTGTGTTGGGGCTAGAGTGAATCTAGTCTTTCAGGAGTAACCCTAAGGAGAGTTAGAACAGAGAGATAAAACACTCTAGGCTCAACCCAACCTATGTATTCACATAGCTTTGGTACAGCTGTTATACCATACTTCAATCTGAGGAAATAAATATAGCATTGACAGAAGGACACCAAGAGAATATAGCTTACAGGATCAAGTAGACAGGGTTCAGTACAGGTTGACAGAGACTGAAGCAGCGAGCATGGATCCTACATGAGTTTGTACCATGTCATCAGCATGTATGTTTTACTTGTTAAGTAGATGGTTGTGAATAGACATCTAACAATGGGTGTTGCTAACTCTTCTGGTTCTTTCTTCTTTCTGGTATTTAACCTAATCCAGCCTCAGTATGAACGCTTTTGCCTTATAATATTGTACCTTGTTTTGTCCTATCTGGCTGTCACCTCTTGGAAGAGATTCACACTTTTCTGAAGAGGATATTAAGGAGGAGTGGTTTTTTAGAGAAGAAAGGCTAAGAAGGGCTGGAAATAGTGTAGAAAAAAAGAATCTGTTGTCCAAATATATTTTATGGGAGAAGAATATGTTTTAAATGATAAATATGTATCACATTTTATGTGTTTCTTTTTTTTCCAATAAAATCACTTCTTTCTGAAGTGATTTAAAAATATCCTCAAGATAGATTGTCATAAACACTAAGTATGTACTAAGGGCTGTTTGTCATTACCAACTCCTATAAACAATACCATGTGTACATATTAATAATTTAATTGAGCACTTTGTGTTTAATTTATTTTTATATGATGAAGGAGCAAAAGAAGATTCATTTATTGTCCAAAAAAATCACATTTTTATCTGTGCCTTATTAATATACCTTGTTGATTTTCTCTCTATGTAGGCATGTTATCAAATTTTAATCCCATTATATTATGATAAAAATTAAAAAAGAAGCTGCAAAACCATTATCAGTCATATGTAAAAGAAAAAAAAAACTATTTTGAAAATTACAATCCTGTAGACATATTTAACATTTTGAGGTTAGTAAAACATTCATTAATTCATCAGGTTTTAAATCATCTTTTTTTATAATGTGTTTATTTTGTGCTTGCATATTCATCTCTTAGGATTTACAATTTCCATCAAAAGCAAAGATTTCATTCATCAAAATCCCTTGGTAAAGTATATTTATTTCCTTCACATCTAGTTTTCTTTTTTTATAATTTTAATTAGTTTTATCATCTGATAATTAATATTGACAAAAGACACTTTTCTAACAATGTTTAACTTTTATATATTTTCAAAGGACTTTGCAATATCTCTATGTTTAATGTTTGCTTTTTCATAATTAAAAAAAGGAGATTATTTTTTTCATAATAAGATTCTTTCTTCCCTTTTCATATTCTTAGGGAATCTCTAGTGGGATCACTCACTGTTGAAATCTCAAGGAGTATTCTTTATTTTCATTTTTCTGAATATGTTTCAAGAAGCCTTGTAAATTACATGTTCTTATGTATTTTCAACATATGTACATTAAGTAATTGACTATGGGCTTTTTCTGAAATGAATAGAGTAGTACAAGTTTTGAAGTCAAACAAGAAGCCTTTGGCAATAGCTTATGCATGGTGCTCATTTCCTGGATATGGGTCTATTCTAGTTCAGTTTGCATATGTACATGTACTCTTTATTTTCTTGTAATGTATATATTATTTATAGAATGGTTTTTAAGTTATGAAAAATAATATTGAAGGAACGGCTAATTCAGACATGAACTATTCTTTATAATATTCATTCCAATAGGTTTCAACACTAGAGAGAGCTGATTATGATATAATGTTACAATTGCTAAATGTTGGCTCTTTCATGACATTCATAAATAAATTTTGCCCTACATAAATCATATGTCCTCACATTAAACTACAAATTACAATAACTTAAAATGATGTCAGTTATAGATATAAAAATCAGCAGTCAAAAGATGGGTACATCATAACATAAACATAGTGACATGTCTAGAGATATATAGGCTGCTTAATTTCCACAGATTGTAAACCAATCACTTCTATGCAATTTTACGTGTTAGTGTGTGGTTCTTTATTGTTTGTGTTAATATTTTTAAGTAAAATCCCTTGGTTTTGTCCTAAATCCTGGAGATTTCCCGTAATAAACAATGTTTAAAATAAAGAAAGTGAAGAAACGCAGGTGCCTAACACTATGATTTTCTACAACAAAGATTAGGTCAGTTCAGGTTAATGAAATAGGTGGACACGACACACACCAAGTGATAATTATGAATTCATATAATTCATAATTAAATCACTTGTATTTATTTCTTTCTCTTTTATAATGTACAGTTATAGCACATCACCTATTAACTTAGACATTTTCACAAAAGGCAATATAATCCAAACAACAACTCCTCATAGACCAGTCTTCTATTCCTTATTTGTTTACATTCTGCCCTCTCTTCTTTTAAAAAGATAGAATATAATATTTATACCACATATTCTTAGGTGTATGGATTTTCACTGAAGTGTGGCCAACTCGCCAGGGAAAAACCCTTGAAGAAGAGTAACCCTCCATCTGTATTTTGAGATCATAGTGGTACTAATTTGTATTTGTATGTTATATACAGAGTTATGAAAAATAATGCTTTGTGTATTTACCTGTATATTCTATGATATTGTACTATTCAAATATTTCTCAGATTGTTGAAAGTGAATAAAATTTTCTAAAACATTTGCACTTCACCTCACACCAAGTATTAAAAAATAAAATGCTCTTTACAGAAGGACTGTGAATTTGAGCTTTTTAGATATGTTCTTTACTGGAGCTTATTTTATTCAGGTTAGAAAAGATAGTGTAATAATGGAATTGAAAAGATCAACAGTGTTTAGACAATGTATATCTTGGCATAAACACTGCCACATTCACAGTATGAGATAACATAAAACTCCAGTAAGCTTAACACAAAATCAAACATATTAAAAGTGGTCAAAAAAAAACATTCAAGTTTGTGGTGTTAAGCATCCAGCAATGCAAAAGATTTGACACATTATTATCAGTCAATTTGTCATTTAGCCTTTATATCTATCAACTGGGTATGTGGTAAGGTTTCTGTTAAAGACACAAAAATTAATAAAATATATTACTTGGACTAGGAATATAGTTCAAATAAGAGAATACTCATCCATTATGCTCAGAGCTCTGAATTCAGTCCCACATAGCACATAAACTCTGCCTATGTTGGTATACGCCTATTACAATAGTAATTGGAAAGTAAGGACAGGAAAATGAAAAATGCAACGGTTATCCTTTGCTGTATTGTAAATTAGAATTTAGAGTGAATTATTTTTTCAGTTTCCCACATAAAGCATTATCCTCTAGTAGAGTAATCTAACAACTAGGGTTTGATGACATAATATTATCACATATTATTGAAAATAGTTAAACATTAACTTTAAAAGTTTTACTATTTTAGTTACAGGATTTTTGTAATATCCTCTGAAGAAAACCAATTATTTATTTATTTATTTTTATTTTACCCTAGAATAGAGAGATGTGTCCACAATTAAGACATTGATACTCATGTAGAAAGAACCTAGGGTCAGTTTCCAGTACCTACTTCCAACTTTAGCTTAAAATCAAGAGTATCAAGTATCTTCTGCAAGTCACAGTACACCTAACTTTTTCTCTGAGCTTCTACAGGAACCTCTAAATCTATTTATTTCACACACACACACACACACACACACACACACACACACACACACACACAATTTTGTATGAGTGTCTTAGTGAGGGTTTCTATGCCTGCACAAAATATCATGACCAAGAAGCAAGTTGGGGAAGAAAGGGTTTATTCAGCTCACATTTCCATATCCATGTTCATCACCAGAGAAAGTCAGGACTGGAAAGCAAGCAGGTCAGGAAGCAGGAGCTGATGCAAAAGCCATGGAGGGATGTTGCTTACTCGCTTGCTCCCCCTCGCTGGCTCAGCCTGTTTTCTTATAGAGCCCAGGTCTACCAGCCTAGGGATGGTACTACCCACAATAGTCTGGGCACTTACCCCTTGATCACTAGTTGAGAAAATGCCTTACAGCTGGATCTCATGGAGACATTTCTTCAACTGAAGCTCGTTTCTCTGTGATAACTCCAGCTTGTGTCAAGTTGACACCAAACCAGCCAGTATAATGACTTAATGCAAATTACATGATAAGAGAAAGAATAGTAGATAAGTTTCCTCCTTTTTTGATATTGTATCCCATTTGATTGCCTATGCTAATGCTTATGAAGCATGAACTCATATCTAAGTTGTTTAATCACACCTCAAGACAGAAAATCATTGAGAAAAATATTACAAAGAAAGAAAAAAAACATAAAATAAGCACTAATAGGAATGTAATCACAACAGAGTTATGAAGTTGAGAGGCAAGCAAGGCCATGCTAGAAGATAATATTTAAAATAAAAAAAATATGTTTCTCTACTTTAAATATCAGGGATTAAATTTTATTTTACTGCCATAATCTCTTTGAATTATTTAAGCATCTTGATTATAATAGTTTCAATTAATATGCAAATTTTTCTAATATTTATCTTAACTAATATAAAAAAGATTCTAAGAAAATGGTATTAAATAGCTAGTTGTTCTGGTCTTCCCTGGAAATTTCTCAGTATTATTTAGTTGTCTATATTTCTTTGCATAGGAATTAAGCCTTCTGAATTTCCCAATGTCCATTTATTTATTTTGTTTTTTTTTTATTGGATATTCTTTGTATTTAAATTTCTAATGTTATGTCCTTTCCTTTTACTCCTCTCTCCCCTCTCCCTCCTGTGTTTCCATGAAGGTGCCCCCTGTCCCAAACGCCCTCTCCATCTCAGTGCCTTGGCATTCACCTACACTAGAAAAATATGCCTTCACTTGATCCATTGCCTCTTCTTCCACTGATGGCAAACAATGCTTTCCTCTGCTACAGATGAACCTGGAGCCATGTGTCTCTCCATGTGTCTCTCATTGGTTAGTGTTTTAGTGCCTGGGAGCTCTGGAAGGTTTGTTTGGATGATAATGTTGTTTTTCCCATTGGGATACATATACTTTCTGCTCCTTAAGTCATTTCTCTAGCAGCTCTTTCATTAGGGTCCTTATGGTCAGTCTGATGGTGGGCTGCAAGCATCATCAACTGTGTCTGTATGACTTTTGCAGAACCTCCAAGAAAGCATCCATGTCTGGCTCCTGACAGTAAGCACTTCTCGTCATCAGCAATAGTGCTTGGGTTTACTGGCTTCATATGTGATGGCGAGAGAGGTTCAATTGATCCTGTCTTCAAAACTTCTCCTCTATCTGTCCCTGTATTTTCACTTTGAGTGCTTTGTTCTACCTTCTAAAAAGAACTGAGTTATCAACATTCTGTCCATTCTTCTACTTGAGTTTCACAAGGTATGTAAATTATTTCTTAGTTATTTAGAGATTTTTGGGCTAATATCTCCTTATCAGTGAGTGCATACCATGTATGTATGTAATATGACTGTGTTACCAACCAAAAGATAATTATTTTTAGTTCCATCTATATCCCTAGGAATTTCATAAAGTTATTGTTTTGAAAACCGGAGTAGTATGCCATTGTGTAAATATACCAAAATTTTGGTATCCATGACTCTATTGAAGGACACTTTAGTTCTTCCAGCTCCTGGCTATTATAAATAAAGCTGATATGAACATGGTGGATCATGTGTCCTTGTTATATGTTGGAGCTACATTTAGGTATATGCCCAGGAGTGGCAGACCCGAGACCTCAGAAAATTATATATCCAATTTTCTGAGGAAATGCCAGACTGATTTCAGAATGATTATACCAAGTTGCAATCCCAGCAGCAATGGAGGAATGTTCCTCTTTCCTCCCATCGTCACCATCATCTACTGTCATCTGGGTTTTTTTTTTTTTAAACGCCTTTATTTTACAAAACAAAGATAAATGTACAGATTTTAAACATTTTTTGCTTAAAATTATACATTTCTGTAAGTACTGTTTTTTCAGACATTAAAATAATTTTTACATAAAACAATGTGAATATATTTTTTTAGTCAGTACTTGATTTTTTTCAAGGGCTTGACAGTATGCACTGAAAACCTAATAGTTACAATAAGCATAGAGTACATGCAAAACAAAACACAACATGGAAATAGTCAAAGTCCTCTTGCTTTGTAAATATATGGATTTTTTTTTTTGTTTTCTTTATTTCTTGGACTTCATACAGATTGTGAGTTGTTTCCGGGGGAGTGCAAGCCTCTGGGGTTAGCATCCAACTATCAGTGACTGCATATTATGTCTGTTCTTTTATGACTGGGTTATCTCACTCAGGATGATATTCTCTAGATGCAGCCATTTTCTTAAGAATTTGGTTAAGTCATTGTTTCTGGTGGCTGAGTAGTATTCCATTGTGTAAATGTACCACAATTTATGTATCCATTCATCTACTGAAGGACATCTGGGTTCTTTCCACCTTATGGCTATTATAAATAGAGCTGCTATGAACATTGTGGTACATATATCTTTGTTGTGTATTAAAGTGTCTCTGGGGTATATGCCCAGAAGTGGAATAGCTGGGTCTTCAGGTAGTACTATATCCAATTTTCAGAGGTATCGCCAGACAGATTTCCATATTGGTTGTATTAGTTTGCAACCCCACCAACAGTGGAGAAGTGTTCCTCACTCTCCGCAGCCTCACCAGCATCTGCTGTCATCTGATTTTTGGATCTTGGCCAATCTGCCTGGTGTGAGGTGGAATCTCAGGGTTGTTTTGATTTGCATTTCCCTGATGGCTAAGGATGTCGAGTACTTCCTCAGATGTTTCTCGGCCATTCGGTGTTTCTCAACTGAGAACGTTTTGTTTAGCTCTGTACCCCATTTTTTAATAGGGTTATTTGATTCTCTGGTGTCTAGATTTTGAGTTCCTTGTATACCTTTTATATTAGGCCTCTATCTGATGTGGTGTTGGTAAAGATCTTTTCCCATTCTGTTGGTTGCCTTTTTGTTTTTTTGACAATTTCCTTAGTCTTACAGAAACTTTGCAATTTCATTAAGTCCCATTTGTAAATCTTAGACATTAGAGCTTGAGCCATTGTTGTTTTCTTCAGGAAATTTTCTCCTGTGCCTATGTGTTCTAAGGTTTTCCCTACTTTCTCATCTAATAATTTCAGTGTATCTGGTTTAATGTGGAGATCTTTGATCCACTTACTTTTGAGCTTTGTACAAGGAGATAAGAAAGGGTCTATTTTCATTTTTTTGCATACTGAGTGCCAGTTTGACCAGCACCAAATGTTGAATAGGCTGTCCTTTTTCATTGAATGTTTACGGCTCCTTTGTCAAAAATAAGGTGACCATATACATGAGGGCTCATTTCTGGAACTTCTATTCTATTCCATTGATCCACATGCCTATTTTTGTACCAGTACCATGCAGTTTTCAACACAATTGCCTTGTAATATAGCTTAAGGTCAGGAATAGTGATTCCCGCAGATGTTTTCTTGTTGTTGAGGATGGATTTCTCTATTCTAGTTCTTTTGTTATTCCATATGAAACTGCACATTGATCTTTCCAATTCCTTAAAGAACTAGGTTGGAATTTTGATAGGGATTGCATTGAATCTGTAGATTGCTTTTGGTAGGATGGCCATTTTTAAGATGTTGATCTTTCCAATCCATGAGCATGGAAGATCTTTCCATTTTCTGAGATCCTCCTTAATTTCTTTCTTTAGAGGTTTGAAGTTCTGGTCATACAGGTCCTTCACTTCCTTAGTTAGAGTCACACCAAGTTATTTCATAGTTTTTGTGACGATTGTGAAGTGTACCTTTTCCCTAATTTCTTTATCCACATGTTTGTCCTTTGAGTATAAGAAGGCTACTGAATATTTCCAGTTAATTTTGTATCCAGCCACTTTGCAGAACTTGTTTATCAGCTGTAGAAGTTCTCTGGTGGAATTTTTGGGGTCACTGAAGTACACTATCATGTCATCGGCAAAGAGTGATGTTATTATCTCTTCCTTTCAGATTTGTATCCCCTTGATCTCCTTTTGCTGTCTAATTGCTCCAGCCAGGACTTCCAGAACTATGTTGAATAGGTAGGGGGAGAGTGGGCAGCCTTGTCGAGTCCCTGATTTTAGTAGGATTGCTTCAAGTTTCTCGCCATTAAGTTTGATGTTGGCTGTTGGTTTGCTGTATATTGCTTTTATTATGTTTAGTTATGCACCTTGGATTTCTGTTCTTTCCAGCACTTTTAACATGAAGGGGTGTTGAATTTTGTCAAATGCTTTTGCAGCATCTAGTGAGATGACCATGTGATTTTGGTCTTTAAGTTTGTTTATATGGTGTTTTACATTGATGGATTTCCTTATATTAAACCATCCCTGCATCCCAGGGATGAAGCCTAGTTGGTCATGATGAATGATCTTTTTAATGTGTTCTTGGATTCGGTTTGCAAGGATTTTGTTGAGTATTTTTGCAACAATGTTCATAAGTGAGATTGGTCTGAAGTTCTCTTTCCTTGTAGGGTTTTTGTGTGGTTTAGGTACGAGGGTTATTGTAGCCTCAAAGAATGAGTTAGGTAGTATTCCATCTGATTCTATCTTTTGGAATAGTTTGTAGAGTATTGGTGTTATATCCCAATAAATGTTTGGTAAATTTCTGCACTGAACCCGTCTGGACCTGGGCTTTTTTTTTAGTTGGGAGACTTTTGATGACTTTTTTTTTTTTTTATTAAGGTGTTATAGGGTCATTTAGATGGTTTACTTGGTCCTGGTTTAACTTTGGTATCTTGTATCTGTCTAGGAATTCATCCATTTCCTCCAGATTTTCCACTTTCGTGGAGTATAAATTTTTGTAGTAGGATCTGATGATCTCTTGAATTTCCTAAGTTTCAGTTGTTATGTCCCCACTTTCATTTCTGATTTTGTTAATTTGTATACTCCCTCTTTGCCCTCTAGTTAGTCTTGCTAGGGGTTTATCAATCTTGTTGAATTTCTCAGAGAAGCAACTCTTGGTTTTGTTGATTTTTTCAATGGTTCTTTTTGATTCTATTTGGTCTATTTCTGCCTAATTTTGATTATTTCTTGCCATGTACCCTTTTTGGATATATTTTCTTTCTTCGGTTCTGGGGCTTTTAGCTGTACTGGCAGGTTGCTGATGTAAGCTCTCTCCAGTTTCTTTTTGGAAGCACTTAGTGCTATGAGTTTTCCTCTCAGTACTGCTTTCATTGCATCCCATAGGTTTGGGTATGTTGTGTTTTCATTTTCGTTGAATTCTAGAATATACTTACTTCCTTTTTTTTTTTTCTTCTTTAACCCTGCTATTGTTTAACAAATCGTTGTTTAGTTTCCATATGTGTGTGGTCTTTTTGTTGTCTTTGTTGTTGTTAATGACCAGCCGTAGACCATGGTGATCTGAGAGGATGCATGGGAGTATTTCAATCTTCTTATATCGATTGAGGCTCGCTCTGTGTCCAATTATGTGGTCAATTTTCGAGAAGGTGCCATGGGGTGGTGAGAAAAAGGTGTATTCTTTTACTTTAGGATAATATGTTCTGAATATATCTATTAATTCTAGTTGGTTCAAAGTCTCTGCTAGTTTTGCAGTCTCCTTGTTCAGTTTCTGTGTCCATGATCTGTCCATTGGTGAAAGTGGGGTATTACAGTCTCCCACTATTATTGTGTGGGGTGAAATGTATTTTTTGAGCTTTAGTAAGATTTATTTTATGAATGTGGGTGCTTTTTTATTTGGAGCATATATGTTAAAGATTGAGAGTTTCTCCTGACAGATTTCCCCAATAATGAGTAAAAAGTGTCCTTCCTTATCTTTTTTGATAACTTTTGGTTGGAAATTTACTTTATTCGATATTAGAATAGCCACTCCAGCTTGCTTCTTGGAGCTGTTTGCTTGGAAGTTTATTTCCCACCCTTTAACTCTGAGATAGTGTCTGTCTTTGTCTCTGAATTGAGTTTCCTTTATGCAGCAAAAGGCTGGATTTTGTTTATGTATCCAGTCTGATAGCCTATTTCTCTTTATTGGGGAGTTGAGTCCATTTATGATAATAGATATCATGGAATAGTTGTTTCTGTTTCCTGCCATTTTGGTTTTGTGGGTTGAGTTGTGTCTCTGTCTTTTTCTTCTTTTAGTTTTCTTGTTTAGGAGTTTTCTTGTTTTTACTGGGCTGTATTTTCTCTCATTGTATTGGGTTTTCCACCTATATTTCGTTGTAGTGCTGGGTTTGTGGTCAGATATTCTGTAAATTTTGATTTGTCTTTAAATATCTTCAATTCTCCATCGATGGTGATTGATAGTTTTGCTGGGTATAGCAGCTTGGGTTGGCACTTGTGTTCTCTTAGGGTGTGCATTATGTCTGTCCAGGCTCTTCTAGCTTTCATAGTCTCTGTTGTGAAATCGGGTGTGAGTCTGATTGGCCTGCCTTTATATGTTACCTGACCTTTTTCCCTTACTGCTTTTAGTATTCTTTCTTTGCTTTGGGCACTTGATGTTTTTACTATTATGTGTCGGGAGGTATTTCTTTTCTGTTCCAACCTATTTGGAGTTCTGAAGGCTTCTTTTATGCTCGTGGTCATCTCATTCTTGAGGGTAGGGAAGTTTTCTTCTACAATTTTGTTGAAGATATTTACTGTGCCTTTAGTTGATATTCTTCTCCCTCTTCTATTCTTATTATCTTTAGGTTCGGTCTTCTTATTGTGTCCTGGATTTCCTGGACATATTTGTTAGGATCTTTTTGTTTTTTGCATCTTCTCTGGCTGTTTTGTCTATGTTTACAATGTTGTCTTCTGCCCCCGAGATTCTCTCTTCCATCTCCTGTAATCTATTGGAAATGCTTGCTTCTGTGATTCTTGATTTCTTTTTTAGGTGTTCTACCTCTAGCATTATCTCTTTTTGGTTTTCTTTATTGTGTCAATTTTTGTTTTAAATTCCCTCTTCCATTCCTTCATCTCTTTGATTCTGTTTTCCTTTAGTTCTTTGAGTTTTTTGCGTGTTTTTCTTGTTTCCTCTTTAAAAGCTTCTGAATCTTTTTGCTTTTTCTCCCGTTCTTGTTTAAGTTTCTTTATCAGCATCTTGAGGTATGATTTCAGCTCTGTGTCTTCCTTTTCTGGAGTGTTTGGAATTCCTATGTTTGCTGTTATGGGAGAGCTGGGTTCTGGTGTTTCCAGGTTGTCTTGGTTTCCTTGGAATATACTTTTTCCCTTTCCTCTTGCCATTTTGTTGTCAGTGATATGTTCTTGCCTTTCCCTTGTATCTGGTCTGTGTCCCTGGTTCTCCACTGGTCCAGGTGGCAGATGGTTTGAGCCCTGTTCTATGTGTCAGCGTCGCCGGGTGGGAACAGAAGTTCTAAAGTTCTGTTCCTGGTTGCTGGATCAGACAGGGCGGGGCAGGGCAAGGCAGGGGGTGCTCTTTCCGTGTGCACTCTGCAGAGATCTCTCTGCTCCCTGGCAGCTCAGGTCTCCCACCCACCAGTTGCTCAGCCTCTAGGAGCCGCCGTTCCGAGTGCCAGGTTGGCCAGGCTCCGCTCTGTGTCCTGAACTCGCCTCCGAGTGGGAACAGAAGTTTCTAAGGTCTGTTCCCAGTCACAGTTGCTCAGCCTCTATGAGCCGCCATTCTGGGTGGCAGGTCGGCCAGGCTCTGCTCTGCCTCTTTTGTTTCTTTTATGTTGAATAGTTTGAAGAGTATTGGTATTAGGTCTTCTTTGAATGGCTGATAGAATAGAGCGCTAAACACATCTAGTCCTGGACTTTTTCTTTGGAAGGGGGGTTAAAAAGCATTTGATGGCTGTTTCTATTTCTTTAGAGGTTAAGAGAATACTTAGATGGTTTATCTGGTCTTAATTTAACTTTGACACCTTGTATCATTCTTGAAATCTTTTTGTTTATTCTAGATTTTCCAGTTTTGTTGAAGATACTTTTGTAGTAGGATGTGATGATTTCTTTAATTTCCTCAGTTTCTCTTGTTAAGGCTTCTCATTCATTTATGATTTTGTTAATTTGCATACACTCTGCGCCCTCCAGTTAGTCTAGCTAAGGGTTTATCAATTTTGTTAATTTTTTCAAAAAAAAAAAAAAAAAGATCTCAAGATGTTTTTTATTCTTTGCATAGTTCTTTTTGTGCCTTTTTGGTTGATTTAAGCTCTGAGTTTGATATTTACTGCCTTTTATTCCTCTTCGCTGTGTCTGCCTTGTTCTGTAATTGACTTTTCATGTGTGCTCTCAAGTTGGTAGTGTATGGTCTCTCCAAATTCTTTTTGGAGGCTCTTAGAGCTCGATTTTCCTCTTACTACAGCATCCATTGTATCCCATAATGTTGGGTATGTTGGGTTTTAGTTTTTGTTAAATTCTAAAATATCTTAATTTCCTTTTTATTTCTTACTTGACCAAGTCATTTTTGAGTAGAGCATTGTTCAGCTTCCTTGCAAATATGAGATTTTGTTATATTTGTTGTTATTGAAGTCTAGCATTAGTTGATAGTGATCTGATAGAATGCATGGGATTATTTCAGTTTTTATCTGTTAAGTCCTATTTTGTGACCAGCTACATGGTTATTTTTTGAGAAGGTATCATGAGGTGCTAAGAAGAATGTTTATTCTTTGGTTTTAGAATGAAATCCTCTGTAGAATTCTGTTTATTTTCATTTTCATATAACCTCTGCTAGTTTTGCTGTGTCTCTGTTCAGTTTCTGATTTCATGATCTGTCCATTGATGAGAAAGGAGTGTTGAAGTCTTCATTAATATTGTGTGGGGTGCAATATTTGCTTTGAGCTTTATTAGAGTTTTCCTTTTTGAATATGGGTACCCTAATATTTGCAAAAAAGTTGTTCAGGATTGGGTGTTCATCTTGAAAGTTTTTCCTTTGATGAATAAAGTAGTTCCTTATTTTTTGATGATTTTGGTTGAAAATCTATTTTATTTGATATTAGGATGGCTACTCCAGCTTTTTTAGAGAAGACAATTTGCTTATAAATTTTTTTTCCCAACCTCTTACTCTGAGGTAGTGCCTGTCTTTGTTGTTAAAATGAGTTTTCTGTATGCAGCAAAATGCTGTGTCCTGTTTGCTTATCAGGTCTGATAGCTACATGTCTTTTTGTTGGGGTATTGCATCCCTTAATGTTAAGATATATTAAAAATTGTGATAGTAATTTCATGCTTTTTTTGTTGTTAGAGGTAAAATTATGTTGGTGTGCTGTTCTTCTTTGGGATTTGTTGCAAGAAGATTCATTTCTTCTTTTTCCTAGATTGAAATTTCCCTCTTTTTGGTGGTATTTCATCTCTTTTATTTTTAGGGCTGGATTTATGGATAGATATTATGCAAATTCCCTTTTTTTCATGGAATATCTTTGTATTTCCATCTATGTTCAATGAAATTTTTGTAGGATATAGTAACCCTGGCTAGAATTTGTGTTCTCTTAGGGTTTGTATGTTGTCAGTACAGGATCTTCTACCTTTCATAGTCTCTGTTGAGATTTCCGGTGTAATTATGATCATTCTGTTTTCATATGTTACATAATTGCTTATAGTATTCTTTCTTTGTTTTGCACATTGTTTTTGCTTTAACTATTGTGCCTCCAGAAGAACTTTATTTCTGGTACAATTTATATGTGGTTCTGTAGGCTTGTTATATGTTCATTGTCATCTCTTTCTTAGGTAATAGAAATTTTCTTCTAACATTTTGTTGGAGATACTTACTGGGTATTTTAGTTGGGAGGTTTTGCTTTCTTATACACTCATTATCCTTAGGTTTTGTATTCTCATTGTGTCCTGGATTTTGTGGATATTTTGGGTTAGAATCTTTTTGCATTTTCTCTGAATGTTGTGTCAGTGTTTTCTACGGTATCTTCTTCCCCTGAGATTTCCTCTTCCTCCTCTTTTATTCTGTTGGTAATTCTTGTTTATATGACTCCTGATGTTTTTCCTAGGTTTTCCAACTTCATGATTGTCTCCTGTTGTGATTTCTTCATTGTATCTATTTGTGTTTTCAATTGCTTTACCTGTTTGGTTGTGCTTTCTTGTAACTCTTTAAGTGATTTTTGTGTTTTTGTGTTTATTCTTCTTTAAGTGCTTCAATTTGTGTGTTCTGGGTGGTATTTCCTCAATAGTCAGTGGAGAGGGAGGATGGACTTTCCTGTGAGCTCAGGAATGTGAGCATTCCTGCAGCTCCTCTAGGTCCCAGCAATCTGTCGGCTTGTTGCCAGTCCTGGTGAAATTGGGATGGCTCTATTCTTTTGTCAGAAGTCTAGAGGTTTCTTTAACTTATCACAGCAGAATATGACTGTCAGGTTTTCCTTAAATCCCTCAGTCCGTACTTTTTACAGGGCCTCCTTGGCTGTCATGCTTTGTCTCCTATCCTGATTTAGTTCAGCCCAAGAGCTGTGTTTTTCTCTCTATATAATCCAGTCATTTTGGTTACCCACATGTTGGGCTTCCTGGCTGCTGGTCCTAGTCTTTGTCTCCCTTCTCTTCTTTTTCCCCTCTCCTTATATGTCATAGCTCAGTCTGCTCTTGTCTAACTGACCATGCTCTCCCATGTATTTTTAATAAACCTCCTAGGCTTTACCAAGAAACATTCATTTTCTTCCTATTTTCTTTCTTTTTCTTTCTTTTTTTTTCTTAATTTGTTTGGTGCCTAAACCTATGCCCAGTTTATTTTTTCTTCATTTTTTTCATTAACATATACAATAATTTTTTTTTGTTTTGAAGTTTAAAATGTAATCTCATTATTTTCTTTTTTCCTTTTTTTTATTTTTGAATGATTCACCATCAATTTATCAAGCTTTAGTTTACACAAGTTCCCATCTGTCATGTCATGCACACACATATAAACATACGTGTGTGTATGTGTATTTACTAAGCATGTTTATTTTGGTCAATGTTTAGATTTATGAAAAATGGCATTGTATCAAATACTTTTAAATATCTCATAAACAACTGCATGTATTGAAAACTCCCTTTTTAGTAGATTTTACTATAAATAACTAATTTTGTTATATTAACATAAATTCATCCATTATTTAGATTCATTAATATTTAATTAAATGTGTTATTTAGATTTGAAAACTGTATCTAGAGTAACACATTCTGTTTAGCTGCTGCATCCCTTTAGGCTCCTCAAGTTTTTCACAGCTTCTCTTAATTTTTATCAAGTATTTGATGATATAAAAGTATTCCTCAAGAAAATGTATAGAATGTCCACTGGTGGGAAGTAGATATTGCAATTCTTATAATACATGAGAATTGTGGAAAGGCAAAATGACCAGAGTTGAATTACCATGTCCTTGAGATGTTGGTTGGGAAAAGGTCTTGTTCTGCTGAGCCCACTGGCCTAGTTTTCACTAAAAATCTCTGAGTAGCCTTATACAAGCACTAATATTGTCTTTTCTCAGCCTCACTTTGAATGTTGATCATCCTTGGTTAGCTTGGTAAGATATTCTTTGTCATGGTTCTCCACTGTAATGTGAGGCAATTTTTAGATCCATAATATTTCCAGCATTATAATAAGCAAAACAAGTTCTAAGAAGAAAAGTTGAGCACAGCTTTCTAAATCAATTAGTATCAATTTTTTGTATAAGAAAATTTTCTGTTCTTTATTTGTTTATTTAGGTATTTATAAATTTTAGTGTTGGATTTTGGATCACATTTTATTAAATATGTCATTCTATGTTTCTTGCTTTCCTGCTCAATTGCTCAGCTGTGTTCATTGCACAATTTTACAAAAGAATTATGTTCTAATTTTGCACTCTAACTTTGTTATGCCCATGAAGACAGGAGATTTTTTTTTCTTAGTTTTCTAATTACATATTTTAATCTTTGTTACTAGAAAATGTCTCAGATTCTTCCTATAATTTGCCTGTTTTTTTATTTTTGTGGAATTTTTTTTGGTCATTCTTGTTATATAATGAAATATTTTTTAAAGTAAGTTGGGTTTGTTTAACTGGCAAATGGTATAAGGCTTGTGTGTGAGTTGTTTTTTTATGCTCCTAACATTCATATATGTTTCTTCACATATGTGTGAATGTTGTACTATTTTATTTTCCCTCTCAGAAACTCATATAATTCTCCTATGTGTACCATGTGTAACATGACCTGTTAGTGTTAACATCCTTACAACATCTTTGCTTATCAGTTATCTGTGGTCTGAAGTTGATAGAATTATGGAGTATAAATAGAGTACCAAGTTTCAATATGTGGTTTGCTGATATGTTGTTGTTTGTACATTACACATGCATTTGATATGATCATCATTTGTTCACCTTTGTTATTGGATACATTTCCATAGTGTTGCTTTTGCTGTGCGATTGAAAACAGAAACAAGTAAGTGTACATGATTATAACTAATGAATACTTTCAAAAGTGGGTATGTATAATGAAGTACATGTGAAAAAAAAAAACATTTGTTATATGTTTTAATAAATTGTTCAATATCCAGAGTACACTTTCTTAATTGTATCCTAAAGATATATCCTTTTAAAAATAATTAATTTATTATCTTTTTTTTTTCTTTTTATTTTTTTACTTATTCACATTTTACCTCACTTACTGCCCCACTCCTGGTCACCTTGTCCCACAATTCTTCCCCCATTTTACCTCCCTACTTCTATAAGTTGGTGGTTCAGACTCTGAGGGAGTCTGGTTATTTGACCAGGTTAGTTGACTCTGTTGGTCTTCATGTGGTGTTACTATTCCCTTCACAGACCAGGATCTTTTTTTTCCATTCTTCTGCAAGAGTCCCCAAGCTCCATCAACTATTTGGCTGTGAGTGTCTTTGTCTGTCTGAGTCAGCTGCTGGGTGGAGGATCTCAGATGTCAACATTCACCTGTATGCAAGCATAACAGAATATTATTAATATTTATCCCGTTCAAAAGTAATGTGGGCACAGAAGAGGGACAGAAAAGGTGGGAATGGCCAATCAATAACTGACCAATATGAGACCCATCCCATGAGCCAGTACAAATGTAGAACACTATTAATGATATTCTCTTTAAAACACTGATTTAGGAATTTGTTTCACCAATTCATTGAAAATACTTATTAAAATCTTTATTTACACAATGAATTAATTTCCCATATTTAGTTATTAATAATGCAGGTTTATAAATTTTATTAAGAGACAACAATATTTAATTTTCCAATTAGTTGTCATTGGCTGTTTTTTTTTTTTGATACAACTCAGAATTTTGCAGCAATATTTGCTTTTTAGACTTTTGAATGTTTACTTACTTTCAGATAAGTTATGATAATAATTAATATAGTTTTTAATATTAAACAAATTGAGAATGGTGCATATATTACATTAGGAAGAATCAATGATCACTTAGAAAATAATTTGTTGTTCTACTTGTTATAAATTTTTTCTAAAACATTCTAATGCTTTTTAATTAAAATTCAAAGGTCCAGTTCAACTAAAGGAATATTAAAAATGTGACTAATATCATTTTCTTAGTTCATTTATAGGATAACACTTGAAAAAAAAAAGATAGCATTAAATCTTACTTCCCCCTAAGCATCCACATTAACTGAATATGTGGCATTTGGCTTTTCTAATTCATGTAGAATTTATTAAGCCATAAAACCTACTAATTATGCTTGGTGATCTAAGTCCACTGACTTATTTCTCATATTATAATATATTTCAGAGTACCAAATCCAAGTTATGATATGAATATCAACACACTTACAATATTAAAAAAAAAGATAAAATGAAAAACTTTCAGAAGTTACCATCATCTAACAACATGTTTCACTTCCTGATTTTCTAATAACCTCAACTTTAGCTGTACAAATTTCCAATGGTACCCTGAGGTGCTTACCAGCAATTCTCAGTGTCAGTATTTACATCCCACACATCCCCATCCTTTTAGAAATGAAATTAGAGATATCTGAAAAAAGTGACTCAGAGATGCTCAAATTTGTGCTGTGTGAAAATTTATTCTCAAACCCATCTTCTACTTTTCTTGCCAAGTTTCTGGACTCTCATGTACTTTTTGCTGACTCTGTGGAATTTATATTCTTTTCTCCTACTCTTTCTGAGATAGAACTTGGATGGATGTCTACTTCCAACAGTAAATCAGCTGCTCTATGCACAAAGAACATTTGTTCCAGTAAATATTTTTTCCTTGATTCCAGAGTAAAGTATGAGCCAAAAACAAGTTAGGCTTATGAAATGACATGAGGTTGTTGCTATTGGAATGTTTTATGTTGATTGAAAATTGTGGGAGATGAATGTTTGTTAGTGAGCCTGTGAAAAAAAACTAGGATCAGTATTCACCATGCTGCACTAAGAATATTATCAAGTTTTCAGATACAAGAGGCAAGCAGAAGATATAAATCAAAACAGAAATGTAACCAATTTTAAACATTTCTTATATAATGCAATGATTTTATTCATTCATCAATTCTTAAAAAATATTTTGTGATCATCCAGTAATTCTAGTTTTGAAGCCTGAATAAATATTTCCCTTGTCATATACTTTCAAGAAATACATATATTCAAGAAATATATTCCAAACTTTCATTCTGATGACATTATAAGAATTACGCATGTTTACATTCCCAACTTTTATTCTGATGACATTATAAGAATTATGCATGTTTAATTGAGGTTAATCATGTAAAATTTTATAGCTAAAAACTAAAAAAGGGAAGAGTCAAATCAGGAAGCAAAAGAGCAACTCAGGCATTGCTATGCTTTATTTGGTCTTTTTTGAAATATAAATAATTATCCTCTTTCCTTGAAATCATGTAGCCTGTTGATGATTACACATAACTACTTGTAACGATATGCACACATATTCAATATAAAATATTTCTAATATATAACAGTGACTGACGTAAGTGAAGATTATATATAAATTCTCTATACATAAAAATATAACCTGGATATATATGCACAGACAATAACAGCTTCATAAATCTTGAGATAATATGATACATTAAACCACAAATAATTGCTTTTCTCAGGATGATTAGTAATATGCTCAATTATGCTTAGAAATGCTTTTAATTTTTAGTAAATTCTGTCATAGTTATGATCAGTAAATACCCAAGGAAATAAACATAAAGTGTGAAATGTGTATTTTAGCTTGTTTTGTTTCTTGTTTTTGAGGTAAATAACAGGTTGAGTTGGACCCAGTAATTCTTGATTAATAAAGGAAGAACATTATGTTTATAGAAGTGTATGGTGGGAAGACTAATGCATTCATGGGATGTAGGAGAGAAAGAAGTGGGGAGATCAGGAGAGAGAAGGAGGTAGAAAGAAAAAGTAAGAGATAAAAGGAGATAGAGAGAAAGAGACAGGGATAGAAAGAGACATATCTTCTAAACTACTTTCTGCAAGAAAACCTGTTGTCTTAATAATGGAATCACACATTCATAAATGGATCTACTTGTTTATCAAAGGTAAAAGTATCTACTATTTACATTAGTTGTAATGAGCCTGTTTATAGTAAGTTAAATCTTTCATTGTCCTTTTTGCCAAGATTATTCTACAAAATAGAAGGTTTTGCATTCCAGAGCCTTGCAGGATTACATTTTTTGAGTTTATTCACTGTTAGAATATCATAATTGTTGAACAGAGAATACTAATTGAAAACAATCTGTGTAGCAGGTATGGTGATTCGTGCTATACAGAACGCAGAGTCACAGAGAACAGGATTTCTGTGACTTCAAGGCCTCACTAGTTGAAGATTTCCTGGGCATCAGAGTTACACTTCAAGAATCTCTCCAAAAGTTTGTGTATATGTAAGCATATGAGTGAGTATGTGTGGAGTAGTCTGGCTGTCTTTGTGGTTTTTATTATGGGTACATAAAGATGCAAGAAGAGTTCTATACTGTCTTCCTCAAATGCTCTTCATGAGATAAGATATATTAATTGAAACAGAAGCTCAGCATTTTAATGGAATTTCTAGCCAGAAAATTCCTAATAGTCTTATGTTTTTCTCACCCAAGTCCAGGTCTAGGTTTACATGGGTTTCAGGAATCTGTGCTAAGATCATCATAGGACCTCATCCCCCTCAGTAGCTCTTGGCAAAATTATAGACAAAGTTATAGCCTAGCTTGTGCCAACAAGTAAAGTCTATGATGTGGAAGTAAATACTTAAGAGGTTGGCTTATCTCTTTATTTGCCTCTGTGGTCTCACTTTGTGGACACCACTCTAGTATGGAGCCAAACATAGAGACTCTGTCACTCAGTCCACAAGTCCCCGTCTCCTGGGGATTCCTTTCCCAGGTGGTTCACTCCTCCAGCTCTGCTGGTTCCAGCCTGAGTAGATACGACATCTTTCCACTAGTGCCCAGCAAAAACATTATTCCAAAGTCTGGTAACTTTTCATGCAGGATTATATAATAAATGCTCAATCTACAAACTCTCTATACAATAAGATTACATCCAATAGACAAAGATATAAACTACCCTTCTATATGAGATAAAAGACCTACATAATCCCTTAAAATATTCAAATCTACCTAGTGCCAATTAAATTCATCTGGGTCCAGATCACCCTTCTTGAGCTCCATCTTTAGTTCCCCTTCTAACCTTTCCCACTCTTCCATTTGCCTACCATTTCTTTGCCTACATCTCTGCTGTCCAACCATGTATTAGTTAACATAAATCTACAAGACTGAGCATGTTCGTTTCCAAAGTTAAAATTTTCTAATTTATTCTTTTTATGTTATTCATAAGGAAACTAACACAAAGTAACTTGATCATATTTGAGTCTGTATTTAAAAAGACATTTTTTATTTTTATTTTTCTTGATGTTCAACTTGCTTCTTCTACATTGAGGGTTTTTCTTGTAAGACAATTTTTAATTTAAATAGATAACTTATCTCTTCTAATATTTAAGTTATTCTTAAGTTCAAATTTCTATAGCATTTTGATGATACATATATGAATATATAATATATCTTTATTATGTGCATATATTATGAAAAACTACCAATATAATAATATATATTGAAACATGTTACAGATAAACTAGATTTGTCTTAAATTCATTAATAAAGAAATTTTACATTTGCTTTCTCTCTTGTGTCAATGTTTTTTATGGTATTATCTGCACCTGGAATTCTTCTATCTTTTTTATTCTGTTGCATCTATGACTTCTTATCTCTTTCCTAGGTGTTCTATCTCCAGGGTTGTCTTCCTTTGTGTTTTCGTTATTATTTCTATTTTCACTTTTACATCCTGGATGGTTTTGTTTAATTTCTTCACCTGTTTGGTTGTGTTTTCCTCTTACTCTCTAAGGGAGTTTTGTGTTTTCATTTTAATGGTTTCTACTAGTTTGCCTGTGTTCTCCAGCTAGACCACTCCTGCATATATACCTACAAACTGCTCTAATATATATCAAGCTTACATGCTTCATATGTTCATTGCAGACTTATTTGTACTAGTCAGATGCTGAAAAGAACCTAGATGTCCTTCAACAGAGGAATGGATACAAAAAATGTAGGACATTTACACAGTGGAGTACTACTCAGCTATTAAAAACAATGAGTTTATGAAATTATTAGGCAAATGGATGGAACTAGAAAATATCACTGTGAGGGAGGTAACCCAATCCTAAAATAACACACATAGTATGCACTCACTGATAAGTGCATATTAGCCCAAATTCTTGGAATAGCCAAGATACAATTCACAGGCCACATGAAGCTCAAAAAGGAAGGCCATAATGTAGATTCTTCATTTATGTGGAGTCTTTATTTAAAGGGGAAAAATAATCATAGGAGGAAATATGGAGAAAATGAGTGGAGCAGAGACTGAATGAAAAGCCATCCAGAGACTGTCCCACATGGGGATTTATTCCATATGCAACCACCAACATTGTGGATGCCAAGAAGTACATACTGACAGAAATGTACTTCTGAGAAACTCTGGCAAAGCATGACAAACACAGAGGTGGTTGCTTGCAGCCAACAACTGAACTGAGAATGGAGTTCCTAATGGAGAAGTTAGAGAAAGAATTAAAGGAGCTGAAAAGATTTGCAATCAAATAAGAACAACAATATCAACTAACCAGAGCTCTCAGAAGTCCCAGATACTATAATCATCAACAAAAGAGAGCACATGGAGGGACCCATGATTCCAGCTGCACATATAGCAGAGAATGGCCTTATTGGCATCAAAGAGAAGAAAGGCCCTTGATCCTGTGAAGGATAGTTGCCCCATTGTAGGGAAATGCAAGGGCATGAAAGCAGGAAGAATTAGGTGGGTCACTGTCATAGAGGCTGATAGGGGAGAATGGAATAGGATGATTCTGTAGGGAAAATAAGGAAAGGGGATAACATTTGAAATATAAGTAAAGAAAATATCCATTAAAAAGTTTGCAGAAGGAAATTAGCTTTCTGTTGCAGAAGCTCGAATGCAATCAATCAATCAATCAATCAATCAATAGTAAAAACAGTTATTGATATTTTTGTGTCTTTAAATATTTTCGGGGGACATTTGATCAAAACAAAAAAATAATATAATTATTATGCTGTAACATGTGAACAAGGAGATATTCTGAGAAATGAAGCTATTTCTTATATTTATAACAGTATTCTAATTAGTTATATTTATGAATGCTTATGGCAATGTGGATTTTCTGAATTCTCGCATGTGTAGGATGCTCCTTCAGTCTCATGTTTTTAACTCCCAGGGCTGTAAACCAAAGCTTAATTCAAGAATCAGAGCTCCAAATCATGGTCTATTTGCCCCACAGACTGCTGATCCTCCTATAAGGTCACTCTCCTCCTCAGCTTCCTTCAGCTTTTCCCTAATTTAACCTCAGGGTTCAGAAGCTTCTGTTAATTATTTGGGTGCAATTATCTGCATCTGACTCTTTCTTTTGATTGTTGGGTCTTTTGGAGGAAGATCATGATAGGTCCTCTTTTTGTTCTTTGTGAGCACACCATAGCCTCAGTAATGGTGTCAGGACATGGGGCCTCCCCTAAAGCTGATTCCCAATTTGTGCCTAATACTGGACCTCCCTTTCCTCGGACTCATCTCCATTTCTGTCTTTGCAGTTCTTTAAGACAGGCATAATTATGGGTCGGATTTTTGATGCCCTGTCTTTGTGCTGAATGTGTGCTTTATAATATCCCTCTCTCTAATGTAGGACATTTCATCTAAATTCTGTTTTTTTTTTTTTTTTTTTTTTTGAGTCCTAAGATTTTCTCACCTTCCAGGTCTCTAGTACATTCTGGAGAATCCTTTCAACCTGCTACCTCCCTAAGCTTCCTGTTTCCAAACATTCTATTGGCCCTCAGGGCTTCAGTCCCCCTCTCACCAATACTAGAATATATTCTCCTCACCCTCCCCTGCATCCATCTGCTTTTCTCCTCCTTTGCTTTTGTGGGTGCTTTCTTCTACCTCTCAAGTGAGAATGAGGTGTCCTCATTTGGGCCCTTCAGCTTGTTGACCTTAGTGAGTTCTCTGGACTGTATCTAGGTATTCTAGAAAATATCTTTCTGAGTGAATATATTCAGACCTAAAAGGACATGCATGGTATTTACTCACTTATAAGTAGATATTATCTGTCTTAGGGTTTCTATTCCTTTACATGACCAAACATCATGACCAAGAAGCAAGTTGGGGTGGAAAGGATTCATTCAGCTTATACTTCCATATCCCTGTTCATCACTAAAGAAAGTCAGGACTGGAACCCAAGCAGCTCAGGAAGCAGGAGCTGATGCAGAGGCCATGGTGGGATGTCATTTACTGGCTTGCTTCCCATGACATTCTGTTTGATTTCTTCTAAAACCCAGGCCTAGCAGCCCAGGAATGGCACCTTCCACAATGGGCTGCCCCACCCTTGATCACTAGTTGAGAAAATGCCTTAAAACTGGATCTCATGGAGGCATTTCCTCAACTGAGGCTCCTTTCTCTGTGATAACTCTAGCTTGTTTCCAGGTGACACAAAACCAGCTGGTACAATATCCAAAAAAATAAAAAAATAAAAAAATAAAGGTACAGGATTTTTATTTCAAGCCAAGAGAATATCAAAGTGCAGAATATGTAATAGGAAAAATAATTAGGGCATAAAACTTTCAAATATAACACTCTTTTTGGTGCAAAAACGGATAAACCTAAGTGTAAAAAAGAAAGTCAACTAAGATGGTAAATTGTGTGCAGTGAGGTTCACAGTTCTGTAAAGTAACAATAATACTAGAGACAATTTATTTTAAGAAGGGAAAGGTCTTCTCTATGAAGAGAGGAGGTATGAAAACCTGAAAAATAAACACAGAGTGATTGTCAAAATCAATTAGCAGGCAAATACACAATTTGTTATGCTGCATATTAGCATAAATTTTGTATAAAATTTAGGTTTATGATTCAAAGTATGAATTTTAATACAAAAATATATATATACTTGAAAGCCAGTGTTCCACTTTAGTACATGGATGTGCAGTATATTTTTATACAAATTCATTGACAACATTTTATTTTTACAAAAATTACCTACACAAACTATGAGACTTTCAAAATGTTTTACTCAAGTGTATATTTTCTAGAATTCTTCATTGCAAACAAGCACTTTTATATTCTAGAATATTATAATGTTGTGAAGTTTTCTTTAACTGTGTATGGACTAAACAAATGGTATATAAAACTGCAGTATTCAGATAATATTAGGTTACATGGACTTTATAATAATTGGAACTGTTTGAGGTGTGTGCTTTCATATTATGTATTACAAAACCAAGAAAACTTAGCTATAGAATATTTAAATTATATCAACCTAAAGAAAAAATACTAGTTAATAAGGTAGATGGCAAAAAATATGTTTCACACATAGCACACACTTTTTCTCATTATCCATCTGTTGAATATTGCTCAATGCAGTAGAATGTTTGGAAATATGTCCTGCCTACAAGATGTGCAGGGCATGTCTTTATAGAGAAAAGATGTATGGAATTTCCAGATGATGACTGGCCAAACTGAGCCCTGTCTCATTGGCAAGAGCCAATCCCTGATACTATTTATAATGTTTTGCTGTGCTTGCAGACAGGAACATAGCATGTCTGTCCTCTATGAGGATCCACTTAGTGGTTGAAGGAGATAGATGCAGAGACCCACAACCTAGCATTAGATGGAGCTCAGGAGTCTTGTGGATGAGTTGAGGGAATGCTTGGGGGATTTGTAGAAGACACAGGAAGACCAATAGAGTCACATGATCTGGACTCTTGGGAGTCCAGAGATTGAATTGCCAACTGAAGAGAAAGCACAGGCTGGACATAGGTACCTTGCATGTATATAAGAATGTGCAGTTTGATCTTTATGCAGGTGCTTCAACAACTGGAAATGGCACTGTCCTTGAGTCTGTTGCCTGTCTGTGGACCTTGTTCTTCTAACTGGGTCACCTTATGTAGTTTCATAGAGAGAGGGTAGGGCTAGTACTGAAGTGAGTTGATATGCTAGGGATGGGGTCTACGACGTAAGGTCATGTGGGGAAACGAATGTGGAGAGGATCTGTATAGTGGGTGTGCTGGAAAGAGAAGGGGGACTAATGTTGGGATGTAAATAAATATATAAGTAAAAAAATTAAAAAGTCACCAGCTGTAACAGGTTGTACTAACAAAGAAAAACAAAACAAAACAAAAACAAAAAAATATATATAATGAATTTGGCAGGCAAACATATGGAACTAAAGAGTATCATCCTGAGTGAGGTAGACAGGATCCAGAAGAACTTTCATGGAGTGTACTCACTAATAGTTGGATGTTAGTCAAAGAAATATAGAATACCCAAGATATATTACACAGCCCCCCCCCAAAAATAGACAAGAATGAAAGCCCAAGAGAAGATGTTTGAATTCCACTTAGAAGGGGAGACAAAGCACTCAATGGGAAGCAGAGGGAAGGAAGGACCTGGGTAGGAGGAGAGTAAGGTGAAAAGCGGTGGGGATCAGGTATGAATAAAGACAGGAAGAAGGCCCAGACGGTCAGGAGAATGAAGAGAAATGTGAAGCTGTGTGAGGAGGGTGAGGTGATGGAGAGGAGGGGGGATTTCAAGGAAGTCCAAGAGATCTAACATTAGGGAAGGTCCCAGGGGCCCGTGTGGGTGGCCTTAGCCAAAATGCTCAGCAGTGAGGGCATGACACCTGTAGAGACTACCTCCAATAGCCAGACAGGACCGCCAATGGAGGAATTGGGGACACCAACCTACCTATAAAACTTTTTAAACAAATTAGTCCTGTGTAAAAGGAATGCAGAGGCAATAATGGTGTAGAATAAAGGAACCCATGACCATAAGTTAAGATCACGGACTGCTTTTCCAGAGTTACTGACTCAATTCACAGCAACCACATTATGGCTCACAACCATCTGTAATTTGATCCAATACAGTCTTCTGTGTTCTCTACAGATACCTATAGAGCTGTAGCATTTTTATTTATAAATAAAATAACTCTTGTTAAAAATTAAAATTATTATTGAGAAATCTGAGCATGCATTATATTTCAAATCATTTCTTGTTTTTACTTTATGGAAATTAACAATCAAATTGTCAATATGCTTTCTGTTTGAGAAAACCTATCTAGTAACTCAGGAAAAAGTAGCTATCTGCATTTGCAAAAACTTCTTACAAAAGTTAAAAAAAACAAAAACAAAAACTTAAATTTCCCTCCCTCAAAGCCCATCCCATTGCCACTGTATTAGCTTGTTTTTCTAGCACAGCATTTTAAATTATTTCAATGCATATCACTGGCCTAGATCAATCATTCTAGGAACTGACAACAAGATTAAACACCTCATTCGTTTTTACTTCCTCACTATATAAAATAAGGTCTCATCAATATATTTGAGTCTTTGTGTGCTGGCGATATGATAGCATTCTATCCACACACTTGTTCTATGTAATTTTGAAAGTCACTCTGGAAAATTCTATCATATAATACCCCCAGATGTATTAGTTGAAACATTATCCCTATGCATAAGCTTCCACTGCTCTAAAATGAGCAGTTAGAACAATAAAACAGTGCTCACCAGTTGCCTGATATTGTGTAAGCCAGTCATAAAGTGCATGTTACGATGTAACACCCACTGTGCCTCATTATTCCCTTTTATGTGCAGAAAGGCTCAAACTGTGCAACCTTTGGGATATGGACTCCTCAGAAAGATTTTCATTCTGGTTTCCTCCCACTCTCTGCCCACAATAGGAATTGTCCCATCAAGCATCTATTCTACTATGGAAAAGAATAGAATCTTTGGTAATTTATAGTCTATGATCCTATATAACAAGGAGTAAATGCTAGCTAATGTGCCTCTTTCCAGACATGTTAAACGATTTCCAGTTCCAATAGGGGGGAAATAACAACAATGACAATAACTGCACCAACAAACACAATGCATCAATTTCATTACTTCACGGCACCTTGTATCCTTGCCTGTACACATCTTCTTCCTGTTCAAACTCTGTTCTTCCACACAGTCAGACAGCCCACTTTGCTACATTCTTAAAGTCATACTCTTTGGCCTCTGCTGGTGCACAATTTATTCATTTATTGATTGGTGATGCATATTTGCTTCTAACTGAAGCTCCATATTGTGTATCTTAATTTAATGTGTTTATGTGTGTGTGCACGCACTCACAGGCTTTTATAAACACACATGCACATGGTTTAGGGTGTTCTATATATATGCTTGTATGTATGCAAAAATAGATGCATATATCCAGGTATGCATTAAGTGAATAGGTCCCAGACTGGTGTCTAATGTCTGTCTTGCTGAAACTAGAATTTTACATATAGAAACAGTATGATTTTTTGTTGTCATTTTTTTTCCTAAAGCCAGAGTTTTCTTGTTTATGCTGAACTGGCCAGCCTGATGAGGCAATTGCCTGCCTCCACTCTGTTCTGAGATTACACACTGTGGCACCAGCCTGGCTTCATAATTTCTGGAATCCATGCTCAGCTCTATATGTTTCCATTGCAAATGCTTTACCCACTGAGTCACCTTCCCAGCTCTGTGTATTTTAATTTTTAAATTAGCTCTATTATTCTGAGAAATGCCATTATGTATCTTAAGTGTGATACCCTTAAATACAATATCTTTTCTTAAGGGATCAGATAGAGTGATTTATTGATTTTTTTTTGAACTTATGACTTTGTCCTTTTGAGAAAGATTTTTCTATGACTGCCTAATAGAAAAGAGCTTATGAAAAAGTTTTTCTCAAGAGAACCAGCTTAAATAATTATTTAAAAGGATAATCAAGATTTGTGCTAGACCCTGAGAGGGTGTTAGATGCCAATTAGCAAGTGTGAATGAAGACAGTATTTGTAACACTTACCAGTTTTTAGATAAGAAGAGGAAATATGTTTAAAGCATTTAATAGCCATGAAAGACAATCTTCAAAACATTTTTGAGACCATTTTTACTAAGAAGGACAAGGAAAAAAAGTTATAATGCTTACTATGGAAGTAAAATGCTGAACTTTTAAACAGCCATGCTGGTTTAATAGCAGGAATATTTAAAGAAGCCTTTAGCTATTTTGCTGTTCTCATATTATGGGCAAATAGTCATAGTTTATCATCTGCTGTGCTGCTGGAGGGTCTTCAGAGCCAATCTCAATAGGTAAATATCAATTGTTCAGCCATAAAAGCTCATGAAAACCAGAGTTCCAGAAAAGCATTATGTTTAGCATACAGTAATGTGTTGGTGTGTTTTATAAGCCCCATACAGCAAAAGTGGCAGAGTGAGTGCCTACAACACGGTACTTCAGTTACTCTTTGGGACATTTATTCATATTAGTAATATGTTTCAATCAAGCTGATACTACATTATTAAGGAGCGTTATGCAGTTTTCTTTTCTTTTTTTTTTTTTGTTTGAAGCTAATACATAGCTAAACAGAAGTCTCAGTAACTGTGATATCAATTCTTATCTATGAAGTGCTGTTTATAATAATATAGCATGGTGCATTACTTTCTGAATGACTAGAAAGCCAAACTATGAATGTAGGAGGGCTACATGAGTACCTATTATGAAGTTCCAGCTACCTATGCAATTTGAAAAGACATAAACTAAATCAGTTGCACAAATCAAAGTTGCCACCAAATGCTGATTTTCTGTAAATTGTTTCTTGCTGCCTTCTATTGCTTATACCATGAGGTGCCACAGGATAAAACCAAACCAATGGTGATGACCTTTGAAATAATTTTAAATTATGTATTTGTTGCTCTATAACACTTCCTCTCATGCTGATCCTTCAGGGTGGGGATAAGAAAACAACAATGACATGACAAAGGCTCCAGGAGTCAGGTGCAATATGGAAACAGACTTTTCATTGTAGAAATGAGGATTGACTTTATATACCCTGCCCATATCTCATTGATCTGTAAATGCTCAAACCTTGAATTTGCCACCAGCCAATTGGCTGCCCTAATCACATGCTCTGTCTTTATTCATCCCTGGGTGCCAGGCATGTCTCAGAGTTAGCAAATGCAGAACTTGCTGACCATACAAAGACCATTGAGGACCAATAAGGACATGATGACTTACTCCTCCACAAATATACTTCATGTTAGATACACATAGTGATTTTTACTTAATGCACTCTTTACTTCCCCAGTTTTATTTCTCCTGTATACTTTTCTATTTCTTCCTCTTTAATCCTTTCCAAACCCTCAAAATACACATACAGCATGAATGTAAAGCCTTTATTAGAAAAACAGCAACTTCTCCAGTGACACACTCGTGGGATAAACTGATTTTCCCTGTGCCAGGTTTCATTGGCAAAATAGTAATACACAAATGACAAAGTGCTCATTCAATGATAAAACATTTACTAATATTCTTTTTTTTAATTGAACAACTTTATTTTAAAAAAAACAAAGATAAATGTACAGATTTTAAAAGCATTTTTGCATAAAAGTATATGAATACATTTTTGTCAGTACTTGATTTTTTAAAGGTTTGATAGTATGCCTTAAAATCTTACTAGGTACAGTGAGCATAAAGTACACGTAAAACAACATATAACCTGAAAATAGTCAAAGGTTTCTTGGTGTGTAAAGATAAGCATAAAGATTTTTTTCTTTTCTTTTTTTTTTTTTGGCCTTTGTTTTTCTTGAACTACATATAGTCTGTGAGTTGTTTTGGTGGTGTTCAGAGCTTTCTGGGGTTAGTATCAAATTACCAGTGACTGCATATTATATATGTTATTTAGTGACTGAGTTACCTCACTCAGGATGATATTCTCTAGATGCATTCAATTTGTTAAGAATTTCATAAAGTCATTGTTTCTGACAGCTGAGTAGTACTCTATTGTGTAAATATGCCATGATTTTTGTATCCATTCATCTACTAAAGGACATCTGGATTCTTTCCAACTTCTGGCTATTATAAATATGGCTGCTATAAACATTGTGTTGTATATATCTTTGTTGTATGTTGGAGCATCTCTGGAGTATATACCCAGAAGGGGAATAACTGGGTCTCCAGGTTTGTATTATGTCCAATTTTCAGAGGAATCAGCCGACTGATTTCCAGAGTGGTTGTAACACTTTAGAACCGCACAAACAGTGGGTAAGTGTTCCTCTTCCTCCACATCCTTGCCAGCATCTGCTGTCATCTGAAGTTTTGATCTTAGCTATTCTGAGTGGTACAAGGTGGAATCTAAAGGTTGTTTTGATTTGCATTTAACTGATGACTAAGAATATCAAGCACTTCCTTAGATGCCTCTCTGCCATTCAATATTCTTCTATTGAGACATTTTGTTTAGATCTGTACACCATTTTTTATTGGGTTGTTTGATTGTCTGGTGTCTAACTTCTTGAGTTCTTTGTATACCTTGGATATTAGGCCACTATCTAATGTGGGTTGGTAAAAATCTTTCCCCAATCTGTTGGCTGTTGTTTTGTTTGCTTGACAGTTTCTTTAGCCTTACAGAAACTTTGAAATCTTACTAAGTCCCATTTGTTGATATTAGACCTGAGAGCACTAGACATTGGTGTACTGTTCAGGAAATTTTCTCCTGTGCCTATGTGCTCTAAGGTTTTTTCTACTTTCTCATCTAATAGTTTCAGTGTACCTTGTTTAATGTGGAGATCTTTGATCCGCTTGCACTTGAGCTTGTACAGAGTGATAAGCAAGGGTCTATTTTCATTCTTCTGTATGCTGAGTGCTAGTTAGATCAACATCATTTTTTAAAGAGGCTGTCCTTTTTCCACTGAATGTCTACAGCACTTTTGTCAAAAATCAAGTGACCATATATGTGAGGGCTCATTTCTGGATCTTCAATTCTATTTCATTGATCCACATGCTTATATCTGTAACAGTACCATGGAGTTTTTAAAACAATTGCTTTGTAATTTAGGTTGAGGTCAGGGATGCTGATTCCCATGGATGTTTTCTCGTTGTTGAGGATGGAATTCACTATTCTGGGTTTTTTTTGTTATTTGAGATGAAATTGCACATTGCACTTTCCAACTCTATGAAGAATTGAGTTGGAATTTTGATTGGGATTGTATTAAATCTGTCAACTGGCTTTGGTAAGATGGCCACATTTAAAAGGTTGATTCTTCCAATTCATGAGCATGGGAAATGTTTCATTTTCTGAAATCCTCTTCCATTTCCTTTTTTTAGAGATTTGAAATTCTTGTCATAGAGGTCCTTCACTTGCCCGCATGTTTGTCCTATGAGTAGAGGAAGGCTACTGATTTTTTTTTGAGTTAATTTTATATCCATCCATTTTGCTGAACTTGTTAATCAGCTGTAGTCTGAATTCTCTGGCTGAATTTTTGAAGACACTTAAGTACCTTATCATGTCACCTGCAAGCAGTGATGTTATTGGTTCTTCCTTTCTAAATTGTATCCCTTTGATTTCCTTTTATTGTCTAACTGCTTCAGCCAGAATTTCCACTACTATGTTGAATAGTTAAGGCAAGAGTGGCCAGCCTTGTCTAGTCCGTAATTTTAGTGGGATTGTTTTAAGTTTCTCACCGTTAAGTTTGATGTTGGCTATTGGTTTGCTGTATATTGCTTTTATTATGTTGAGATTTGGTCCTTGGATTGTGGTTCTTTTCAAGAATTTTAACATGAAGGGGTATTGAGTTTTGTCAAATGATTTCTCAGCATCTAGTGAGATGACCTTGTGAATTTTCTTCTTTGAGTTTCTTTATATGGTAGATTATATTGATAGATTTCTGTATATTAAACCATCCCTGTATCCCATGGATAAAGCCTATTTGATCATGGTAAATGATCGTTTGGATGTTTTCTTGGATTCGGTTTGCAAGGATTTTGTTTAGTATTTTTGCATCAATGTTCTTAAGTGAGACTGGTTTGAAATTCTCTTTCCTTGTATGCCTTTTATTAGTTACATGACATTTTTTCCTTACTGCTTTTAGTATTATTTCTTTTCTTTGGGCACTTGGCATTTTGACTATTATGTGTCAGGAGAAATTTCTTTTCTGATCCAACCTATTTGGAGTTCTGTAGCTTGTTTTATGCTTATGGTCATCTCATTATTTAGGGTAAGGAAGTTTTCTTCTACAATTTTGTTGAAGATATTTACTGTGCCTCTTAGTTGATATTCTTCGCCCTCTTCTATTCTGATTATCCTTAGGTTTGGTTCTCTTATGGTGTCCTGGATCTCCTGGACATTTTGGCTTAGGAGCTTTTTTGGCGTTTGCATCTTCTCTGACTGTTTTGTGTATGTTTACCATGTTGTTTTTGACCCCTGAAATTCTCTCTTCCGTCTCTTGTAGTCTGTTGGAGATGCTTGCATCTTTGACTATTGATTTCTTTTTTTTTTTAGAAATTCTAACTCCAGGGTTGTCTCTTTTAGTGTTTTCTTTATTGTTTCCATTTCCATTTTATATTCCTTCTTCAATTCCTTCATATCTTTTGTTCTGTTTTCCTCCAGTTCTTTTATTTTTTTGAGTGTTTTTCTTGTTTCCTCTTTAAAAGCTTCTATTTCTTTATGTTTTTCTTTTTATTCTTGTTTAAGGATCTCTATCATCATCTTGAGGTATGATTTTGGGTCTGAGTCTTCTTTTTCTGGAGTGTTTGGCATTCCGCTGTTTGCTGTAATGGGAGAGCTGGGTTCTGGTGTTGCCAGGTTGTCTTGATTTCCATTGGGTAAATTATTTGCTTTTTTCTTGCCATCTTGTTGTCTGTAATTATACATGGTCTTCTTGTCAGTGATTGCTTCCTGTCTCTCCCATGTACCTGGTCTTTGTCCCTGGATTTTTGCTGTTCCTGGTGGCTGATGACCTGAGCATTTGGTCTGCATGCATGGTCCCTCTAGTTGGAAAACGAGTCCCTGCAGCTGAGTTCCTGCTCCCCTGAACCGTTCTGGGTGGGGGTGCTTTCTGTTTCCTAAGCCCAGTCCTCTCTGCCCCAGGTACTCACAGCACAGTCTCACCAGACCTGTGTCCCTCCTGATATTCTTATAAAGTATCTGATGGTGAATCTATGCAATAGTTGGTATTTGATCTATATATTAATAATAGATCATTCATTATTTGGGGGTTTGGGTTTTGTTTTGTTTTGTTTTGTCATATGTTGCTCTGTAGCCTTGTTTATCAGACTCTCTCCCCTTCAGTGTCGGAACTCAGCCTATAAATCAACATGACATGCTTATATTAAGTCAGGCTTTTGATAGAAAATTTAATGTAGCTATCCAATACCTGATTATGAAAGCAAATCTTACAAAATTAAGCATGTATTTACTGTATAGTGTAACAAGTCTGTGTCCCTTCATTTATTCAAATAAGCTGAAAGACATGCACAACAAAATTTACATATGCAAATTTATAGCAGCTAGAACAAATAAATGAACTCTAGTATTTCCAGTTAGTGGAAAACTAACACAACAAATAAATTAACAATCATAAAAATTTATGGAGAAAAAATGCATATTGTTTAATAAAAAGCTAATTTTCAGATGCTGTAGATTGCTCTAAACCAATTATAAGAGACCCTGGAATAGACAAAGTTATAAAGCCAGTAAATAATATTTTTAGCTGCTGAGGGAACAGCTCAGTAGATAACATACATGCTTTGTAAATGTGAGCACCTGAGTTCAACCCTAGAACATATACAAAGAAAAAGCAAAATATTTTTGCCAATATCTAGGCCTAAGGAAGTAAATGGAACAAGAGGATCCCAGAAGCTCCAAAAGCAAACCATGACTTTTGCCTTCTTAAATTTTATTCTGAGAAACATTTGACTTAAAACGAAACAAAAAGTGTATGGCACCTCAAGAAAAATATCCAAGGTTGTTTTATGGACTCCACATGTGTATTCAAACACAAAAGCATACATCACACACACACACACACACATACACACACACACACACACACACACACACATACACACTCACACACACACACACACACACACACACACACACACACACATACACACACACACAATATGTCTTTTCCTAGAATTAAATGACAGAAGGGTATTCATGAATATGGAAGTCACTAATTTTATAAAGGTAAATTATGATAGATATATATCAGTGGACATTTGTAAAATCTTTGGGATATTCATAGTATCACATATGATCATGTGTATAAGTTATTTATTTGAACACAAGCACATAGACTATGGATATTAGGGCTGGGAATGGTGTATTGTTGTAAGCTTGGGATTATAAAATGGTCTGACTTTTACACTGAAGGTTGAATAAAGGCCATGAATAATGAGACAACAGGTTATACAGATAGTCTATATTTTGATAAAACTATTTTGTTCTTATGAAGATGTCTTTTAAAAGACCATTTAAATAATTATAGAATTTATAAGAAAAGTTAAAAGTAATTGCAGTATGAGTAGACCTGAAAACATTCTAGTCTGTGTGTGTGAGTGAGTGTGGGGGGGGGGGAGGGAGAGAGAAGAGAGAGAGAGAGAGAGAGAGAGAGAGAGAGAGAGAGAGAGAGAGAGAGTATGATCCTAAGCATACATTCTACCTTAAATATTCATTTACTTATCATTGCTTTCCAATAACAATAAAAATGGTAATGAATATAAGATGAACTACAAATAAATACTGTGGTTTAATTCTTGATTTTAGAAACAAGAGAATATGTCACATCTCCATTTCTTTTTACATTTGTTTTAGAAAACATTAATTTTCAGTTCTTTAGAGTATCTTTGTATATCATTGTGTGTTTTTGAATTGAAGATGAACTCCATAGAATAATTTTGAGTGACATTATTGTAGGTATTACCTGGTTAAAGTGTGTTTTGCTTGGTTCAATGAAGAGTTTCAGAGGTTACGGACTTTTGGGTTTCAGATGATCAAACCAGGCCTATTTTTGACTTCAGAAAACTGTCAGATACTTCCCCAGTATCAAATCTGCCTATATATCACTGTGCTTTGCATTATGACTAAAATGAGTTAAGCATGTGAACTGTAAGCAAGCCCCAACTAAATGGTGTTTTTTGTTTTGTTTTGTTTTGTTTTGTTTTTTTAAGAATTGCTGTGGTCATCATAACTCTTCAGAAAAATAGAAACTCTAACTTACAAGTTCATACCAGGGGTTGTTCATTGCTACAGTGGGCTGGACAATGTTTTTGTTTGGGAGAATAGAGACATAAAGATTTTGCATGAGAAAATAAGTGAAGTTTAATGGGGTATAATTGATGGGATATGAAAGAAAGTAGTGCTGAGGTTAATTTGTACTGGGATGGTGATATCAGGGACTGACTCATATTTCATAGGAGGAGAAAAATATTATGTGGTCTAGTGGTTTCACTGAGGAAATCAAACCTAAAGTTCCTAGGTGTAGAAGAGAGTGAAGACTCCCAACTGAAAGGCCTAGTATATACCTTCAACAAATTTATAGTGAAAATGTCCCGAATCTAAAGAAAGAGATAATAATGAAGATACAAGAAACCTATAGAACTTCAAATAAATTGGACCAAAAAATCATCAAAAAAATACAAGGAGAGACACTTATTACTGATCAAAGGAAATATATATCAATATGCACACTCATTCGTGAACATTTATGCTTCAAATACAAGTTAACCGATAAATCACATGGTATTGGTACAGAGGCAGGCAGGTAGATCAATGGAACAAAACTGAAGATCCAGAAATGAACTGACACTTCTACAGTCAATTGATCTTCCACAAAGGAACTAAGAACATTCAATGGACAAAGAAAAGCCTCTTCAACAAATAGTGCTGGTTCAACTGGCAGTCAGCATGGAAAAGTATGAAAATTGATCCCTTTTTATCTCATTGTATAAAACTCAAGTCCAAGTGCATCAAGGACCTCCACATTAAACCTGGTATACTGAAACAAATAGAACAGAAAGTGGGGAAGAGCTTAGAACACATAGGCACAGGGGGAATTTTCTGAACAGAACACCAACAGTTTATTCTCTTAGAGCAAGAATTAGCAAATAAGACATCATAAAAGTACAAAGATTTTGTAAGGCAAAAGACATTTTCAAAAAGACAAAATGGCAACCAACAGACTGTGCAAAGATTGTTACCAATTTTATGTCTGATAGAGGACAGGTATTCAATATACAGAAAGAACACAAGAAGTTAGAGTCTACAGAATTAAATAATTGTCTTTTAAAATGGGGTACAGAGCTACACAAAGAATTCTCAGCTGAGGAATATCGAATGGCTGAGAAGCACTTAAAGAATTGTCCAACATCTCTCTACATCAGGGAAATGCAAATCAAAACAATCCTGAGGTTCCACCTAATACCAGTCAGAATGGCTAAGATCAAAAACTCAGGTAACAGCAGATGTTGTGGAGGATGTGGTAAAAAAAGAACACGCCTCCACATATGGTGGTGTTTTCAGCTGGTACAAGCAGGCTGGAAATAAGTCTAGAGGTTCCTCAGAAAAGTAGGCCTAGTGTTACCTGAGAACCCAGTTATACAACTCATGGGCATATACCCAAAAGAAGCTCTAACAAAGACACATATTCCACCATGTTACAGCAGCCTTATTTATAATTGTCAGAAGCTGGACAAATCCAGATTTATATCAACTCAGGAATGGATACAGAAATTGTGGTCCAGTTACACAATGAAGTACCTCTTAGTTATTAAAAACAATGACTTCTTGAAATTTCTAGGCAAATAGATGGAACTTGAAGGTATATTTCTGAGTGACATAACGCTGTTACAAAAGAACACTCAGGGTATGTACTCACTAATAAATGAATATTACCCCAAAAAGCTTGGGGTATCCAAGAAACTATTCACCGAAATTGTGATGCAGAAAGAGAAGAAAGGCCAGAATGTGGTTACTCAGTCTTTCTTAGAAGGGAGAACAAAACACTCATGGGGGTGGGGGGATAATTGGACAAATATATGAGCAGATATTTTGAAATATTTGATCCCAGTATACCCTTACTGTGCTTTATTTTCTTCTTTTTGGTACACTAATGTATACTTTATGACATTATATATTAGAAGCATATGATATGCTTCTTTATAACTTTAGAGAAAATAAATTGCCATAAGTCCCCCAACAGACTGGACTTTTAAAGAGTGTTGAGACTGATAAAAATTATGAAATTTTTTAAAAGTTGAATTATCTGAATTTTGCATTTTCATGAGGCCACAACCCTATGGTGCCATGAAGTAGAATATATTTCGAATGAAAATGGCACTTGTAAACTGAAAGGAAGTGACATTTATGGTACTGTGATCTCCTTAAGAGTAGGTGTGTCTTTGCTGGAGAAAGTGTGTCTCAGAGGATGGGATTTGAGCTGTCAGGTGATCAAGTCAGGCCCTGTTTTTCCTCTTTCTTCAGCTGCCTTTAGATGAAGATCTAGAAATCTCAGCTATTTCTCCAAAATCATGTCTGCCACCATGTTTCAATCAAAGTTGACAATGGACTAAACATGTGAACTGTAATCAAGCCTCCAATTAAATTTTTTATAGAGTTGCTATTGTCATAATATCACTTCACAGTGTTAGGACTAAGTAAGACAGGCTGACTCCATGAGAGGCTTCAAACTGACTGGTCAGAAGACTAGGCCTAAATTTCTGTTTCCCAGAATTAAGACTTCAGTTATTGAAAAATTCCCCAGTTTCATCAGGACTGGCAGGCTGCCTACAGGTTGCTGGTTATCTGGAAAAGCCAAAGGAGGGTTCTCACTTCTGAGCACAGTGGTGATTCCACACTCCCTCCTCAATGTTTATCCCAGGAAAAGCTGTGCAAAAGTCTCAGGTCACAGGTGGAGGTGCTGCTGGGTCCAGACACTTCCAGGCCAAGGTCAGAGCCAGGTCAGTTGCATCAGGACTGGGCACTGCCATCAGAACTCACAGCCTAGTCAGAGAGCCTAATACTCAGGAGCAATCTCCCTATGGGGTCAAGTGGCACACAACTCACAAAAGAGACAAGCTCCAGAAAGAGGCAAAAAAAATCGCCTAGCATCACTGATAACAAAATGGCAAGAAGCAAGCTCAAGAATCTAAGAAATGAAAACCAAGACGAGCTGGCAACATCAGAAACCAATTTTCCCACAAGAGGAAATAGTGGACATCCCAAATAAAGAAGAAAAAGAAGATTTAAATTTAAAGTCATACTTCAGGATGATAATGGAGATACTTGAGAAGAGAATAAATAACACAATTAAAGAAGTACAGAAAAGCTAAGCGAACATATGCAAACAAGCTGAAGCCCTTAAAGAGGAAACACCCACCCACCCACACACACACACACACACACACACAAACACAGGTAAAGGAACTGAAAACAGAAATAGAAACAATGAAGAAATCAGAACATCCCTGAATTTGAAAACCTAGAAAAGACACCGGGAGTCATAGATGCAAGCATCACAAACAGAATATAAGGGACAAATGAGAGAATCTGAGGAGCAGCAGATACCATAGAAATCATTGACACAACATTCAAAAATGCAAAAATCAAAAAGATTCTAATTCAAAACTTACAGAAAATCTAGGACACCATTAGAAAAACAAACCTAAGCATAACAGGTGTAGAAAAAAGCAATGAATCTCAACTAAAGTGCACAGTTGAAGAAAATATCTTAAAGAAAATTGTAGAAGAAAATATCTCTAACCTAAACAAAAAAGAAGACCACGAAAATACAAGAACTTTAAAGAACCACAAATAGTTTAGATCAGAAAAGAATACTTTCTGACACATGACAGTCAAGACAAGTGTTCAAAGCAAAGAAAGCATACTAAAAGCAGTAAAGGAGAAAGGACAGGTAACATATAAAAGCAGACCAATCAGAATTATACCAGACTTCTCAACAGAGACTATGAATGCTAGAAGATCCTTCAATGGCATCATACAGACCCTAAGAGAACATAAATGCAATCCCAGATTTGATCTCATAGCAATCGGAACGGCTAAGATCTCTGGTGACAGCAGATCCTGGTATGGATGTGGAGAAAGAGAAGCACTCCTCCACTGTTGGTGAAATTGCAAGTTGGTACAACCACTCTGCAAATTAAATTGAACAAATCAGTAGCCTTTCTCTACTCAAAATTTAATCAGGCTGAAAAAGATATTAGGGAATCAACACCCTTCACAATAGTCACAAAAAAATAAAATACCTTGTTATTACCCTAACCAAGGAAGTGAAGAATCTGAATTACAAGAACATCAAAACTCTGAAGAAAGTATTGAATAAGACCTTAGATGTTGGAAAGGATAGGAAAGATCACATAGTAAAAATGGCAATTTTGGCTAAATTAATCTACAAGTTCAATGGAATCCCTATCAAAATACCAACTCAATTCTTCATAGACTTGGAAAGAGCAATTTGCAAATACATTTGCAATAATTAAAAAAAAAACTAGGATAGGAAAAAGTTTTCTCAACAAAACAAAACAAAACAAAAAAAAAAAAAAAACAAAAAAAAAAAAACACCTGGGGAATTACCATCCCTGAGCTTAAGTGTATTACAGATCAATTGTGATTGAAACTTCATGGTATTGGTCCAGAGACAGGCAGATAGATCAATGGAATAAAATTGAAGACCCAGAAATGAACCGACACACCTATGGTCACTTGAATTTTGACAAAGACACTAAAAACATTCAATGGAAAAAGGACAACATCTTGAACAAATGGTTCTGGTTCAACTGGCAGTCCACATCCTGATGAATGCAAATGGATCCTTTCTTATCTCTTTGCACAAAGCTCAAGTCCATGTGGATCAAAGACCTCCGCATAAAATCTGAAACTAATAAAAGAGAAAGTGGGGGTGAACTTAAAAGAAATAGGCATGGGGTAAATTTTTGAAGAGAACACCAATGTCTTATGCTCCAAGAGCATGAATTGAAAAGGTGACCTCATAAAATTCCAAGGTTTTGTAAGGCTAAGGACAATGTTAAGAAGACAAACAGGCAGCCAACAGGTGCGGAAAGGATCTTTATCAATTCTTCATCTGATAGAGAGCTAATATCCAATATATACAAAGAACTCAAGAAATTAGACTCCAGAGAATTGAATAATACTATTAAACATGAGGTACAGAGCTAAAAAAAAATTCTCACATGAGGAATATTGAATGGCTGAGAAGCACCTAAAGAAATGCTCAACATCTCTAGTCATCAGGGAAATGCAAATCCAAACAACCCTAAGATTTGATCTCATACCAGTCAAAATAGTAAAGAACAAAATCTCTGGTGACAGCAGATGCTGGCGAGGTTGTAGAGAAAGAGAAACACTCCTCCAGTGTTGGCGGAATTGTAAACTTGTACAACCACTCTACAAATCTGTCTGGTGGGTTCTCAAAAATTGGACACTGTACTACCTGAGAACACAGCTTTTCCACTCCTGGGCATATACCCACAAGAAGCTTCAGCCTCTAACCAGGACACATGCTCAATTATGTTCATATTAGCCTTGTATATAATAGCCAGAAGCTTGAAGAAAATCCAGATGTCCTTCAACATAAGAATTGAAAAAGAAATTGTGGTTACTTTATACAATAAACTACAATTCAACTATTAATAACAATGACTTCATGAAATTCCTAGGCAAATGGATGGAACTTGAAACTATCATCCTGAGGTAACCCAGTCACAAAAGAACACATGTTATGTACTTACTTATAAGTGAATACTAACCTTAAAAGCTTATAATACCTAAGAAAACATGCACAGAACTTATGGAGCTCAAAGAGAAAGAATGCCAGAATGTGGATGTCAGTCTATCTTGGCAGGAAGAACAAAATGTTCATGGGAGGAAATGAAGGACAAATATAGGAGCAGGGATTGAAGAGAAGATTATTCAGAGACAGCCTCACATGGGGATATACCCCATGTGCACCCAATAAACCCACCCACTATTGCTGATGCCAATTAGTACTTACTGGCATGAACCTGTCATGAAAGACTTCTCAGAGGCTCTCCCATAGCCTTACTGTCACAGAGAAAGATGCTGGCTGCTAACCATTAGACTGAACATGAGGACCCCAATGAAGGAGATAGAGAAAGGTCTGAAGGAAGTTAAAAGGTCTGCAACCCCATGGGAAGAACAACATTATCAACCAATCAAACCCTCCAAAAGTCCCAGAGTCTAAAACACCACCCAATGAGTTCTAATAGAAAGAGCCATAGCCCCAGGTGCTTATGTAGCAGTGAATATTATTTTTTTAAGCCAATGGATGGAGATGCTTTTGGTCTAGTGAAGGTTCATTTTCCCAGTGTAGGAGAACACCAAGATGATGAGGTAGAGGAAAGTGGTTGGGAGAGGGAACATGTTTATGGAAGCAATGGAAGGGGAAGGGGTGGGATTTTGGGAAAGGGATAACATTTGAAATGTAAATGCAGAGAATATAAAAAATGGAAAAGAAAAGAAACAAAAATTCCTAGGCCTCAGATAACTAATGAGAAACTGCCCTAGCATCAGAATCTTACCAGTACCCTGACCTGAGGCAAGAGCAAATCAACAACAATTTATAGGCTTCCCCAGCAAGTTTCCAGACCCCAACAATGGTTCTGGAATGTCCCTAGATATAGACACAATGAATTAAGATAAAGGTTTTTTCACCCTCCCTAGAATTCTCCTAATGCAACATCAAATGCTCTTTTCATTTGTGTACTATTTGAGTTCAAGATATCATTCTTCATTAAATCCTGGACCAGCAATAGAAGCCATAACTAAGAAAAGTATGGACATGTTTTAAATGTAAATGAGCCTTGTAACAGTTTTAAGATACCAAAATATACTCTGGTGAAATTTAATATGAATCCTATGGAACAAATGATGATGTCACTTTCTCTTCTGCAATGATAGCTACTTAAGATATTAACTGGAGAAAGGTACGGGATGGATTTTATTTGTTGCAGCAAGAAAGACTAACTGCAAATTTTAACAGATTCTTTCTGATATACATACATCAATATTTAAGGTTTATTCAATTCCAAATATTGTCTCTTCTATTTCTGTGGAACTTTCTGAAATGAAGATAGTTTTTAAATTATAGTTTCCCAATGTGAAATAGAAAACTATGCAGCAGGATGTTTAAAAGAATGTAGATCTGGTGAGAATGGTCAATAAAATTTCCTTAAGGGAATGAGAATTTAACTGTAGATTTGAATGTTAAGAGGCAATCAGACATTAATAAAATAAAATTCCATAGAGAATTGTCCAAGAATTGAGAATAATATACATTCTTTGAGGCCAATATATTCGTGCTTATTTTAATAACATAAAATGTGTTAATATATGTAAACCATAAAGTATGATAGGAAACACAATATACAAATATGGTTAGAAGCTCAAATGTAGCTCTATGTGGATTACAGTTTTCAATAACAATTACAAGTAAAGTAATCTCAATGTCATTTTAACATTGTTATTGTATGTTGTGAGGAGGTTAAAGAGAAAGCACAAAGTCAATAGACATAAACAGGATAACACTTTGAATGTTTAGACACCGGACTAAATAATTGACAAAGATAAGATTAAGACAAAGAAAAAATCAAGAATGATTCCTTTGCCCAGATCTTTTGAAATTCTGTGAATGTTAATATTGCTAAAAGCTATACAAGTATGGGGAAGATTGATTTTGAGAAGTTCATAAAGCCTTACTCTTTTTGCTTGTAATGAAGTCACCTTCTAATCAAACCATCAATTTTCAGCTGAAATATCCTTATGGTACTCAGAAATTTATACTTTGAAATTAGTATTTTAAACTGGACTTGAAACTACCTGTCTTTCAAATGCCATGCGCAGCAGATTGTAGTGATAAAAATAGATGCAAGTTGTATCTGAGCCAAGCTGACATTTGAATGGGCTGAGAAACTGAGGAAGTCAGGAAGGAAGTGGGCACAGGTTTGGAAGCCAAACAACACGGTGTCTGATAGCTTCAATTTAAAAAGAAATTGCCTAAGATGTTAGTGACTGCTAAAGAGTTAATGGTGATGAAACAAGCACCACAGTTTTGTGTTCGGAAAACTAGTTGTTTGTCATTTCTTGAGAACTTCAGTGACTATCTGGAAAGAAATATTACAAAGAAATAAACACTTGGACATTCAGGAAAAATTCCCTTCCTTTGTATGTAACTCTAAATATTCATGAGAATATTAAGATAAAGAATATGGTAAGGTATTGAAATGTATGGGTCATTATGAACTACAAGCACATTATTGAAGGGTAATGAGTAGACAATGAACAGGGAGCCATCCTTGGAAGAAAATGTCATGCTTGGAGCCCTTACTTATACACTGACCTACATTATAGGCACAAAGTTCAAAGATCACCTTTTTCTCCACATGAACCTCCTTGAATTTGTTGAATTCATATATTTAAGTTTTAAGCACCAATATAATTATCTCAAAATAGGGTTTTAAGCAGGTAGGGTAAAATAAATTCTTATGTACACAGATATATTCAAATAAGATGATAGCTTTTATAAAGAAGAGAAAATTTGACACATGTTTATATAGAAGTGAGGTAGAGAGCATTCAGAACAGCTAACCCAGGAGACCACCCTTATTTCTAATTCCAGAATCCAGTACTGTTAGTAAATATATTTTTATGTTCTGTCCAAATCTGGATACAAACTCTATAATGAAGCATTTCTCTAAATTTGATTTCTCTGTTTTTCATCAACCACTATCCCCCATATTATATTTGCCAGGATTTCAAGTTAAAGTTCTTTTTTTTTTGAACCTTGACAACCATCTTACCCAAATCTAAATAATTAGAAAGATTTAGATTTGTTTGTTGGCCTTCCTTACACAGTATTCAGGCTTTGCTAAAAGGATAAAATTATTCTGAAAGTTAGAGAGAGAGAAAGAGGCAGAGACAGAGACAGGGAGAGAGAAAGGGGGGAGAGAGGGAGAGAGGAGAGAGAGAGAGAGAGAGAGAGAGAGAGAGAGAGAGAGAGAGAGAGAGAGAGAGAGAGAGAGAATAAGCAAGTGAGGGAAAATTATTAAATTTAGTTCTTTCATAGGAAACATTCATGAGAAAAAAAATCATGAAAAGTTTGTAAATTTTTAACGATAAAGGTGATAATAACACAAATTCAATAGTTCTTTACATTTATTCACTTTCAGCAATATAGATATTGTACTCCAAATCCCCCCAAAACATCTCCAGTTCAACTTTAAATATTCTGCTCCAACACTCATTATAATTTAACCTTTCATAGTTTTTGTTTATAGGTGAGAATTTTGTTTTAGTGCCCACTCTGGATCCTGACTTCAAATGATATGATGCCTCCACAATGTTCTCCCTTGCACATGTGTTCCTGCTTGCACAAACACACACACACACACACACACACACACACACACACACACATGCACACATGCACACACACACACACACAAGAACATACATACATACACACACAAGTACAATTAAAACTAAGTCTCAATAAAGACTATGGACAATGAAATAACTGTACTATTTGACAAAAAACAAAATTATGTCTACAGATTTCTAGAGAGTCACTTCAAATTACCTATTTTGTGAATTAGAGAGATTGTCTGAGGATGTTTGAAATTTTGCTTTACTATAGCTTTGAAAAGGTTGGAAAAATACTTCAAGTGGAAAATATTAATGCTGCCTTGAAACTGAAAACTTGTAGAAAATTCTCTGAAACACACACACATTTAGGAGAAAATTTAATCATATAAAAGGTAGTATATTTTTTCTTTTTCTTTTTTTTTCTTTTTTAATATTACATAACCTCAATTTACATTTAAAAGGTTATCCCTTTACCCCACCCTGCTTCCATCCCCCCTCCCTCCTTTTGCTTTCAAACAGGTGCACTCCTATATGATCCCCCTTTCCGCCCCATTGCCTTGGGATTCCCCTACATTAGGAAAACCTGTCTCTCTGAAACAAGTCTCTTCTCACATTGATGTTAGACACTGCTATCTTCAGGTACATACACTACTGGATCAATAGGTCTCTCAAAGTGTGCAAAAAGGTTGCTGTTTAACTCCTTCGTAGTTTTAAAGGGTTTGGTTGGTTAATAATGTTGTTATCATCCCATGAGGTTGCAACCCCTTTCAGCTCCTTAGGTTCTTTCTTTAGCAACCTCTTTAGGATCCCTGAGTTCAGGCCAATGGTAATCTAAAAGCATGCTCAGCTGTAGCTAGCTATATGACTCTAGCATAGTCCCTGGAGGGCATCTCTGTCTGTTTCTTGCCATTAAGTACTTCTTGGCATCAGTTATATAGTGTGCTTGGATTTGGTGACTGCATATGTGGTGGATCCCAAGATGAGGCAGCTTCTGAGTGATCATTTCTACAATCCCTGTTCCTCTTTTTGACCTTGAATTTCCTCCCATGAGAGTTTTATTCTCTTTTCTGAGAAGGAATGAGGCATCTCTATTCTGCCTTTTTTTTTTTTTTTAATTTCATAATGTCTGTGAATTGTTTCTTGGGTATGGCATATTCAGAGCTGTCTTGGACTAGTATCAGCCTATCAGTGAGTTCATACCATGTGTGTTCTTTTGTGACTGGGTTACCTCACTCAGGATAATATTCTCTAGTTCCACCTGTTTGCCTACAAATTTAATGAAGTCATTGTTACTAATAGCTGAGTAGTACTATATTGAGTAAATGCACCACACTTCCTGTATCCATTCATCTGTTGATAGACATATAGATTCTTTCCAGCTTGACTATTATAAATAAGACTGCTATAAACATGGTGGAGCATGTGTCCATTTTATATGTTGGAGAAACTTTGGAGTATATTCTCTGTAGGGGGATAGCTTGGTATTTTAAGTTGTATTATGTCCAATTTTCTAAGGAAGTGCCATACTGATTTCTAGATTGGTTGAAACACCTTTCAAACCCACCAACAGTGTAGGAGTGTTCCTCTATCTCCACATCCTCGACAGCATCTGCTGTCATCTGAGTTTTTTAACATGGCAAGTCTAATTGGTTTGAGATGGAATCTCAGGGTTGTTTTGATTTTTATTTCCCTGATCATAAGGGATGTTGAGCATTTCTTTAGGTGCTTGTCAGCCATTCAATGTTCCTCAAGTAAGAAGTCTTTCTTTAGCTCTGTACCCCATTTTTAAAAGTATTATTTGATTCTCTGTAGTTTAGCTTTCTGAATTCTTTGTGTATATTGGATATTAGCCCTCTATCAGATATAGAATTGGAATAGATTCTTTCACAATCTGTAGGCTGCCATTTTGCCTTCTTAAAAGTGTTCTTAGCTTAACAAAAGTTTTACAATTTCATGAGGTCCCATTTGTCAATTCTTGATTTTTTTGTATAAGCCATTAGTGTTCTGTTGAGGAATTTTTTTCCCTGGGATTATGTGTTCTAACCTATTCCCCATTTTCTCTCCTTTATTTATTGTACAACTTTATTTTAAAAAACAAAAATAAATATATAAATTTTAAGCATCTTTCATAAAAGTATACATATACATTTTTGTCAGTGCTATTTTTTAAAGGTTTGATAGCATACATTAAGATCTTATGAGTTACAGTGAGCATAAAGTACATGTAAAACACAATGTAACCTGGAATTAGTCAAAGTTTTCTTGGTGTATAAAGATTAAGCCTAATGGTTTTTTTTTTTTTTTTTTTTTTTTTTTTTTTTTTTTTTTGCTTTTCTTGAACTTTATATAGTCTGGGAGTTGTTTCTGGGGTGTTCAGAGCTTTCTGGGGTTTGTATCCAATTATTAGTGACTGCATATTATGTCTGTTCTTTTGTGACTGGGTTATCTCACTCAGGATGAAAGTCTCTAGATGCATCCATTGTCTTAAAAATTTCATAAAGTCATTGTTTCTGATAGCTGAGAGGTACTCCATTGTGAAAATGTACAACAATTTTTGTATCCATTCATCTACGGAAGGACATCTGGGTTTTTTCCAGCTTCTGGCTATTATAAATAGAGCTGCTATGAACATTGTGGTGCATATGTCTTTGTTGTATGTTGGAACTTCTCTGGGGTATATGCCTAGAAGTGGAATAACTGGGTCTTCAGGTAGTATTATGTCCAATTTTCTGAGGAATCACCAGACTGAGTTCCAGAGTTGTTGTACCAGTTTACAACCCCACCAATAGTGGAGAAGTGTTCTGCTTTCTCCGCATCCTTGCCAGCATCTGCTGTCATCTGAATTTTTGATCTTGGCCAGTCTTAATTCTATCAGTTTCAGTGTACCTGGTTTTATTTAGATATCTTTGATCCATTTAGATGTGACTTTTATACAAGGTGATAGGAAAGGATCAATTTGTATTCTTCTGCATGCTCTCTACCAATTGAACCAATGCCATTTTTTTTGAAGAGGCTGTCCTTTATCCATTGAATGTTTTTAGCTCTTTGTCAAAGATCAAGTGACCATAGAATGTGGGTTCATTTCTGTGTCCTCAGTTCTCATTCATTGATCTACTTGTCTATCTCTGTACCAAAACCATGCAGTTATTTTATCACAACTGCTTTGTAATATAGCTTGAGATCAGGAATGCTGCTTCCCCCAGAAATGTTTTTATTCTTGAGAATACTTTCTCTATTCTATTTCTTTTTGTTATCCCAGATGAATTTGCAAATTGCTCCTTCTAACTCTATGAAGAATTGAGTTGGAATTTTGGTGGAGATTGCATCGAATCCATATATTACTTTTGGCAAGATGGCCATTTGCATAATGTTAACCCTGCAATTCATGAGCTTGTGATATTTTCCCATCTGAGATCATCTTCAATTTTCTTCTTCTGTGTCTTGAAGTTCTTGTCATACAGATCTTTCACTTGCTTGGTTAGTATCACTCCAATGTATTTTATAGGCTTTGTGACAATTATGAAGTGTGTTGATTCCCTAAAGTCTTTTTTAGCCTGTTTATCTATTGCATAGTGAAAGGTGGTTGAATTGTTTGAGTTAAGTCTATAGCCAGCCACTTTGCTGAAATTGTTTATTGGTTGTAAAAGTTCTCTGATGAAATTTTTAAGACACTAAAGTATACTATCATATCATCTGAAAATAGTAATATTTTGACTTATTCCTTTCCATTGTGAATCCATTTAATTTCTCTTTGTTGTCTAATTGCTCTGTCCAGGACTTCCAGTACTATATTGAATAGGTAAAGAGAAAGTGGGCCGCTTTCTCTAGTCCCTGATTTTAATGGAATTGCTTAAAGTTTCTCTATACTTAGTTTTATGTTTGCTAGTGGTTGGTTGTATATTTCCTTTACCATGTTAAGTTATGGGCCTTGGATTCCTGATTGTTCCAAGATGTTGATCATGAAAGGGTGTTGAATTTTATTGAATGCTTTCTCAGCATCTAGTGAGAAAATCATGATTTTTTGTTTTCTTTGAGTTTGATTATACAGAGTATTACGTTGCTGGATTTCTGTATGATGAACCATCCCTAAATCCCTGGAATATAGCCTACTTGATCATGGGGGATAATTTTTTTATGTGTTCTTCGATTTGGTTTGCAAGAATTTAATTGAGTATTTTTACATCAATGTTTATGAGAGAAATTGGTCTGAAGTACTCTTTCTTGTAGTGTTTTTATGTGGTTTAGGTATGAACATAATTGTGGCTTTGAAGAATGAGTTGGGTAATGTTCCTTTTGTTTATGTTTTCTGAAATAGTTTGGAGAGTATAGATATTAGGTCTTCTATAAAAGTCTGATAGAATTCTCTTGTAAGCCCACATGGTCCTGAGCTTTTTTAGTTTGGGAGGCTTTTTATGACTGCTTCTACTTCTTTAGGTGTTATGGGACTGTTTATATGGTTTATCTGATCCTCATTTAACTTTGGTATCTTGTAGCTGTCTAGAAATTTATTCATTTCTTCCAAATTTTTCAGTTTTGTTGAATATAGACTTTTGTAGTAGAATCTGATGATTTCTTAAATTTTCTCAGTATCTTTTGTTATCTCTCTCCTTTCATTTCTAATTTTGTTAATCTGGATACTCTGTCTTTGCCCTCTAGTTAGTCTGGTTAAGGGGTATATCGATCTTGTTGATTTTCTCAAAAAAAAAAAAAAAGCTTTTGGTTTTTTTGATTCTTTGTATAGTTCTTTTCATCTCTATTTGGTTGATTTCTGCTCTGTGTTTGATTATTTTCTCTTGGATGTATCTGCTTCTTTTTGTTCTAGGGATTTTGTCTGTTCTATCAAGGTGCAAGTGTATGCTCTCTCCAATTTTGTTTTGGAGGCACTCAGAACTATGAGTATTCCTCTCAGTACTGCTTTCATTGAATCCCATAACTTTGGGTATGGAGTCCTGTCATTTTGTTAAATTCTAAAAGAAAAAGAAATCCTTGATTTCTTTCTTTATTTTTCTCCTTGACTATGTTATCATTGAGCAGAGCATTGTCCAGCTTCCATGTATATGTGGGCTTTTCGTTGTCTTTTTTGTTATTAAAGAAAAGCATTAGTCCATGGTAATATGATAGAATGCATGGGAATAATTCAATCTTCTTGTATTTGTTGAGGTTAAATTTGTGACCAACTATATGGTCAATTTGGACAAGGTGCCATCAGGTGCTGAGAAAAAAAAGTATATTGTTTTGGATTGAAATTTCCTGTAGAGGTCGGTCCATTCCACTTGCTTCACAACTTCTGCTAGTTTTGCTGTGTCTCTGTTCTCTTTCTGTACCAATAATCTGTCTATACATGAGAGTGACATGTTTAAGTACCCCCTATTATTCTGTGTGGTGTAATATATGCTTTGAACTTTAATAATTTTTTTTATAAATATGGTTGCCCTTGGGTTTAGACCTTAGATGTTCAAGAATGAGAGTTGATCTTGATAGATTTTTCCTGTGATGAGTAAAAAGTGTCCTTCCTTATCTTCTTTGATAACATTTGATTAAGAATCTATATTATTTGATATTTGAATAGCTATTCCTGCTTGCTTCTTTAACCATTTGCTTGGAAGGATATTTTCCAGCCTTTTATTCTGAGGTAGTGTCTGGCTGTATCGTTGTCTCTACCAGATTTTTTTTTTTTACATTATTGAAAATGAGTAAATTGGAGGGCTTGGTCCATCTGCCACCTTGACCAGCGGTTCCTAAAGTTTTAAGGACTGGTTAGTAGGAGATCTGGGCAGCCAGGGAGCAGAGAGAGCTCTGCAGAATGCTCACAGAAAGCGTGCCCCTGCCCTGTCTGAGTCAGGGACCAGGGATACAGCATTGGAACCTCTGTTTCCACCTGGGAAATTTGAGGTGCAGAACAGGGTTCGGCCCATCTGCCACCCAGAACAGCAGTTCCTAAAATTTTAAAGACTGGTGTGTAGGAGATCTGGGCAGGCAGGGCGCAGAGAGAGCTCTGCGGGAGTGTCCATGGGAAACCCGCCCCTGCCCTACATTCACTCGGTGGCTTTGGGGCGCAGAACAGGGCTCAGACCATCTGCCACTTGGACAAGTGGAGATCCAGGTTCATAAACCAGATACACTGGAAATGTATTAACATATCAATGACAACAAGATGGCAAGAAAAAGCTAAAGAGTATATCCCAAGGAAACCAAGACAACCTGGCAACACCAGAACGCAGCTCTCCCATATCAGCAAACATTGGAATGACAAAGATTCCAGAAAAAGAACACGGAGACCTGATATCATACCGCAAGACTCTGATAGAGATACTTAAACAGGAACTGAAGGAAAAGCAAAAAGAATCAGAAGCTTTTAAAGAGGAAACAAGAAAAACACTCAAGGAACTCAAAGAACTAGAGGAAAACAGAACCAAAGAGATGAAGAAATGGAAGAGGGAATTAAAAACAGAAGTTGACACAATAAAGAAAACACTAAAAGAGATAACACTAGATATAGAACACCTAAAACAGAAATAAGAGTCACAGAAACAAGCATGTCCAATAGACTACAAGAGATGGAAGAGAGAATCTAGGGGGCAGAAGACAACATTGTAAACACAGAAAAAACAGCCAGAGAAGATGCAAAAAAACAAAAAGCTCCTAACCCAAAATTTCGAGGAAATCCAGGACACAATGAGAAGACTGAACCAGGAGATAATAGGAATAGAAGAGAGAGAAGAATATCAATTAAGAGGCACAGTAAATATCTTCAACAAAATCATAGAAGAAAAATTCCCTACCCTTAATAATGAGATGATCATGAGCATAAAAGAAGCCTTCAGAACTCCAAATAGGTTGGACCAGAAAAGAAACACCTCCCGACACATAATAGTCAAAACACCAAGTACCCAAAGCAAAGAAAGAATACTAAAAGCAGTAAGGAAAAAAGGTCAGGTAACATTTAAAGGCAGACCAATTGGAATCACACCCGATTTCTCAAGAGAGTCTATAAAAGCTAGAAGAGCCTGGACAGACATCATGCACACCCTAAGAAAGCACAAGTGCCAAGCCAAGCTGCTATACCCAGCAAAACTATCAATCACCATTGATGGAGAGATGAAGATATTTCAAGAGAAATCTAAATTTATACAATATCTGACCACAAACCCAGCACTACAACAAATTGTAGATGGAAAACCCAATACAATGAGGGGAAATACATCCTAGTGAAAACAAGAAAAGTCCTAAGCAAGAAAACCAAAAGAAAAAAAAGACACAGACAAAACACAACCCACTAAAGCAATAATAACAGATACAGAAAGAACTATTCCTTGATATCTGTTAACATAAATGGACTCAACTCTTCAATAAAGAGACATAGGCTATCAGACTGGATACAAAACCAAAATCCAGCAATTTGCTGAATATAAGAAATGCATCTCAGAGACAAAGACAGACACTATCTCAGAGTAAAAGGGTGGGAAAAAAACTTCCAAGCAAACAACCCCAAGAAGCAAGCTGTAGTGGCTATTCTAATATTGAATAAAGTAAATTTCCAACCAAAAGTTATCAAAAAAGCTAAGGAAGGACACTTTTTACTCATTAACGGAGTAATCTGTCAGGAGGAACTCTCAATCCTTAACATATATTCTCCAAATAAAAAGCACCCACATTCATAAAAGAAACCCTACTAAAGCTCAAAAACACATTTCACCCCACATAATAATTGTGGGAGACTTTAATACCCCACTATCTCCAATGGACAGATCATGGAAACAGAAACTGCAAAAGGACACTCTAAAACTAGCAGAGACTTTGAACTAACTGGAATTAATTGATACCTACAGAACATATCATCCTAAAGTAAAAGAATACACCTTCTTCTCATCACCCCATGGCACCTTCTCGAAAATTGACCACATAATTGGACACAGAAAAAGCCTCAATCGATATAATAAGATTGAAATACTCTGATGCATCCTCTCAAATCACCATGGTCTGCGGCTGGTCTTTAACAACAACAAAGACAACAAAATCCCGCATACACATGGAAACTAGATAATGCTCTTTTAAACAATAGCAGGGTCAAAGAAGAAATAAGGAAAGAAATTAAGGATTTTCTAGAATTCAATGAAAATGAAAACACAACATGCCCAAAACTATAAGATGCAATGAAAGCAGTACTTAGAGGAAGACTCATATCCCTAAGTGCTTCCAAAAAGGAACTGGAGAGAGCATACATCAGCAACTTGACAGCACAGCTAAAAGCCCTAGAACAAAAGGAAGCAGATACACCCAAAAAAAGTAGACTGTACAAAATTATCAAAATTACGGCAGAAATAAACAAAAAAGAAACAAATATAATGAAAAATCAACAAAACCAAGAACTTGATATTTGAGAAAATCAACAAGATTGATAAACCCCTAGCCAGACTAACTAGAGGGCAAAGCGAGAGTATACAAATTAACAAAATCAGAAAGGAAAGTGGAGACATAACAACAGAAACTGAGGAAATTCAAGAAATCATCATATCCTACTACAAAAACCTATACTCCACAAGGTTGGAAAATCTGGAGGAAATGGACAAATTCCTAGACATATACAAGATCCTAAAGTTAAACCAGTACCAAGTAAACCATCTAAATATTCCCATAACTCCTAAAGAAGTAGAAGAAATCATCAAATCTTCCCAACCAAAAAAAGCCCAGGTCCAGATGGGTTCAGTGCAGAATTTTATCAGTCATTTATTGCGGACATAACACCAATACTCTCCAAACTATTCCAGAAGATAAATCAGATGGAATACTACCTAACTCATTTATGAGGCTACAATAACCCTCTTACCTAACCAAATCAAAGAGCCTACAAGGGAAGAGAACTTAAGACCAATCTCACTTATAAAGACTGATGCAAAAATACTCAACAAAATCCTTGCAAACTGAATCCAAGAACACATCAAAATGATCATTCACCATGACCAAGTAGGCTTCATCCCTGGGATGCAGGGATGGTTTAATATAAGGAAATCCATCAACGTAATCCACCATATAAACAATCTTAATAAACAAAATCACATGGACATCTCTCAAGATGCTGAAAAGCATTTGACAAAATTCAACACCCCTTCATTTAAAAGTACTGGAAAGAACAGGAATCCAAGGCCCATAACTTAACATAATAAAAGCAATATACAGCAAACCAACAGCCAACATCAAACTTAATGGTGGGAAACTTAAAGCAATCCCACAAAAATCAGGTACTTGACAAGCCTGCCCACTATCCCCCTGCCAATTCAACATAGTACTGAATGTCATGGCTGGAGCAATTAGACAGCAAAAGGAGATCAAGTGGATACAAATCAGAAAGGAAGAGGTAAAAACATCAGTATTTGCAGATGACATGATAGTGTACCTTACTGACCCAAAAATTCCACTAGATAACTCCTACAGCTGATAAACAAGTTCAGCAAAGTGGTTGGATACAAAATTAACTGAAACAAAGCAGTAGCCTTTTTATTCTCAAAAGACAAACATGTGGAGAAAGAAATTAGGGAAAAGGTACCCTTCCCAATAGTCACAAAATCTATGAAATACCTTGGTGTGACTCTAACTAAGCAAGTGAAGGTTCTGTATGACAACAACTTCAAACCTCTAAAGAAGGAAATTGAGGAAGATCTCAGAAAATGGAAAGATCTCCGATGCTCATGGATTGGAAGGATCAACATGTTAAAAATGATCATTCTACCAAAAGCAATCTACAGATTCAATGAAATCCCCATCAAAATTCCAACCCAGTTCTTCACGGAATTGGAAAGATCAATGTGCGATTTCATATGGAACAACAAAAGACGTAGAATAGTGAAATCCATCCTCAACATCAAGAAAACATCTGCGGAAATCACTATAACTGACCTCAAGGTACATTGCAAGGCAATTGTGCTGAAAACTGCATGGTACTTGTACAGGAATAGGAACGTGGATCAATGAAATAGAATGGAAGATCCAGAAATGAACCCTCACGTATTTGGTCACCTGATTTTTGACAAAGGAGTCATAAACATTCAATGAAAAAAGGACAGCCTATTCAACAAATGGTGCTGGTACAACTGGCACTCAGCATGCAGAAGAATGAAAATAGACTCTTTCTTATCTCCTTGTACAAAGCTCAAGTGTAAGTGGATCAAATATCTCCATATTAAACCAGATACACTGAAACTATTAGAGGAGAATGTAGGGAAAACCTTAGAACACATAGGCACAGGAGAAAATTTTCTGAAGAAAACATCAATGGCTCAAGCTCTAAGATCAAAGGTTAACAAATTGGACTTAATGAGATTGCAAAGTTTCTGTAAGGCTAAGGACATTGTGAAGAAAAAAAAAAAAAAAACAGCAGCAACAGAATGCTAAAAGATATTTACCAACTCCACATCAGATAGGGACCTAATATCCAAAGTATACAAAGAACTCAAAAAGCTAGACACCAGAGTATCATGAAAAAGTGGGGTACAGAGCTAAACAAACTTTTCGCAATTGAGGAATATCAAATGGCTGAGAAACATCTGAGGAAGTGCTCGACATCCTTAGCCATCAGGGAAATGCTAATCAAAACAACCATGAGATTCCACCTCACACCAGTCAGATTGGCCAAGATCCAAAACACAGATGACAACAGATGCTGGCGAGGTTGTGGAGAAAGAGGAACACTTCTCCACTGTTCGTGGGGTTGTAAACTAATACAACCACTCTGGAAATCTGTCTGGCAATACCTCAGAAAATTGGACATAGTACAACCTGAAGACCCAGCTTTTCCATGTCTGTTCATATACCCCAGAGACACTTTAATACACAACAAGGATACATGCACCACAATGTTCATAGCAGCTCTATTTATAATAGCCAGAAGCTGGAAAGAATCCAGATGTCCTTCAGTAGATGAATGGATACAAATATTGTGGTACATCTACACAATGGAATACTACTTAGCCACCAGAAACAATGACTTAACCAAATTCTTAAGAAAATGGCTTTATCTAGAGAATATCATCCTGAGTGAGATAACCCAGTCACAAAAGAACAGACATAATATGCAGTCACTGATAGTGAGATGCTAACTCCAGAGGCTGGCACTGCCCCAGAAACAACTCACAGACTGTGTGAAGTCCAAGAAAAAAACAAAACAAAACAAAACAAAACAAAACAAAACAAAAAATGTCATGCTCAATCCTTACCCACCAAGAACACATTGATTAATTCCGGGTTACAGCCTTTATTACATGTAATGTTTGCTCATTGTAAAAAAAAAAAAAAAAAAAAAAATCTTTACACACCAAGAAAATTTAGACTATTTCAAGGTTACATCTTGTTTTACATGTACTTTATGCTCATTGTAACTAGTAAGATCGTAATCACACTATCAAACCTTTAAAAAAAAAAAAACAAGTACTGACTTAAATGTATTGTATACTGTTATGCAAAAAGTTTTAAATCTGTACATTTATCTTTGTTTTTTTAAATAAAGTTGTAAAAAAAAATAATAAAGTGTACTCTTAGAGGCAACTTCAAGCAAACTACCAAAACATGTCAAAAGGTCAATGTAACAGACTTCTATGAAATCAGAGCCCCCAGCATTAATAGGAGCTTCCGGGCTATTCTGCTGTCTCTGCTTCCCATCTAATTATAAGAGTGTGCAGACATACAGGTACCAGTCATCACATTTGGCTTTATTATGGGCATTTCAGGATTAAACTCATGGTATGAGAGGTTTACAGCAAAAACTTTTAGCTGCTTAGCCATCTTTCCAGTCATAACCACATTTTTAGATCTAATTTTAATATTTTTATCTTTTGGAATGAATTCATTATTACATTTTTTACATTAACTTTCTTCCTTTCAACCCCTCACATGCATCTTCTTGATCTCTCTTAAATTAATAAACTCTCTTTTATTTGTTATTGTTGCATTAGTGTAAATGTATGTATAAATGCTGCTCAGTATGTACAATGTTACTCACATACATACACACAAACACAAACACACAAACACACACACACACACACACACACACACACACACACACACACGATTTCAGGACTGACAACTTTTATTAGAAAACCAGTTGGAGGTTCTCATCTTGGAAAGACTTTCTCCTACCTTCGGTATTCCTCAATTGCCTGTAGTTGTTTGTCTACAGTTGAGGGCTCCATGGTGTTGTTCTTGTTCAGATTTTGTTTAGCCAGCAGTGATGATGATACTTCAAGTACAGTTTTTCTGGAATTTTTAGGAGATGAAATCTCGTGTCAAACTTCCTAATTCATTAGATCTTACAATGTTTCTGCTTTCTCTTTGTCAATGATCTCTGAACTGTGGGTGCAGGAGTTTTGTTGTAGATGTATCTGTTTAGGACTAGCAAGACATTATAATGTGTTCTCTGCATTTTTATCAGTTATAGTTTTTTTATAACCGCCTTCATCTGTTACAAAGGTAATCTTATTAGATTAGAAGGTGAGAACTACACCTATTTGGAAATGTAAGAATGAATATTTACCATTTGGTTAGAAATAACGATGTTTTAATAAAGTGGTAGCTGCAGATTCTTCTTCAAGTTTCATAGTCACTGGGACTGGATACAGGTTCCCAGTACCACACATTATTTTACCCTTTATTGGGCAAACCTTAAGTCCAATTAAACAGCTGTTGATTACTGTGAATGTATGAGCACCATTATTGCATCCTTCAGGTTACTAGGCTTCTCTTTCTTGTAAAGAACTACATTTTAATTTGCTCTCAATCTACATGTGCTTATGCTGATGAATGTTATAGGACAATTAGATTGATAAAAAACCTTTTAGAAAACATGTATATTTGACAAACTTGCATGGCTTTTCTATAAAATAGCTCAAAAGAATGTACAACAAAAGTCAATATTTCCAGACAAAGTATGTTGGCACACACCTTTAATTCCCGAACATGGGAGACAAAGACAGGTGCACCTCTGCAAGTTCAGGGTCAGCACTAAACTCCCTGAGATCCAGGACAACCATAGCTACATAGAGAGACCCTGTGTAAATAAATACAATTAAATAAAAAAATGAGTAAATTGATTAAATAATTGTGTCATGTGACTCATTTTTATTGTTTTGAGCATTATCAGACACAATTTTGATATATATATATAGGGAGTTCAACATGATAATTTTATATATATATATATATATATATATATACTGGGCAATAATCCAAGCAAATGAAATTTATCTCTCTTTATTCCCCAAACACCTATTATTGTGCAGTTTTCTGGCTATTTTTATATGAATTATAGATTATAGTAGTATATTGTTACATTATACCTTTTCTGTAATAAATATAACATCTTTTCCTATTTGACTGTATTTTTTACTCTTACTCTTTCTCTTAGTCTTCAGTAACTACTTGTATGATGAACCTATTGATATCATCTGTTATATTTGTAACATTTGATGAACAGAATAAGATGAATATCCTGTATGAAACAAAACACTGGATCCTGTTTATGTATCCAGTCTGATAGTCTATGCCTTTTTATTGTGGAAATTATTCCATTGATGTTAATCGAAATTATGGAATAGTGATATTTTTCCTGTTATTTTTATTATTAGAGGTAGACTTACACTTTTGTGCTTTTCTTCTTCTGGTTTCCTTGCCTGATTATCATTATCATTATTATTATTATTATTATTATTATTATTATTATTATTATTATTATTATTATTTTCTTGTGTGTAGTTTCCTTCCTTGTGTTGGATTCTTCATCTATCATTCTTTGTAAGGCTATATTTGTGAATAGATATTGGTTCAATTTGGTTTTGTCCTGGAATATATTGGTTTCTCCATCTATAAAAATTGAAAACTTTCCTGGATATAGTAAATTGGGATGGTATTTGTGTTCTCATACTGTCTGTATGAAATCTATCAAGCATCTTCTAGGTTTAGTAGTCTCTATTGCGATGTCTGGTGTAATTCTGATGAGTCTACCTTTATATGTTACTAGTCTTTGTTCCCTTAAAGCTTTAAGTATTTATTGTTTCATTGTGCGTATTCTGTTATGTGTCAAGAAGAATTTCTTTTCTGGTTCAATATATTTGGAGTTCTGTAGGCTTCTTGTATGTTCATGGTGATCTCGTTCTTAAGGGCTGGTGAGTATTTCATATTGTGACAAATTATTGAGCAGTTTACCTATGACACACAGAAAGATAAAAGGTTTTTAGAACTTCTTGTATGCTAATTCTATTATTTCTCTATAGTCCTAAAAATTACCTTAGATATAAAGTTTTGTATGTATAGCATGATCACTTAAATTATGTTACTAAATTTGAAAAAAAATGATGTATTATAAATTGTGATTCTAGAAAAAGCTAGCTTCTATTAAAATTAAAATATTTATATTGGGAAGAATAAGTGCTGAGGCCATCTGCCACCAGGAATAGCAGAGATCCAGGGACACAGGCCTGGAGAGACAGCACTCCAAGTAGACGGGGAGAAGAGAGGTCAGTGCCAAGCGTTCTGAAAGGGCGCCCGCACCCAGTTCGTTCAGAGCAGCAGGAACCTTGCCTTAGGGTGTCTGTTTCCATCCTGAGGCCAATGCATGCAGAACAGGCATTCAGGCCATCTTCCGTCAGGAAAAGCAGAGATCCAGGGACACAGTCCTGGTGAGATGGTGCTCTGAGTATCCTGGAACAGAGAGGTCTATGCCAAGCACTAGGAAAGTGCCCCTCCCCCAATTGGTTCATGGGAGCAAGAACATGCCTTAGGGTGTATTTTTGTACCCAGAGGCCCATATTTGCAGAACAGGAGTTCAGGACATCTTCCACCATGAACAGTGGAGATCCAGGGACACAGGCCAGGTACAATGGAAAAATGATAACCAATCATTGACAACAAGACCACTTATAATCAAAGACAACAAGATAGCAAGAGGAAAGCAAAATAACGTACCCCAGGGAAAGCAAGACATCCTGGCAATACCAGAACCCAGCTCTCCCTTCACAACAAACAGCGGAATGCCAAATATGTCAGAAAAAGAAGACTCAGACCCAAAATCTTACCTAAGACAATGATAGAGATCCTTAAACAAAAACAGGAAGAAAAGCATAAAGAAATAGAAGCTTTTAAAGATGAAACAAGAAAAACACTAAAAAAAAAAAAAAAAAAAAAAAAAAAAAAAAAAAAAAAAAAAAAAAAACTTCAAAGAACCAGAGGAAACATAACTAAAGACATGAAGGAATGGGAGAAGGAATATAAAATGGTAATGAAAAAGAAAAATAAAAAAAACTAAAAGAGACAATCCTATGGGTTGGAAACCTAAAAAAGAAATTATGAGTCACAAATACAAGCATTTCCAAGAGACTACAACAGATGGAAGAGAGAATAGAGGGGGGCAGAAGACAACATTGAAAACATAGACAAAACAGTCAGAGAAGATGCAAAAACAAAAAAGCTGCAAAACAAAATTGTGCAGGAGATCTGCGACACAATGAGAAGACTAAACCTAAGGGAAATTGGAATAGAAGAGGGCAAATAATATCAGATAAGGGGCACAGTAAATATCTTCAACAAAATCATAGAAAAAAATGTTCTTACCCTGAATAATGAGATGACCACGTGCATATAAGAAGCCTAAAGAACTCCAAATAGGTTAGAACAGAAAAGAAATTCCTTCTGACAAATAATAATCAAAACACCATGTTCCCAAAGCAAAGAAAGAATACTAAAAGCAGTAAGGGAAAAAGTTTATGTAACATATAAAGGCAGACCAATCAGAATCACACCCGAATTCTCAACAGAGACTATGATAAATAGATGAGCCTGGACAGACATCATACAGACCCCAAAAGAGCACAAGTGCCAGCCCAAGTTGCTATACCCAGCAAAAGTATCAATCACCATAGATGGAAAAACTAAGATATTCCAAGACAAAACTGAATTTACACAATATCTGACCCAAAACCCAGCACTACCTCGAATTATGGTGGAAAACCCAATACAATTAGGGGAACCACATTCTAGTTAAAACAAGAAAACTCCTAAGCACAAAAACCAAAACAAGAAAGACACAGGGGCACAATTCAACCTACTAAAAATGTAATAGCAGAAAACACCAACCACTATTCCTTGATATTTCTTAACATAAATGGACTAAACTCCATAGTTATAAGATATAGGCTATTAGACTGGATACATAAACAAAACCCAGCATTTAGCTGAATACAGGAAACTCATCTCAGAGACAAAGAAAGACACTATCTCAGAATAAAAGTTTGGGAAAAAAAACTTCCAAACAAATGGCCCAAAGAAGCAGGCTGGAGTGGCCATTCTAATATATAATACCCATTCTAATAAAGTAAATTTCAACCAAAAGATATGAAAAAAGATAAGGAAGGAAAATTTTTACTCATTACAGGGGAAATCTGTCAGGAGAAACTCTCAATTCTTATATATATATATATATATATATATATATATATATATATATATATATATATATATATATATATATATTCCAAATACAAAAACACCCATATTCATAAAAGTAACCCTACTAAAGCACAAAAAATACATTTCACACCACGCAATAAAAGTGGAAGACCTTAATACCCCACTCTCATGAAAGGACAGATTATGCAAACAGAAATTGAACAAGGACACTGTAAAACTATAAGAGGTTATGAACCAACTGGAATTAATAGATATCTACAGGAACCATCATCCTAAAACAAAATATACCTTCTTATTAGCACCTCATGGAAACTTCTCAAAAATTGACCACATAATTGGTCACAAAATGAACCTCAATCGATATAAGAAGATTGAAATACTCCCATGCGTCCTTTCAGATCACCATGGTCTAAAGCTTGTCTTTAATAACAACATAGACAACAAAAATCCAATATACACATGGAACCTAAACAATGCTCTATTAAAGGACAGTAGGGTCAAAGAAGAAATAAAGAAAGAAATTAAGGATTTTCTAGAGTTCAATAAAAATGAAAATACAGCATGCCCAAACTTATAAGATGCAATGAAAACATTAACGAGAGGAAAACTCATAGTTCTAAGCGCTTCCAAAAGGAAACTGGAGACAACATACTCTAGCAACCAGATAGTACAGTTGAAAGCTCTACAACAAAAGGAAGCAGATAAACCGAAGAGGAGTAGACCACAAGAAATAATCAAACGTAGGACAGAAATAGAACAAATAGAAACAAATAGCACCATTCAGAGAATCAAAAAAACCAAGAGCTGGTTCTTTGAAAAAATTAACATAATTTATAAACACTTAGCCAGATTATCTAGAGGGCAAAGAGAGAGTATGCACATTAACAAAATCGGAAATGAATGTGGAGACATAATTACTGAAACTGAGGAAATTCAAGAAATAATTTGATCCTACTACAAAAGCCTATAATCAACAAGGCTGGGAAATCTGGAGGAAATGGATGAATTACTGGAGAGATACCAGATACTAATGTTAAACCAGGACCAGGGAAACGATCTAAATAATCCCATAACACCTAAAGAAATAGAAGCTGTCATCAAAAGCCTCTCAGACAAAAAAAGCCCAGGTTTACAAGGGTTCAGTGCAGAATTTTATCAAACATATATTGGCTTTCTAACACCAATACTCACCAAACTATTCCACAAAATGGAATCAGATGGAACTCTTCCTAATTCATTTTGAGGCCACAATAACCCTCATTCCTAAAGCACCCAAAGACCGAACGAGGAAAAAAAAAACTTCAGACCAATATAACTTATGAACTCTGATGCAAAACTACTCAAAAAAATCCTTACAAATCAAATCCAAGAACATAACAAAATAATGATTCACCATAATCATGTAGGTTTAATCATTGGGATGCAGTGATGGTTCAATATACAAAAATCCATCAATGTAATCTACCATATAAACAAACTAAGAGAAAAAAAAAAACACATGGTAATCTCATTAGATGCTGAGAAAGCATTTGACAAAATTCAACACCCCTTCATGTTAAAAGTCTTGGAAAGAACAGGAATCCAAGACCCATACCTAAACATAATAAAAGCAATATACAGCAAGCCAACAGCCAATATCAAATTAACAATGGGAAACTTGAAGCAATCCCACTAAAATCAGGGACTCGACAGGGATGCCCAGTCTGCCCCTACCAATTCAACATAGTATTGGAAGGCCTGGCCAGAGCAATTAGACAGCAAAAGGAAATCAAAGGGATACAAATTGGAAAAGAACAAGTAAAATCATCACTATTTGCAGATGATGTGATAGTGTACTTAAGTGACACCACAAATTCTGCCAGAGAATTCCTACAGGTGATAAAAAAGTTCAGCAAAGTGGCCGGATATAAAATTACCTCAAATCAGTAGCCTTCCTATAGTCAAAGGAAAAAAATGTGGAGAAAGAAATTAAGGAAAATATAGCATTCAGAATAGTCAAAAATATAAAATACCTTGGTGTGACTCTAACTAAGCAAGTGAAGGACCTCTATGACAAGAACTTCAAACCTCTAGCGAAGTAAATCGAGGAAGATCTCAGAAATAGGAAAAATATCCCTTGCTCATGGATCATAAAGATCAAAATTTTAAAAATGGCCATATTACCAAAAACAATCTACATATTCAATGCAATATCCTCAAAATATAAACCCAATTCTTCATTGAGTTGGAAAGAGCAGTGTGCAATTTCATCTGGAATATCAAAAGACCTAGAATAGTGAAATCCATCCTCAAGAACAAGAAAACTTCTGAGGGAATCACTCCACCTGACCTCAAGCTACATTACAAGGCAATTGTGCTAAAAATTGCCTGGTACTGGTACAGAAATAGGCACATGGATCAATGGAATAGAATAGATGATCCAGAAATGAGCCCTCACATAAATGGTCACCTGATTTATGACAAAGGATCTGTAAGCACTCAGTGGAAAAATGACAGCCTATTCAACAAATGGTGTTGGTCTAACTTGCACTCAGCATGCAGAAGAAAGAAAATAGACCCTTTCTTATCAATTTGCACAAAGCTCAAGTTCAAGTGTATCAAAAATCACCACATTAAACAAGGTACACTAAAACAGTTAGATGAGAAATTAGGAAAAATCTTATTACACATAGGCACAGGAGAAAATTTCCTGAACGAAACATCAATGGCTCTTGCTCTAAGGTCAAAAATTGACCAATGGGACTTAATAAGATTGCAAAATTCCTGTAAGACTATGGACACCATCCAGAAAACAAAACACCATCCAAGAGAGTGGGAAAAAATTTTTACCAATCACACATCAGAAAAAGGCCTAATATCCAAGGTATACAAAGAACTCAAAAAAATTAGACACCAGAGAATCGACCAACCCTATTAAAAAATGGGGTACAAACTTAAACAAATGTTCTCAAATGAGGAATAATGAATGACTGAGAAGCATCCATGGAAGTGCTCAATATTCTTTGCCATCAGGGAAATGCAAATCAAAAGAAAGCTTAGATTCCACCTCACACCAATCAGCATGGCCAAGATCCAAAACTACCTGAAGACACAGTTATTCCACTTCTGGCTATATTCCCCAGAGGCATGCCAATATACAACAAAGATACCTGCGCTACTATGTTCATAGAAGCCCTATTTATAATAGCCACAAGCTGGAAATAACCCAAATATCCTTCATTAGATGAATGGATACAAAATTTGTGGTACATTTACACAATGAAATACTACTCAGCTATCAGAAACAATGACTTAATGAAATTCTTAAGAAAATGGATGCATCTAGAGAATATCATCCTGAGTGAGATAACCTAGTCAAAAAAGAAAAGACATAATATGCAGTCACTGATATTGGGATACTAACCACAGAAAGCTCTGAACACCCTAGAAACAACTCATAGACTGTGTGAAGTACAAGAAAAAATAAAAAAAAAGAAAAGAAAAAAATAGTATGCTCAATTTTTACACACTAAGAAAACTTTTGACTAATTATGTGTTACATCCTCTTTTACATGTACTTTATGCTCATTGTAACTAGTAAGACCTTAATGCACACTATCAAACCTTTGGGGGAAAAAAGACAAGCACTGACAAAACTGTATTTGTATACTTTTATGCAAAAAATGCTTAAAATTTGTACTTTTATCTTTGTTTTTTAAATAAAGTTGTTCCAAAAAAAGGTTAAGATAGATAATAAAACACTCAAGCTTGATTTTACTTCAAAAAAAAATAAAATTTAATGTGGGAAACTTGCAGGGACTGGACAAAGTTGCCCACTTTCCCCCTCCCTATTCAAAATAGTAGTGGAAGTTCTGACTGGAGCAATTAGACAGCAAAAGGAAATCAAAAGGATACAAATTGGAAAGAAAGAAGTAATAACATCACTGTTTGCACATGACACCCCAAAAATTCCACCAGAGAACTTCTAACACTGATAAACAAGTTCAACACAGTGGCTGGATTTAAAATTCACTCAATCATATCAGCAGCCTTCCTCTACTCAAAGAACAAACATGCTAAGAAAGAAATTAGTGAAAAGATACACTTCACAATAGTCACAAACAATATGAAATATTTTGGTGTGATCCTAACTAAGCAAGTGAAGGACCTGTAGGACAAAATGTTCAAATATCTAAAGAAGGAAATTGAGGAAGATCTCAAAAAATGGAGAGATCTCCCATGCTTATGGATTGGAAGAAACAACATTGTAAAAATGGCCATCTTACCAAAAAATGTCTACAGATTCAATGCAATCCCCATCAAAATTCCATCTTAATTCTTCATAGAGTTGGAAAGACCAATGTGAAATTTCATCTGCAATAACAAAAGACCTAGAATAGCGAAATCCATCCTCAACAACAAGAAAACATCTGAGGGAATCACTATCCCTGACATCAAGCTATATTCCAAGGGAATTGTCCTAAAAACTGCATGGTACTGATACAGAGCTAGGCAGGCAAATTAATAGAACAGAATAGAAGATCTAGAAATGGGCACTCACATATATGGTGACTTGATTTTTGACAAAGGAGCTGTAAATATTCAATGCAAAAAGAGCAGCCTCTTCAACAAATGATATTGGACAACTGGCACTCAGCATGCAGAAGAATGAAAATAGACCATTTCTTATCCCCTTGTCCAAAGCTCAAGTGCAGGTGGATCAATGATCTCCATATTAAACCAGGTACACTGAAATTATTAGAAGAGATAGTAGGGAAAACCTTAGAACACATAGGCACAGAAGAAAATTTCCTGAACAGAACACCAATGGCTCATGCCTAAGGTCAAATTTTGACAAATATTATCTAATGAGATTGTCAAGTTTCTGCAAGACTATGGACACTGTCAAGAAAATAAAATGGCAGTCACAGATTGGGAAAAGATCTTTACCAACCCCATATCTGATAGAGGACTAATATCCAAGGTATACAAATAATTCAGGAACTTAGACATCAGAGAATCAAATAACCTATTAAAATGGGGTACAGAGCTAAAAAAATGTTCTCAATTGAATATCAAATCCTGAGAATCATCTAAGGAAGCACTTGGTATCATTAGCCATCAGGGAAATGTAAATTGAAACAACCATCAGATTCCACCTCACACCAGTCAGAATGGCTAAGATCAAAAATTCAGTTGAGAACAGATGCTGGAGAGGATGTGGAGAAAGAGGAACACTTCTCCACTGTTGGTGGGTTTGCAAACTGGTACAACCACTCTGGATATGAGTCTCGGAATTCCTCAGAAAATTGGGCATAGTAATACCTGACAAACTAGTTATTCCACTTCTGGGAATATATCCTAGTGTAGCTCAAACATACAACAAAGACACATGCACCACCATGTTTAGAGCAGCTTTATTTATAATATCCAGGAGCTGGAAAGAACCCAGATGTCCTTCAGTAGATGAATAGATACAAAAATTATGGTACATTTACAGAATAGAATACTACTCAACTATTACACAAATGACTTTATGAAATTCTTAAGAAATTTGATGCATGTAGAGAAAATCATCGTGAGTGAGATAACTTAGTCACAAAAGAACAGACATAATATGCAGTCACTGATAATTGAATACTAACCCCAGAAATCTCTAAACACCTTAGAAACAACTCAGACTATTTTAAGTTGAAGAAAAAAAAAAAGAAAATGGAAATCCATTATGCTTAATCTTGCACATAAAGAAAACTTTGGCTGATTCCAGGTTACATCTTCTTTTTTATGTACTTTGGGCTCACTGAAACTAGTAAGATGTTAATGCACACTCTCCAACCTTTAAAAAAAAACAAGTACTGAAAAAATATTTATATTTTTTCACAGAAATATAAAATTTTCTTATTTCAGTCTCAACTATGGAAATCTGAATAAATCATTATATGAATTTTTACCCCTTCACTATTTAAGATTCAGTTCTTCAGTTAAAGTTTTTCTATACTATCCAAATTTTCTATTTTCTACAGACCATATTTAAATAGTTATAATTCTAGCACTATATTTTCAAAACTGTTGCTTTACAAATAACTATTAACTACTTATTAGTCATCTGACCCCAATTCATTACATTATATTTACTTAGAGTGTTTCCCAATTTTTATGAAATAATTGTCATTGTATTGCCTAAATATGAATTTTAATCACTTGGCTTATTTTAATAAGTTAATATATGCTTGAAAACAAAATGACTTCTGAATAAGTCATCAGGCAAAAGTCAGATGCTTAATGTCAAAACAAACCATGCTATATTGTCTGAGTTGCTACTTATTTATAAAATGAACAAAAATAATTTCAAAAGCATTTAAAATTACCACTTGTTACATGATATTTGTATAGTTATTATTAACTAGTTTTCAACATTTCTGAATGATCAAATATCTGAAAGACCAATCTGTTTGAAAATTCATCTGGAATTTAATTTAAAATCTAAAAATGAAAATGTACCTGATATTAAGATCATAAAATATAAATTATTGGAGCAAGATTATTGTTTTAAGAGTTTTTTAATATAGAACTTTTCTTACTTTATTGGATACATTTTATTTACATTTCTATTATTATCCCATTTCTCAATTTGTCACTCCATTTCCCCTATCACATCCCAACTCACACTCCTTCTATGAAGGTATTTTTATCCATACTCCCAACTCCCCACCCTGGAATTCCTCTACACTGAAGCATAAGGCCTTGGCAGAACCAAGGGCTTCTCCTCCCATTGATTTCCAACAAGACCATTCTCTGCTATATATGCAGCTTGAGCCATGGGTTTTTCCATGCATACTCTTTGGATAATGGTTTAAATTCTGGGAGCTCTGGTTGGTTGATATTGTTGTTCTTATAGGGTTGCAAACCCTTCCAACTTTTTCAATTCTTTCTCTAACTTTCCCATTAAAGATCCCATTCCCATTTCTATGGTTGGCTGTGACCATCTGCCTCTATATTACATTCAGGCAAAGCCTTTCAAAAGACAGCTATATCAGGCTACAGTTAGCATGCACTTCTGGGCATCAGCAATATTGTTTTGGTTTGGTTGCTGGATATGGGCTGGATCCCCTGTAGAGGCAGTCTCTAGATGGCCTTTTATTCAGTTTCTACTTCAACATTTGCCTCCATACTTGAATCATCTTTATTCTTGAGCTTCATGTCATCTGTGAATTGTATTTTGGGTATTTTATGTTTTGGGCTAATATCCACCTATAAGTGAGTACATATCATAGGTGTATTCTGGTGATTGGGTTACCTCACTCGGGATCACATTTTTAGATTCATCAATTTGCCTAAGAATTTCATGAACTAATTATTTTCAATAGCATAGTAGTTAGTACTCCATTGTGTAAATATTCCACATTGTCTGTATCAATGTCTCTGTTTCACAACATGTCTGTTCTGTCCAGCCTCTGGCTATTATAAATAAGGCAGTAATGAACACATTGATGCATGTGTCTTTGTTGTATGTTGGGGCATGTTTGGGTATATGCCCAGGTGATATAGTTGGATCCCCAGGTAGAATTGTGTTCAATTTTCTGAGGAACTGCCAGACTGATTTCCAGAACTGATTGCAAGTTATACCAGCTTGCAATCCCAGGAAAAATGGAGAAGTGTTCTTCTTTCTCCAAATCTTTGCCAGCATCTGCTGTCAACAGAGTTTTACTTCTTAGCCTTTTAGACTGGTATGAGGAGGGCTCTCAGTGTTGTTTTGATTTGCATTTCCCTGATGACTAAGGCTAATGCAAGTTTCTTTAGGTGCTTCTCAGCCATTCGATATTCATCAGTTGAGAATTTTTTATTTAGTTTTGTACCCCATTTTAATATGGATATTGGATTCTGTGAAGTCCAGCTTCTTGAGATTTTTGTATATCTTTTATATTAACCCTCTATCAGATGTAGGATAAGTAAAGATCTATTCCCAATCTGATGGCTTCCATTTTATCCTAATGGAAGTGGTTTTGCCATATTGAAGCTTTGCAATTTTTATGAGGTTGATTTTTTATCTTAGAGCATAAGCCACTGGAATTCTGTTCAGAAAAATTTCCCTATAAGCCAAGGTGTTCTGAACTCTTACTTATTTTCTCTTCTATTAGCTTCAGTGTGCCTGTTTATTATGTTGAGGTCTTTGTTCCACTTAGACTTGAGCTTTGTACAGGGAGATAAGCATAGATTGACTTCCATTCTTCTTCATGCTGATCATCAGTTAGACCGAAACCATTTCTTGAAAATGCTCTTTTCTTTTCACCATATGGTTTTAGCTCCTTTGTCCAAGATCAAGTGACCATAGATGTGTGGGTTCATTTCTGAATCTTCAATTTTATTCCATTTATCTACCTTTTTGTCTCTGAACCAATAACATACAATTTTCATCACTATTGCTTTGCAATACAGCTTGAGGTCAGGAGGGGAGATTCCCCAGAAATTCTTTGATTGTTAAGAATAGTTTTAACTATCTTGATATTTTTATTATTTCAAATGAGTTTGCACATTGCTCTTTATTACTCTATGAGAAATTGTGTTCGACTTTTCATGGGAATTGCCTTGAGTGTGTAAATTGCTTTTGACAAGGTGACCATTTTTAATGTACTAATTTTGCCAATCCTTGATCATGGGAGATCTTTCAATCTTCTAAAATCTAAATCAATATATCTTTTTTCTGAGAGTTGAAGTTCTTGTCATACAGATCTTTACTTGCTTGGTTAGGGTCACATCAAGATATTTCATATTACTTGGGACTGTTTTGAATGGTGTAATTTTTTAAATTTCTTTCTCAGCCAGTTTATCCTTTGAGTAGAGTAAAGCTACTAATTTGTTTGAGTTAATTTTATATCCAGCCCCCTGCTAAAGTGCTTTATAAGGTGTAGGAGTTCTCTGTTGGGGACACTTAAGGATATTATAATATCATCTCCACATAGTGATATCTTCACTTCTTCCTTTCCAATTTGTATCCCATTGATCTTTTTTTCTTCTTCAATTGCTCTGGATGGGACGTTGAATACTACATTTAATAGAAAGAGAGACTGTGGGCATCCTTGTTTAGTCCCTGATTTTAGTGGGATTGCTTCAATTTCCTCTCCATTAAGTTTGATGTTGTCTACTGGTTTGCTGTATATTGCTTTTACTATAGCTAGGTATGGGCGGTGAATTCCAGATCTTTCCTCTGGTTTATCTAGCTAAGGGTTTATCTATCTTTTTTTTCTCTCAATAAACCAACTCCTGGTTTTGTTGATTCTTTGTATAGTTCTCTTGGTTTGTACTGAGTTGATTTCAGCCCTGAGTTTGGTTATTTCCTACCTCCTTCTCCTTTGGGTGCATTTGCTTCTTTTTGTTCTAGAGATTTTAGGTGAGCTGTCAAGCTGCTAGTGCATGCTCTTTCCCATTCCTTTTTGGAGGCACTCAGAAATGAGACTTTCCCTCTTAGCACATCTTTTATTGTATCCCAGAAGTTTGCATGAGATCCATTGTCCAGAGAACAATAGCTGTCATTGTTAGTAAGTGGGTTATTTAATAAGACACCATGAAAATAAGTCTCCTGTTTTTAGTTTTTCTTTTAATATTAACCAGTAAAATCAATTCATAAAAGATTTCTTATGCATATCATGTTAAATGTCTCACTATAAAGTTAAATTTTGTGAGGCAGACAAAAGCAAAAGATGTAGTAAGTCAAACCCCTAGAATCATCACTAGAAAAAAAATAATGTGGAGGGAAGAAGAGAGTCTGAGAGATAAGAAAGGAAGAAGAAAAGAGAAGGAAGGAGAGGGAAGGAGGGAGGAAGAGAGAGAGAGAGAGAGAGAGAGAGAGAGAGAGAGAGAGAGAGAGAGAGAGAGAGAGATCAGAAACACAAGGTCATCATCTAGTCCCACGGTCATTAGGACACAAAACCTGCCCTCCCAGAGCTGATCTCCTAGGAGCATTTTCACTCCTAAGACAAAAGGTGAGACCTCATTTTCTCTCCACAGACTGTCCAAAGAGAGACCCTCCAGAAGTGCTCAAGAATCACTGAAAAGCCTGGTACTGGGAACTTCTCATTTCTATCTGTGTCTGGAGCTGGTGCTGACCCAAAGCACTCTGGACCCAAGTCCTGCACAAAGAGAGCTAGTCTCACATGAGTGATCTCATGCCTAAGACCACAGGTAGGACCTCATTTTCACTCCACTGACAGTCCAAAGAGAGACCTATCAGGAGCACAAAGGGCACAAAACCCACAGGGTGGCCTGTGACAGAAAACTTCTGAGAGGCATCTGTGCCCAGAGCTAAGGCTGTCCAGACCCAAAACCCTCCTGTAGAGAGCTGGTCTTCCAGGAATGCTCATACACCTAACATCAAGGGTTCACAGGCCCAAAGGAGAGACAAGCTCCCATCAGAGACACCCAGAACAACTATCATCACAGATAACAAGATGGCAAGAGGCAAGCACAAAAATCATAACAATAGAAACTGAGACAACTTGGCACCAACAAAACCCAGTTCTCCCACCACAGCCAGTACTGGATATCCCAACACACAGGAAAGGCAAGACTGCTTTAAAATCATATTCCATTATGATGACAGAGGATTTTATAAAGGACACGAATACTCCCACCCCCTTGCAGAAGTACAGGAAAACACAGGTAAGGAAGTAGAAGCCCTTAAAGAGGAAACAAAAAAATACATTAAAGTGTTACAGGAAAAAAGAACCAAACAGGTGAAGGAATTGAACAAAATCATCCAGGATCTAAAAGTATAAATAAAAACTATAAAGGAATCGAAAGAGAGACAAAACTGAAGGTACAAAACCTAGGAAACAGATTAGCAGGCATAGATGCAAGCATCATGAACAGAATACAAAATATTGAACAGGGAATCTTAGGTCCATAGAAAACACTGACACACTAGTCAAAGAAAATGCAAAAATGCAAAGAGCTCCTAACCCAAAACTTCAAGGAAATCCAGGACATAGTGAGAAGACCAAACCTAAGGATAATAGGTGTAAAAGTGAATGTCTGTATGTTTGCTTTGAAGAACACCAACAACTCACAAAACAGACCAGAAGACTTATGATCTGATTTTTTTACATTATTCAAAATGAGTAAAATGAGTAAAGAATTGTGTGTTATGTAACTCATTTTTATTCTTTTAAGCATTATCAAACACAATTTTGATATATATAGGGAGTTCAATATGATAATTTAATATATGTATGTTCTGGGATATAATCCAAGCAAATGAAAATTATCTCTTTGTATTTCTCAAACACCTATCACGCTACAATTTTCTGACTAATTTTATCTGAATTATAGATTATAGTACTGTATTGTTACATTATACTTCTTCTGTAATAAACACAACATCTTTTCCTTTTTGACTGTATTTTTTCCTCTTACTGTTTCTCTTAATCTTGAGTAACTGCTTTTATGATGAGCCTTTTGCTATCATCTGTTATGTTTTTAACAAGTGATTAACAGCGTGAACTTTAACTTACACTTTTGCTATTCTTATTTCTCTTCACATGATGTCTTCCAGATCCACAGCTACACAGTTGTGTGTGTGTGTATGTATGTATGTGTGTGTTCAGGGTAATTGTCTGTTTTGTTATAGGTTAATTTATCCAATGCTCTCTGTTTTTTTTTACTAAAGTGGGGGTTTTTTGACAATTTTATGCACATGCACACATATACACACATATATGCACATATACACACATGCCTGTATATACATGCACACAGTTACATATATACAATGTACTTAAAAGCATTGGCACATATATTAGGCAAATTCTGACTGCTTTTACAATTGTGTTTACTTGTTTCTATAACATCAATATTCTTTCTCCCACACAAGATCCTTTTCTACATTCACATTATTTTGCTGTTTTGTGGTCCACCTTGTTTAACAAGGGATATCTGTGTGATAGTGGATTTGGCATTATTTTTTGGAACATGATGAGGTCATCAGAGGGTATACAACTAAAAAAAATATTTGCTTTTTTTTCTTAAATCCAGCAGCTCAATATTAAACAGAAAAGAGTCTGGCCTCATAGGCTCCTGTTTGATCTAGTATTGACAGTTGACACACCCGATCTTGTTTTGACAGGCAACAGGCACGGTGAAATCACAATGGCATTGACTGTGTCATGGCAATGGAATAGCATTTCACAGAACTTATTTCTACCTTCTGGCTTTTATACTTTTAATGAGGTTGTTTCTTTGTTGTTGAATTTGTATAGGATGTTTACATAGTCTGACAATTAGCTCTTATGTCCAATAACTAATTTTAAAATATTTTCTGCAGGTCTTATCACTTATATGACTATACTCTATCATATACAAGTTTTTAATGGGATAAAAATCATATTGTTTGTGCATTGTGAGTCATGCTCTAAAGGTTGTTTTTCTTGTTGTTTGGGAGTATGTGATGTTTTTATTTTTACCTCTACTAAAGCTTGAGGACAGATATTTGTATTCTGCTGCCTAATTTCAGGTACAACATCTATGTCTTTTATTTGACATTTGGAGAAAACATTGATTTGTGCTGGAATGTAGGAATCTTATTTCTTGTATAAATGGAAGTACAGTTTGCTCAGTTTTATTATTGATCAGACTATCAGTTCTCTGAAGAATGTTCCTAAAGCTTTTGTGGCAAATGATGTGACTATATATTTTGATTAATTTATCAGTGACCTTCAATGTTTTATGTGTGGGGAATATGTGAGCCATTATGCGAGTGCAAGATTTGACTTGCTAACTTGTTCTATAGGACATTTTGAAGGCCAGTATTTGGATGCTTCTTATTTTGTTCTCTGTTTTCTTCACTACTGAGGTAGTAATACTTTATTATCAGTGTGGTGTGGTATTTGAGGCCACCCCTCGAAGATTAACAGGAGAGAAGGTTGCACAAATACTACACCAGAGCACAGAACCCTGAGGGGAAACTGTTCCTGCTTCTTTGTCTACCTACCCTCCTTGCTTATGACTTCATCAGTTGCTGCTGTCACTGCTACAACTGCTGCAATCCATCATGGGTGCCAGGTTCTAGTTTCTTTGACATCCCACCTACCCTTTGAAAATTTGAATCTCATAGAAAATTTTCATGGCTTTGTGTCTTGTGGAAAATACTGAGATGTCCAGCATGTGGTAAGAGAAACTACCAGAGTCTCAGCTTCTAAAGCCTGTGGTCAAATGTTACTAGACTACCCAGCCTAAGGGTAGTCAGGTTTCTGCTAAAGTTCTTTCAAAAATATTAGTTCTGTTCCTCCAGAGAAAATGAACTAATGAACATGGTAAAAATCGGTTTCTAATTATTTTTATTTTGTGGCTACTGTGAGTTAGTTGGCATTTGTTTCTGTTTACTGCAAATATTGTTTCTTTGGGTTTTAAAACTGGTACTATTTTGGATTTAAACCACATGAAATATTAAATGAAGTGTAATTTTAGTTTTTCTTTCTCACCTCTATCTTCATTTAGATGCTACTTTTAACAAAATCCAACTATTCTTTATAAAATCAATTGCCCCTGGTTTGCCATGTAGAGTAATCATTGCACTGGGATCTTTTGAGTTGTGTTCTACTATTGTTTGAGAGTGTTTATAATGTGGGATTTTTTTTTCCTGCTCATGCCACTTTCATACAGCACTTTTCACTCAATGGAGGGTTGTATAATTACATTAATTAATTTGCACCTGTACAGCTACCGTGTATTCCTCAGTTATTTTTCATGTTAGATTATATTAATGATTCTTTTTCTCTACAGTTGTTTTTGTACCTGCAGTTTATTTTTCTTCTTTTCTTTTTCTTTTTTGAATCTTATCATCTATACTTTTCAGGAATATTAATTTGTACAATTATTTTTGAATTTTTTTTGGCCTTATACAGTATTACTAACTTTATAGAATGCATTTGGCAGACTTACATTGGATCTTTTACTTTTTAAAATGATTTCAAAGAAATTGGCCTTTTAGCTCTTATATTTATGTTCTATAGAACTCAATATTTTACCCATCAAAAGGTACTATTGTAATTAATGGGACATTCAATTAAATTTTAATTTTTACAATATTATTGTTTTAGACATTTTTTAATTGAACAACTTTATTTTAAAAAAACAAAGATAAATGTAAAGATTTTAAGCATTTGTGCATAAAAGTATATGAATACATTTTTGTCTATACTTGTTTTTTTTCATTTTTTTGTTTTATTTTAAATTTTAATTTTTTAAATGACTTTATTTGACAGAACAAAGATGAATGTACAGATTTTAAACATTTTTTGCTTAAAATAATAAATTTATGTCAGTAATTGTTTTTTTTTATTTTTTTGGTATTTTTTTAATTTTAATTTTTTTAAATGACTTTATTTTACAAAACAAAGATAAATGTACAGATTTTAAACATTTTTTGCTTAAAATTATACATTTTTGTCAGTACTCTTTTTTCAGATATTAAAATATTTTTTACATAAAACTCTGTGAATATATTTTTTAGTCAGTACTTGATTTTTTCAAGGGCTTGACAGTATGCATTGAAAACCTAGTAGTTACAATGAGGGTAAAGTACATGCAAAACAAAATGCAACATGAAAATAGTCAAAGCCTTCTTGTTTTGTAAATATATATATATTTGTTTTCTTTAATTCTTGGACTTCATACAGTCTGTGAGTTGTTTCTGGGGGAGTGCAAGCCTCTGGGGTTAGCATCCCAATATCAGTGACTGCATATTATGTCTGTTCTTTTGTGACTGGGTTATCTCACTCAGGATGATCTTCTCTAGATGCAGCCATTTTCTTAAAAATTTGGTTAAGTCATTGTTTCTGGTGGCTGAGTAGAATTTCATTGTATAAATCTACCACAATCTTTGTATCCATTCATCTTCTGAAGGACATCTGGGTTCTTTCCAGTTCCTGGCTATTAAAAATAGAGCTGCTATGAACATTGTGGTGCATATATCTTTGTTGTGTATTAAAGTGTCCCTGGGGTATATGCCCAGAAGTGGAATAGCTGGGTCTTCAGGTAGTACTATATCCAATTTTCTGAGGTATCACCAGACAGATTTCCAGAGTGGTTGTATTAGCTTGCAAACCCAACAACAGTGGAGAAGTGTTCCTCTTACTCCGCAGCCTTGCCAGAATCTGCTGTCATCTGAGTTTTGGATCTGGGCCAATCTGACTGGTGTGAGGTGGAATCTCAGGGTTGTTTTGATTTGCATTTCCCTGATGGCTAAGGATGTCAAGCACTTCCTCAGATATTTCTTGGCCATTCGGTGTTCCTCAACTGAAAACGTTTTGATTAGCTCTGTACCCTATTTTTTAATAGGGTTATTTGATTCTCTGGTGTCTAGCTTTTTGAGTTTCTTGTACACCTTGGATATTAGGCCTCTATCTGATGTGGTGTTGGTAAAGATCTTTTCCCATTCTGTTGGTTGCCGTTTTGTTTTTTTGACAATGTCCTTAGCCTTACAGAAACTTTGCAATCTCATTAAGTCCCATTTGTTAATCTTTGACCTTAGAGCTTGAGCCATTGGTGTTTTGTTCAGGAAATTTTCTCCTGTTCCTATGTGTTCTAAGGTTTTCCCTACTTTCTCATCTAATAGTTTCAGTGTATCTGGTTTAATGTGGAGATCTTTCATCCACTTACACTTGAACTTTGTACAAGAAGATAAGAAAGAGTCTATTTTCATTCTTTTTCATGCTCAGTGCCAGTTGGACCAGCACCAATTGTTGAATAGGCTGTTCTTTTTCCATTGAATGTTTACTGCTCCTTTGTCAAAAATCAGGTGACCATATACATGAGGGCTCATTTCTGGACCTTCTATTCTATTCCATTGATCCACTTCCCTATTTCTGTACCAGTACCATGCAGTTTTCAGCACAATTGCCTTGTAATATAGCTTGAGGTCAGGGATAGTGATTTCCGCAGATGTTTTCTTGTTGTTGAGAATGGATTTCTCTATTCTAGGTCTTTTGTTATTCCATATGAAATTGCACATTGATCTTTCCAATTCCATGAAGAATTGGGTTGGAATTTTGATGGGGATTGCATTGAATCTGTAGATTGCTTTTGGTAGGATAGACATTTTTAAGATGTTGATTTTTCCAATCCATGAGCATGGGAGATCTTTCCATTTTCTGAGATCCTCCTCAATTTCTTTCTTTAGAGGTTTGAAGTTCTTGTCGTACAGGTCCTTCACTTGCTTAGTTAGAGTCACACCAAGGTATTTCATAGTTCTTGTGACTATTGTGAAGGGTACCTTTTCCCTAATTTCATTCCCCACATGTTTGTCCTTTAAGTATAGGAAGGCTACTGATTTCTTTGAGTTAATTTTGTATCCAGCCACTTTGCTGAACTTCTTTATCAGCTGTAGGAGTTCTCTGGTTGAATTTTTGGGGTCACTCAAGTACACTATTATGTCATTGGCAAAGAGTGATGTTTTTATCTCTTCCTTTCCAATTTGTATCCCCTTGATCACCTTTTGCTGTCTAATTGCTCCAGCCAGGACTTCCAGTACTATGTTGAATAGGTAGGGGGAGAGTGGGCAGCCTTGTCCAGTCCCTGATTTTAGTGGGATTGCTTCAAGTTTCTTGCCATTAAGTTTGATGTTGGCTGTTGGTTTGCTGTATATTGCTTTTATTATGTTTAAGTATGGGCCTTGGATTCCTGTTCTTTCCAGGACTTTTAACATGAAGGGGTGTTGTATTTTGTCGAATGCTTCTCAGTATCTAGTGAGATGACCATGTGATTTTGGTCTTTGAGTTTGTTTATATGGTGGATTACGTTGATGGATTTCCTTATGTTTAACCATCCCTGCATCCCAGGAATGAAGCCTACTTGGTCATGATGAATGATCGTTTTGATTTGTTCTTGGATTCGGTTTGCAAGAATTTTGTTGAGTATTTTTGCATCAATGTTCATAAGTGAGATTGATCTGAAGTTCTCTTTCCTTGTATGGTCTTTGTGTGTTTTAGGTATGAGGGCTATTGTAGCCACAAAAAATGAGTTGGGTAATATTCCATCTGATTCTATCTTTTGGAATAGTTTGGTGAGTATTGGTGTTATATCCCCAATAAATGTCTGATAAAATTCTGCACAGAACCCATCTGGACCTGGGCTTTTTTTGTTTGGGAGGCTTTTGATGACTTCTTCTATTTCTTTAGGTGTTATAGGGTTATTTAGACGGTTTACTTGGCCCTGGTTTAACTTTGGGACCTTGTATCTGTCTAGGAATTTGTCCATTTCCTCCAGATTTTCCAATTTTGTGGAGTATAAGTTTTTGTAGTAGGATCTGATGATTTCTTGAATTTCCTCAGTTTCAGTTGTTATGTCGCCACTTTCCTTTCTGATTTTATTAATTTGGATACTCTCTCTTTTCCCTCTAGTTAGTCTGGCTAGGGATTTATCAATCTTGTTGATTTTCTCAAAGAACCAACTCTTTGTTTTGTTGATTTTTTCAATTGTTCTTTTTGTTTCTATTTGTTCAATTTCTGCCCTAATTTTGATTATTTCTTGCCGTCTATTCTTTTTTGGGTATATCTGCTTCCTTTTGTTCTAAAACTTCTAGCTGTGCTGTCAGGTTGCTGATGTGACCTCTCTCCAGTTTCTTTTTGGAAGCACTTAGGGCTATGAGTTTTCCTCTCAATACTGCTTTAATTGCATCCCATAGGTTTGGGTATGTTGTGTTTTCGTTTTCGTTGAATTCTAGAAAATCCTTAATATCTTTCTTTATTTCACCTTTGACCTTGCTATCCTTTAACAGAGCATTGTTTAGTTTCCATGTGTATGTGGGCTTCTTGTTGTCTTTTTTGTTGTTAAAGACCAGCCTTATACCATGGTGATCTGAGAGGATGCATGGGAGTATTTCAATCTTCTTATATCGATGAAGTCTCGTTCTTTGTACAATTATGTGGTAAATTTTTTAGAAGGTACCATGGGATGGTGAGAAGAAGGTGTAATGTTTTACTTTAGGATAGTATGTTCTGTATATATCTATTAATTCTACTTGGTTCAAAGTCTCTGCTAGTTTTGCAGTGTCCTTGTTCAGTTTCTGTTTGCCTGATCCGTCCATTGGTGAGAGTGGGGTATTAAAGTCTCCCACTATTATTGTGTGGGGTGAAATGTATTTTTTGAGCTTTAGTAGGGTTTCTTTTATGAATTTGGGTGATTTTTGTTTGGAGCATATATGTTAAGGATTGAGAGTTCCTCCTGACAGATTTCCCCGTTAATGAGTAAAAAGTGTTCTTCCTTATCTTTTTTGATAACTGTTGGTTGGAAATTTACTTTATTCGATATTAGAATAGCCACTCCTGCTTGCTTCTTGGAGCTCTTTGCTTGGAAGTTTTTTTCCCACCCTTTTACTCTGAGATAGTGTCTGTCTCTGTCTCTGAGATGAGTTTCCTGTATGCAGCAAAAGGCTGGATTTTGTTTATGTATCCAGTCTGATAGTCTATGTCTTATTATTGGGAAGTTGAGACCATTTATATTGATAGATATCAGGGAATAGTTGTTTCTGTTTCCTGCCATTATTGCTTTTTTTGGGTTGAGTTGTGTCTGTGTTTTTTTTTTTTTTCTTCTTTTAGGTTTCTTGTTTAGGAGTTTTCTTGTTTTTACTTGGCTGTATTTTCCCTCATTGTATAGGGTTTTCCACCTATAATTCGTTGTAGTGCTGGGTTTGTGGTCAGATATTTTGTGAATTTTATTTGTCTTGAAATATCTTCGTCTCTCCATCGATGGTGATTTATAGTTTTGCTGGGTATAGCAGCTTGGGCTGGCACTTGTGTTCTCTTAAGGAGTGCATGATGTCTGTCCAGGCTCTTCTAGCTTTCATAGTCTCTGTTGAGAAATCGGGTGTGAGTCTGATTGGTCTGCCTTTATATGTTACCTGACCTTTTTCCCTTACGGCTTTTAGTATTCTTTCTTTATTTGGGCACTTGATTATTTTACTATTATATGTCGGGAGGTATTTCTTTTCTGATCCAACCTATTTGGAGTTCTGAAGGCTTCTTTTATACTAGTCGTCATCTCATTCTTGAGGGTAGGGAAGTTTTCTTCTATGTTTTTGTTGAAGATATTTACTGTGCCTCTTAGTTGATACTCATCTCCCTCTTCCATTCCTATTATCCTTAGGTTCAGTCTTCTCATATGTCTTGGATTTCCTGGACATTTGGGTTAGGAGATTTTTGTTTTTTGCATTTTCTGTGGCTGTTTTTTCTATATCTGCAATGTTGTCTTCTGCCCCCGAGATTCTCTCTTCAATATCTTGTAATCTATTGGAAATGCTTGCTTCTGTGACTCCTGATTTCTTTTTTTGGTGTTCTGACTCTAGGGTTATCTCTTTTAGCATTTTCTTTATTGTGTCAATTTCTGTTTTAATTTCCCTCTTCCATTCCTTTATTTCTTTGGTTCTGTTTTCCTCTAGTTCTTTGAGTTCTTTGAGTGTTTTTCTTGTTTCTTCTTTAAAAGCTTCTGAATCGTTTTGCTTTTCCTCCCTTTCTTGTTTAAGTATCTCTATCAGCATCTTGAGGTATGATTTCAGGTCTGTGTCTTCTTTTTCTGGAGTGTTTGGATTTCCGATGTTTGCTGTTATGGGAGAGCTGGGTTCTGGTGTTGCTAGATTGACTTGGTTTCCTTGGGATATACTCTTTCTCTTTCCTCTTACCATTTTCTTGTCAGTTATATGTTCTTGCCTTTCCCTTGTATCTGGTCTGTGTCCCTGGTTCTCCACTGGTCCAGGTGGCAATGGGCCGAGCCCTGTTTTATGCCTCAGAGTCATTGGGTGTGAGTAGATGTTCCAGCATTCTGTTTCTGGTTGCTGGATCAGGCACAGCAGGGCAGGGCAAGGCAGGGGGTGCACGTTCCCTGTGTACTCCGTAGAGATCTCTCTCGCCCCCCCGGCAGCCCAAGTCTCCCACCCACCTGTTGCTCAGCCTCTACAAGCCTCCGTTCCGGGTGGCAGATGGGCCAGGCTCAGCTCTGCGTCCTGAAGTCGCCTCCGGGTGGAAACAGAAGTTCTTATTTTCTGTTCCCAATCGCTGGATCTGGCAAGGATGGGCAGGGAAAGGTAGGGTGTGCACTTTTCGTGTGCACTCCGCAGAGAACTCTCTGCTACCCTGCAGCCTAGGTCTCCCACTCACCAGTTGCTCAGCCTCTCCAATTCAGAATTTCTAAGGGAGATTTGAAGTACTGTAGTCCTAGGGGAGAATCTCAAACTCAGGAACATTAACATTATAACAAAGAATGTGCAGATCCTGAATTTGATGTCTGATTTAGGATCAGTTTTATAGCAACAGAAATTTATATGCACTGAGGAAATAATGCCCCTTAAATTTTATTGGTTTTTTGGCTCTTCTTTTGAATAGGAGATGCACTGCAAAGTATCTGGATATAAAATTAACTCAAACATATTAGTAGCCTTCTACTCAAACAATAAACCTGCTGAGAAAGAAATTAGGGAAAAGATACTCTTCACAATAGTCACAAACAATATGAAATGTTTTGGTATGACCCTAACTAAACAAGTGAAAGATCTGTATGACAAGAACATCAAATCTCTAAAGAAGGAAATTAAAGAAGATCTCAGAAGATGGCAAGATCTACCAAGCATATGGATCAGAAGAATCAACTTTGTAAAAATGGTCATTTTTTGAAAAGCATTCTACAGATTCAATGCATTCCTCATCAAAATTCCAACTCAATTCTTCATATAGTAAGAAAGAACAATTTGCAATTTCATTTGGAATGGCAAAAAACTGAGGATAGCAAAAACTCTTCTCAACAAAAAAAGAACTTCCAGGGGAATCATCATTTCTGACATCAAGCCATATTACAGATCAATCATGATAAAACCACATGGCATTTGTACAGAGACAGGCAGGTAGATCAATAAAATAGAATTGAAGACCCAAAATTAAATGCACAGACCAATGGTCACTTGATGTTTGAACAAAGAAGCTAAAATTGTTCAGTGGATTAAGGACAGCCTCTTCAGAAAATGGTGTTTGTTGAACTGGCAGTCAGCAAAAGAATGTAACACAATCCATTCTTATCTCCTTCAACAAAGCTCAAATCCAAGTAGATCAAAGACCTCCACATGAAACCAGGAACAATAAAACCTTTAGAAGAGAAAATGGGGAAGAGTTTAGAACACATAGGTACAGGGGAAATTTCACTGAAAAGAAGAACAATGACTGTGGAGAACTGCAAGGTGCAGCACCTGAAGATGGTGCTGGTTTCTGCCTTCCACCTCCTTGATGGTGAGTGCTCTCAGTCATAAACAAGAACTTATTTGGCTGTGCCTCTTCAGCTTGCCTGCTTCCATATTGAAGCAGCCTATCTGCAGGGCCCATATGGCTTACAGGGGTTGGCAGGCACAAGAAAATTTAAGCCTCTGCAGGCCCTACCCTGAGCAGAAGCAGAAGCAGAAGTAGAAGCAGAAGCTTGTTTAAGGACCCTGAATAAACTGCTTGAAGAATATATTCCCCTGGTCGTGTATTCCTTGCTTGTCGAGGTTGGGCACAACAAATGACTTTTGCTCTAAGATCAAGAATTGACGTATGGGACCTCACGAGAATTCAAAGCTTCTGTTCTGCTAAGGACACTGTCAAGAAGACAAAACAGTGGCTAACAAATTGGAAACAGAACTTTAACAATCTTACATCTGATAGAGAAAAAATATCCAATATGTATATAAATTACTCAAGAAGGTAGATCCCATGGACTCAAATAATCCTGTTAAAATATGAGGTACAGAGCTAAACAAAGAATTCTCAACTGAGGAATACCGAATAGCTGAGAAGCACCTAAAATAATGCTCAACATCTTTGTCTTCAGGGAAATGCAAATCAAAACAACCCTGAGATTCCACCTCACACCAGTCAGAATGACTAAGTTCAAAAATTCTAATGACAGCATAGGATGTGCAGAAAGAGGAACACTCCTCCACTGTTGATGGTGTTGTAAGCTGTTACGACCAGTATGAAAATCAGTCTGGTGGTTCTTCAGAAAATTGGACATAGCACTATCTGAAGACTCTGCTATTTAGTTCCTGGGCATATACCCAAAAGGTGCTCCAACATATAATAAGGACATGAAGTTCATAGAAGCCTTATTTATCATGGACAGAAGTTGGAAATAACCCAGATGTCCTACAACAGAGGATTAGATACTGAGATTGTGGTACATTTACAGAATTAAGTACTGCTCAGCTTTTACAATGACTTCTTGAAATTTATAGGCAAATGCAAGAAACTAGAAAGTATAATCCTCAATGAGGTAACCTATAACAAAAGAACACAGATGGTATGTACTTACTGATAAGTGGATACTAGCCCCCAAAAGCTCTGAATATCCAACAAACTATTCCCAGACCTTATGAAGCTCAAAAAGAAGGAAATCCGGAATGTGGATGCCTCAGTCCTTCTTAGAAGGAAAAACAAAACACTCATGGGAGGAAATTAAAGGTCTAATAGAGGAACAGGGATTGAAGAAAAGATTAATCATAGACTGTCTCAATTGGGGATCCACACTATATGCAGTTACGAAGCCCAAGCTCGACTGCTGATTCCAAGAAGCTCTTATTGGCAGGAACTGATGTTGATGCCTCCTTAGAGGTTCTGCCAAAGTCATGCAGATACAGCCGACTATGCTTGCAGTTAACCATCAGACTGAACATGGGAACTCCAAAGACGGTGCTAAAGAAAGGACTGAAGGAGCTGAAAAGATTTTTAATTCTCATGGGTAGAACAGAATTATCAACCACACAAACTCTCCACAACACAACTCCCATGTATTAATACACCAACCACTGAGCATACATGGAGAGACCCATGGCTCCAGTTGCATATGTAGCAAAAGATTGCATTTTATGGAATCAATGAGAGAAGAGGCCTTTGGTCCAGCAAAGGCAATTTTTTTTTCATTTTAGGGGAATTGCAAGGCACTGAGGTGGAGAGGGAGAAGATGTACCTTCATGGAAACAAGTGTATAGAAAGGAGTATGTCAGCCAGTGGGGAAAGGGATAACTTTTGAAATGTAAATACAGAGAATATCTAATAAAATAATATTTTATAAAGAGCAATTGATGTTTTATAGCAACCCATGCTGACTGCAGAGCTGTTTCATAGGTATGTGTGACCTTCAACTTCTTTTTTATAATCACCTTGTGTGTGTGTGTGTGTGTGTGTGTGTGTGTGTGTGTGTGTGTGGTTTGTTTATGAGATGAGATATAAGAGATAGAAAGATGGGTGGATCCCAAAAGTTAATGGAAAAAAGCTTCAGATAGAAATATGTATAGTTATTCCCAGGTCTAAGCTAATATGAGAGCTGGGTACTGAAAGTAGGGCTCTTGGAAAGACAATCATGCTTTTAACACATTAAGCATCTTTTCTTCCACTTGGGCTTGAATTCTGGGTTGATATGCCTCTATAATCTAAGTTCTATTCTTGAAACGTAGCTTCTAATAAGACATGTGAGAACAGATATGACCAGCAATTTTTTAAGTTCACTGTGTTGCTAAGAAAGTTGTTTTTTAGGTTAAATGCATTTAGTTTACTTTTTTTGTAACTATTTTCAATTCATCCTTGGATTTTCTGGGACATAATTTCATTGTATATCAAGAAGCATCTATGTTTTTTGTTTGTTTGTTTATTTGTGTGTGGTGCCTATCTTCTATATTGATGGGGATTAAAAGTATCACAGGAAATTAAAATTAAAATTATTATATTTTCTATTTTTAGATATTATATGGATTAATTGAATTAATATTCTGAGCTTTGTTCTTTACTTCACATTGATCCATATCTGTTCAGTGATGTTCTAAGAGACACATATATTCTTTGGTCCAGTTTGAATTTACTTAGTTACCTATGTTTTCTACATTTTAATGATTTTTAAATATTTCTTCAAATTTGGAACATGTACTGATCATTATTCTAATAAATTCTTAACATCAAATTTTAATCATTTAATAAATTGCATATTTTTGCATTTGCTTGTGCATTGTCAAGTTTGTTCCTATAATCTGTCTCCAAATTGTGGCTATGCTGTGTAAAAATAGGTTAGGTCTTATGACATTATGACCCACATTTATTTTAAAAGTGGTAAGTACTGATTACTGGTAATATGAACTGAAAATATTTCCTGCTATTAAAAGTATTATATAAGCAATTCTAGTTTTGTTATTATTTTTTCTTGGAAGGCACAATTTGTCATGAGGTGGTCAGCACAACTACTATTATACTATAAATATGATTATCATTATCGATATTTTTTAGCCACTGATAATTTGCTGGTAGTTCCTGATGAGGACTAAATTTATAGCTTTGTAAATATGAGTATATCCACTTTAAATAGTATTTTTTGCCTCAAGGCATCTATTTTTTTCTGCATAATCAAGACCTATCTAAAGAGGTTCCTCTTCCCTTGAAGAAAAAATAATTAAGTAAAAAAAAAATGTGTTCTGCACTCTCATTCTCTACCTTTTACTAACAATCTACATCATATTCTGGTCCAGCGAGGAAGACAAGATGATAAAACATTTGTAAGCCAGTGAAAATGTTTCCAGGCTGATAAATTTAAAAATACATCTGTAAGGCCTAGTAGGAATATATTATAGTGTGCCAAGAGAAGTAAGTGCTCCCACATAGAAAGCCAAGGTTCCATGCCCATTTATACTGTACACTGCTTTAACATCTTCATTCCTCTTCTGCTGAAACTAATACATTTCCAAAATTTTGCAATTATCGCAGGAGTGATGCAGAGAAATGTGATGTGCTTTCTGTATCACTTTACAACCTCTCCTTGATACTAATAATAATGATGGACAGGGGTTTTATTTCTGGAAGCACAGTCACCATGTAAAACCAAATTATCAGATTTCAGGGCCAAAACGAACATTTTGTGGGATGTAGTAGCTATAAATCATTTCTCTCTAGAATACTGAATGTTGTAGCTTTTAGCAGAGAAATATATCAAGTGTAGTTTAATATTGATTTTTTTCCCTTCAGAAATGTGTTTCAGCCACAAAGACTGTAAAGATTAGTAAATCTACATAGAAATACTAAGCAGACTCTAGTTATATTTTCTTCTGTATTTCATTGAGAAATTCCTATGAAAGTTCATTCAGTTCATCTCCTGAATCTGAGTCACTGGCACAGAATCACATCATGTGAGACTGTAGCTTCACAGCTATACAGAAGTTCAGCTTGTATGTACTCAAAATGAGGAAAGGATCTATTATAGTATGAAACTTCTCATTGATCCCTAATGAAACCCTCCCACTGGGAAGGGTCAAGTGTACAGGGTAATTCACGGCCCCGTCATTTCAGTAAGGATTTATTGGAGAATACTGAAAGACTACACAAAACTTGATATAAACCATAGCTATAAATTGAATTATACTCCTGGATTTTCTCCAAAAATTAAAAGGAAAAATCAAATAGTACAAGAATGAGGAAGTATAAGAAATGACTAACATTAATCTGCAGTAAAATGAACTGTCATCTATGATAGACATGAGTTAGAGGAATTTATCATCCATGATATAAATATTCAGGAATATGGCTAAATGTTTGTACATATTGATAATTCATGATCTTTAAAATATTTAAAATAAAAATGTCTAAGGACTTCCAACAATTTTAAGTGCTTTTCAGCCATTTGTGATTGCTCCATTGTAATTCTAATCTGCATTTATTGATTGGGCTGTTTTTTTTTTTTTTTTTTTTTTTTTTTTTTTTTTTTTTTTTTTCGTTTATTTCGGTTAGTTGAGTCCTTTATATATTTTGGATATTAGCTCATTGTCTAATATGGGATTTGTTCAGATTTTTTCCAATTTATGGATTGTCAATTTGTCCTATTGACAATATCATTTGCCTATCCAATTTCATGAGGTTTCATTTATCAATTCTTGATCTTTGAACCTAAGCCATTGGAATTATGTTTTAGAAAATTTTCCCCAATGAGTTTGAGGCTCCTTCCTACTTTCTCTTCTATTAGATTCAGTGTATATTATTTTGTGTTGAGTTCCTTAGTCCACTGGGACTTAAGGTTTGTGAAATGTGAGAAATATGGATCTATTTTCATTTTACTAGATATGGACTGCCAGTTAGACCAACACCATTTATTGAAGATGCTTTCATTTTTCCTTACATATTTTTGACTAATTTCTCAAATATCAAATATCCATAAGTATGTAGTTTATTTAAGGATATTTAATTTTTTTTCCATTGGTCGACCTGTTTTTCTCTTTACTAATGTCATGGACAATTTCTTTTTTATTATTGCTGCTCTTTAGTAAGGCTTGAGGTCAGGAATCATAATTCTTCAAAAAGTTATTTTATTGTTAAGAATTGTTTTTGCTATCTTGGCTTCTATTTTTTTATATAAGTTGAGAATTCCCCTTTCCATATCTTTCAAGAATTGTGTTGAAATATTGATGGGGATTGAATTGAATATATAGATTGCTTTGGGTAGGATGGTCATTTCTACTGTATTAATCTTACTAAAATATAAGCATGGAACATCACTCTATTTACTAAACTCATCTTCATTTTTTTTTTTTTTTTGAGGATGTAAAGTTCTTGTCACACAGATATTTCACTTCTTTGGTTAGAGTTATTCCAAAATTTATTATATTAAATATGATATTATTTGTGACTATTGTGAAGGGTGTTGTTTCCCTAACTTTTCCCCCATCTTACTTATCATTTGTATAAAGAAAGACTACTTAATTATTGGAGTTATTTTTATATCTAACCACAGCTGAAGTTGTTTATCAGCTGCAGAAGTTCTCTGGTAGAATTTTTGAGGTCAGTTATGTATACTATCATATAATCTGCAAAATAGTGATACAATGTCCTTAGTCATCAGAAACATTCCTTCAAAGACCCTAAGATTCTATCTTACACCAACCAGAATGGCTAAATTCAAAAACTCAGGTGACAGCACATGCTGGCAAGGATATGATGAAAGATGAACATTCTTCTATTGATGGTTGAATTGGACACTGGTACAACCACTCTAGAAATCAATATGGGAACTTCTCAAAAAATTGAAAATAGATCTACCTGAATACCCAGCTATACCACTCTTTGGCATAAACCCAAAAGATGCCCCACCATACCACAGGGCATATGCCCCACTCTGTACATAGTGGCCTGCCTTAACTGTGATAGCCAGACACTAGAAACAACCCAGATGTATCATAATGGAAGAATAGATACAAAATATGTAGTTCATTTACAAAATAAAATACTATTCAGCTATTAAGAACAGAAACTTCATGAGTTTTACAGGCAAATGGATGGAATTAGAAAATATCATCCTGAGGATAAAACAAGATAGAGCCAGAGAAAGCAAACCTGGGTCCTGGTGGCCATAACTGGCAATAAGTAGCTAGGAATATTTTAAGGGATTCTATAGGTCCTGTATCTCAAATAGAAGGGTAGTAGGTATCCATTTTATGTAATCTTATGGTATAGAGGGTTTGTGGATTGAGATTGTGATATATAAACTGGGATGTAAAGCTATCAGGCCTTGGAGTAATATTTGTGCCTGGCAGTAGAATAAAGAAAATGCCAGGATGGCAATAGGGCAGGCAGAGTGAACTACCTGGGAATGGAGCTATGCAGAGAGTGCAACTTGTAGACCAAGTGACAGAGTCTGTGTGCTCAGCTCAACACTAAAAAGGTGCCCATGAAGTGAGGCTGTGGGGGCCAATAAAGAGATAAGCCATCCATTTTTAATATTTACTGCAATAGGTGGCATACTAACATGTTAAGCAGGAATTCACTAAAAAGTTTACAGCTGAAAGACCTTCAAAATGAGGACCCCCTACACTCTGTCCCGTGAGAGGTAAGAAATCACTCACAAGAAGAGATCTTGATGCAAACTGCAAGAGGATTTTACTCTATACCTGCTGGGACCCACAGTCATAAGTCACACTTCAGACCCCGAGTGCAGGATCAGGACAGCTTTTATAGGGTTCACAACAAAGATGGTGAATCCAAAACCAATCATGGCAAAGCCTTAGAATCATAAACCAATCATTTAAAATTATCAAAGGCTGCGCTTTTAAGCCAATCATTGTAAACCATCTAAGCCTATGGTCCAGGGACCAAATAGTTCCCTATAGTCTTGGAAGTCTGTATTTGCAAGGTCTTCTGGGTGGAGATGACAATGGCAGTCAGGATAAGTCCTAAGGGCGGGGGAGGTTTCTATGGTGCAAGCAGTTTACAGAAGCTAGATAAGTGGATATGTCAGTTTATCTGCCCTTAACTTACTAGGCCTGCCTTGCATATCCAAGGGCCTGTCCTAAGCCCTTTCACCCAGTTTCAAACAGAAAGCAGGCTCTGGAACAGCAAGGAGTGTGGCCTTATTGGCAGAGAGCAGGGTCTGGAATTTGAGGTATTTAGGGCTACTTAGGCACCGGGATTAAGGCTCCTTAAGAGTGAGGTAGCTTGGGGGTCCTTGGAGGGGTTAGGCTCTATATTTTTGTCCTTTCACAGCTATCAGCCTAAGTTGAATAGTTTTATTTTCTAAGTAAGAAGGGCCAGTACCATGTTAAGTCATGTGCTGTCTCAAGCATTGGGGTGCAGGGGACATAAACAAAGAAGAACAAAAACAGTCTCTGCTGGCAGGCTGTAGATGTGTGAGAAAACAGCTTAACAGACATTGAAATACTTTGGACTAAAGACCTGGTTTTACAGTATTGTTTAGAGAATGTATTAGAGATGATTTGTTTGTTTTAAAGATGTTATACAGAATTAATGTTCAGGTCAAGGTTGGTTATTTTAGTTAGAAAAAGAGATTACAGAGTTTACTCGAATCACATGGGAATTTTTACTCCATGGTTCAGAACTAATATAGCAGTCTGTACACCAGATCGAGTGATTGCACACATCTATTCAGAAAAGAATTAATAAATAAAATCTGATGCTCCAGGCTGAGAGAAGGACGGATTGAAATCCTTTAGACTACGGTTCTGGTTTTACAAATTGCTTACTTATTGACATGCAAGTGATAGTAAATTAGTTTTGTGTTGTTGTTGTTGTTGTTGTTGTTGTTGTTTTTAATACCCTGGTAGCAGATGCCGGTTAAAGAGGGTTTATGATTATCTTAATTGTTTACATTGTTTCAAAATGGGTGTGATGTTGAGTTTTGTGTTTGTATTATTTCTCAGGGAAGAAATACATAATACAAGATATTCTAGTTGCTGACTAAAGAACATGTTATTTTGGGAGAAAGGTTTTGATTTTGTGTTTTTAAAAAGTGTGATTAGGTTCAGTGTGCCTTCCAGAGTTGTATGGATTAGGCTTCACAGAGGGAAACCACCTGAAAAACTAATTTCAAGAGAATCACAAAATAATTCTTGATACTAAAATTTTTTCTGTTGGTATATATATATATATATATATATATATATATATATATATATATCGATAGATAGATAGATAGATAGATAGATAGATAGATAGATAGATGTTACAAAATGTGCAACTATAGTAAAGCTTGTCATCAGAATGGTGAAATGGCCTGAATCCAAACATCTTAGACTACAACAATCATCAGTGTGGCTGTCCTTCTTGAGGCCTGTCTGGCTTCCTCACTCCACTCCCCTTCTAAACTCTCAATGCCCATATATTCCCCTTAAAGAAGTAGTTATTGTAAGTATGTTTTAATGAAGAATTTATAAATCATCTTAATCTTACAGGGAAGAATTAACCAACTGAATAATACAGTCATAATCGTCTTGGTAACTGAGCTTGATACAAAATTAAGCTTATAATACTTACAGTGCTGTAAAATTTGATACATATTTAAGATTTATGTACAGTTGTTAGTTGACTAAACAATTCTAGTTAAGGACAGGATAACAAAATCATAGTTCTGAGTCAATGATACTGTGTTCTTGAAATGTTTCAATTAGAAATGGCTAATAGTATGAAAGGCTTAACAGTTCATAAATGCTTGTTGTAGTTAGATGATTTTCAAAAAACATCTGAAATCCATAAATTATGTCATTTAATGTTATTTATGTTTTGGTGAGACAGATCTTCTTTGTACAGTTCTCCTTAGGTGGAGTTAATGAACAAATTGACCATCTCTATGTCAGAGTAAGGTTTGAAACTGAAAATATCATTTTCTCTATGATAAGTTTGTCCTAGCCTTAATAAAAATATTTTATACTTCCCTACACGTCTGTACCTGTCCAGTTCCATGCTTTCTTAAGCCAGTAATTTCTTCTCATAATCAAATCAATTTTACTTCTAGCAACAATCAGTTTCCTTTTTGTACTATATCACTCCAAAAAGGACACATTTCTTAAAACATCAAGAATTCTGTTTTATACACTCTTCCAAACTTAATGGAAGGAAATACACACTGTCACTTCAAAGGTGTTTTCATATATTACTGGGTATTGCTATTTGTCGTTATCATTGATATTTTCACTTTATCTAAATTAAAGTTTTGCTTCAATGATTTATTTTCAGTTAGTACTTCACAATGTAAGAACAAGCTACTCATTCTTTCTATGAGGTGTTATTGCCTCTTCCTACATTGTAAACTCTGAGGTCTTTTTGATAATTCTACCTATCCATCTTTTGCAAGAACCTGTCACTTTTAGCTGCTACACATCACTAGAAAAGCCCCTAACTCCCATTGTGTCTGCCTTTAGTGTGTCTTTTTCAAGGCTCCCTCATTGCTGTCTTTCACAGGTCTTGTAGATGATGCTGACATTGATTGCTGCCTATAAATAAATGGAGAGACAAAAATGTTACAAAGGGACAATATCTCTTCAAAGTTTGAATCAATGATTAAAGCATTTGAAGCTGGTTTATTTTGGACTTTCTTTCTTTTTTATGTTTCACATAAACTTTATTACTTTTATTTTTTGTCATTCTTTCTTTCTTTGGTAGTACTGAGGATTGAACCTTGACCTTGTGCATGCTAGGCAAGCATTCTATCTCTAAAGTATAACACTTTCCCCAAGGAATCTTGGCCTTGTGCATGCTAAGCAAGAATCCTATCTCAGAGGTCTATCTCCAGGGTTATTGCAGATGAAAACAACAGGGAGAACAAGCAGTAGAAGACGAAAGGGGTCTTTTGTCCAGAAGAGTTATTTTTTTATTATTATTATTCCTTACAGCTTTATTTTAAAAAGAATACATTTACAAAGTTTTAGAGGAATTTTGACATAACATTATATGAGTAATTTTGTCAGTACTTAATTCTTTTAGAGGTTTGACAGTATGCATTGAAATTCCAGTAGATACCATAAGCATGGAGAACATGTAGGACAAAACATAACATGGAAACAGATTTCTCGTTTGGTATAGATTAGGCATAATGACCTGTGAATAAAAAAAATTGCCAAAAAGGCTATTATCTTAGCTCTTGCATTATTAATGATTTGAGATCCAAGAGTACCACACTCTGAGAGGGTGCTATACATTTTTTTTCCCTAAAAAGGACTGAGACTTTCTTTTTCCTTTTTCTTTTTTTTTATTTTTTTCTTTTTCTTTTTTTCTTTTCTTTTTTGTTTTTGGCCTTTGTTTTTCTTAAGCTCCATATAGTCTGTGAGTTGTTTCTGGGGTGTTCAGAGCTTTCTGGGATTAGTATCCAATTATCAGTGACTGCATATTATGTCTGTTCTTCTGTGTCTGGGTTACCTTACTCAGAATATAGTCTAGATACATCCATTTCTCTTAGGAATTTCATAAATTCATTGTTTCTGATAGCTGAGTAGTACTTCATTTTATAAATGTACGACAATTTTTATATTAATTAATCTACTTAAGGACATCTTGCTTCTTTCCAGCATCTGGCTATTATAAATAGAGCTGCTATGAACATCGTGGTGCATGTGTATTTGTTGTATCTTGGAGCTTCTTTGGGGTATATGCCCAGAAGTGGAATAACTGGGTCTTCAGGTAGTACTATGTCTAATTTTCTAAGGAACCACCAGACTGATTTCCAGAGTGGTTGTACCAGTTTACAACCCCACCAACAGTGAAGAAGTGTTCTCCACATTCTCTCAAGCATCTGCTGTCAACTGAATTTTTGATCTTAGCCATTCTGACTGATGTGAGGTGGAATATGAGGGTTGTTTCAATTTGCATTTCCCTGATGGCTAATGATGTCAAGCACTTTCATAGATACTTCTCAGCCATTGGTTATTCCTTAATTGAGAACTTTTTGTTCAACTCTGTACTCCATTTTTAAATAGGGTTGTTTGATTCTCGGATGTCTAATTTCTTGAGTTCTTTGTATACCGTGGATATTAGGGCTCTATATGATGTGGGGTTGGTAAAGATCTTTTTCTAATCTGTTGGCAGCCATTTTGTTTTCTTGGAAGTGTCCTTAGCCTTACAGAAACTTTGCAATCTCATTAAGTCCCATTTCTCGATATTTGACCTCAGATAACGAGCCATAGGTGTTCTGTTCAGGAAATTTTCTCCTGTGCCTATGTGTTCTAAGGTTTTCCTACTTTCTCATCTAGTAGTTGCAGTATATCTGGTTTAATGTGGAGATCTTTGATCCACTTGCACTTGAGTGTTATACAAGGAGATAAGAAAGGGTATATTTTCATTCTTCTGCATACTGAGTGCCATTTGAACCAAGACCATTTGTTGAAGAGTCTTTCCTTTTTCCATTGAATGTTTAGAGCTCCTTTGTCAAAAATCAAGTGACCATATATGTGAGTGTCCATTTCTGGATCTTCTGTTCTATTCCATTGATCCACATGCCTATCTCTGCACCAGTACCATGTAGTGTTTAACACAGTTTTTTTGTAATATAGCTTGAGGTCAAGTATAGTGATTTCCGCAGTTGTTTTCTTGTTGTTGAGAATTGATTTCGCTATTCTAGGTTTTTTTGTTATTCCAGATGAAATTGCACATTGCTCTTTCCAACTCTATGAAGAATTAGTTTGGAATTTTGATGGGGATTGCATGGAATATGTACATTGCTTTTGGTAAGATGACCATTTTTAACCCTTTCATTGGGGACACTGTGCTTAGTTTCAAATGGTTGTGAGTTCCTGTAGGTCTGTCCCGTTATAGTCAGTAGAGATAATGTGGGGACCCGCCTATGGGCTCAGGAGGGAGAGCTCTCCTGAGGCACTTCTGGGTGCTCAGTGGTCTGTAGGCACGGCTTGAGTCCTTCAAGGTTTTATGAACATATTATCTAGATGAGCAAGTCTTTTCATGAACAGATTTTAGAAACCCATTAACTAATGGGAATAATAACACAGCAGCAAAGAGGTATACTTATAGATTAAAAACAAAAACAAAAACAAAAACAAACTCTGAGTGTGAACCTCTCAACCTAATGAAACTGCAGAGTCAGCTGAATTAAGAACCGTGGATACAGGCTCTAGTGGCATGCCAGCATACTTTATTATTGTAATATTCTCTTTACTCAAAGGTCTACAAAGTTTCTCTACCCCATTCTTTACAGTAAGAAAACATGTTCTATAATTATGCTATTTCACTATTTGGTAAAAATGTTTACAAATTTCATATAGAGAGATCAACCTATAATAATAGTAAGTGAACATTTTAATGAAAACATTTATGAATGAATAGAAATATATAAATTCTTTCTTGCCTCCTCACTTTCTTTGAACAACCAGTACAGATTCAGCCAGCTTTTAGCAATATTGTCATTGAAGTTGGAACTTTGTGCTTGGTTAAGAAAGTAGAGAATTTATAGGTTGTCCATGTGTGTTCAACTCACTGGGCAAACAAGCTTATTTCAGTAGTAAAATGCTTATTACCAATTTCTATTTTAACCATTCTAAGACATACCTCAAAACACCACTATTATTATCTAGTAGTTAAAAAGTAAGGTTATTTTTTAGTTTTTTATGTAGAAGTATATGGAAAAATAAGACAAGACACATACTGAAGGTGTTTATATCTTCTTTGTTTCTGTTTTCCATTCCTAAAGAACAGATGTGCTGTTCTATCTGTCATCCATTATTTCAAGAAAGATAAGGCAAGACTTTCATAAAACAGTTCTTTCAAAAGTTGTTGACAAAAAAGGAAGCCAACAGATTGGGAAAAGATTTTTACCAACCCCACATCTGATAGAGGCATAACATGCCATGTATACAAAAAACTCAAGAAGGTAGACACAAGAGAAACAAACAACCCTATTAAAAATGGAGTATAGAGTAAAACAAAAAGTTCTCAATTGAGGAATATCCAATGGCTGAGAAGTATCTAAGGAAGTGCTCAACATCATTTGCCATCAGGGAAATGCAAATCATAACAACCCTGAGATTCCACCTTACACCAGCCAAAATGGCTAAGATCAAAAATTCAGATGACAGAAGATGCTGGCAAGGATGCAGAGAAAGATGAGCACTTCTCCAGTGTTGGTGGGGTTGTAAACTGGTACAACCACTCTGGAAATCAGTCTGGTGGTTCCTCAGAAAAATGGACATAGTACTACCCAAAGACCCAATTATTTAACTTCTGGGCATATACCCCAGAGAAGCTCCAATATACAACAAAGACACATGCACCACAATGTTCAAAGCAGCCCAGTTTATAATAGCCAGAAGCTGGAAAGAACCCAGTGTCATTCAGTAGTTGAATAGATAAAAAAAAAAAAAAAAATGTGTTACATTTACACAGTAGAATACTATTTGCCTATGAGAAACAATGACTTTATGAAATTCTTAACAAAATGGATGCATCTAAAGAATATAATCCTGAGTGAGATAACCCAATCACAAAAGAACAGACATAATATACAGTCACTGATAATTGGTTACTAAACCTAGAAAGCTCAGAACACCACAGAAACAACTCACAGACTATATGATGCTCAAGAAAAACAAAGTCCAAAATTTAAAAAAAAGAAACTGTAAAACCATTGTGCTTAATCTTTACACACCAAGACAACTTTTACTATTTCCAGGTTACATCTTGTTTTACATGTACTCTATGTTCATTGTAACAAAATATTTTAATGTATACCATCAAACCTTTAAAAGAATCAATTACTGACTACTGACAAAATATATTTATATACTTTTATGCAAAAATGCTTAAAATCTTTACATTTATCTCTGTTTTTTTAAAATAAAGTTGTTTAATTAAAAACAAAAAAAAAAACAGAAGTTGTTGACATAAAGATAGAGCCCAGATATCTCAGTATTTTAAATTATATAAAGAAATTAAGTTTTTATGTGAAGACTTCGATTCTTATATTTATTTTATCTGTAATTGGGTATTATAAGGGGTAGTTGTGTAGTTGTTTGTCTAGTTCACATGTTGTGCACATGTAATACCTGGTCTTGTTGGTCACTCTGTGATAAATATAAGAGAACTGTTATGTTGTTTCAGGCAGTGCCATAGGTCTGGCTAAAAGATTCAAGTTCTGACAGTGACTGACTTTAGTCTTGCTTCTTGATTAGCATCTGTGTTTAAATTGCTACTATTGTGGAACATTTAAACATGTATCAATAAATGTCCTAATTATTTGTGGAATAATATTTTTTTGCTCTTGTTTTATTCCTATGTTAAGTTAGGACTTTTCAGTTTATATGTAGCCCCTGGAGTCTGTTTTTATTGGATTTTTATAAAATTTTGAGATCACAATTCAACATAATTAATCATCCCTGCAAGAATTCTGTGCATTTAAAACAGATAATAGGGAGTTATGAGAATATATGCAACTTTTCTTTTTGAGAGAGGACACTTAAGGCATAATGGTATATTTCCAAAGTGATCAACCTGGCAATAAATGCTTTCCCACAAAGTATCTGACATGTATGGTTAATGGTAACTTCTTCAAACAACCATTATAATGACTTACTTACTTCAGAAAATCTTATTGAAACACATTTTATAGCCTGGAAGAACTGCTCTGTGGTTAAAATTTTTATCATGTAAGCATTAAGGACAAGAGTTAAGATTCACAGAACTCATGTAAATACTTGGTGAGAATGGTGACCTCCATGGTATTTCAGCACTCAAAAGAAAAAATCAGAGATTTCTAGAACAACATGGTCGACCAGATTAGCCATAATACTGGATCTTGGTTCACTTTAGAGATATGACAGAAATGAAGGAAAATGTATAGTAATTGAGTAAGATGGCTGAGGTCAACTTACACATCTGCATACAAAGGTGTGCACACATGCTCATATATTGATCCTTATGCATTCTTCCACATGAAGGTATCCAAATTTCCCCTCTACACAACCATGATAGATACTTTAATTCACAACACACACATGGACATACACACACACAGAGAGAAACAGACAGACAGACACACACACACAGAGAGATGAGAAGAAAAAATAATGTAGGTCTGTCTCACAAATATTCAAAATCATCAGTTTATCACAAAAGTCTTTATACTGTATAGAAATAATAAAAGCTTATTTAATGCTAATAAACAACAAAGCCCATCAGTTTTAACAATGGTCTACATATTATAAATCCAATCTAAGAATAGTTTTACATGTATTCTATTTAATATTTAGTTATAAATTTTATTTTTTTGAGATAAGACAATTAATAATGTCATTGTATCTCCTTCCATTTTCTACCTCCAAACTCATCCTTATAACCTTCCTTTCCATTTTAATATTCAATACTTCTTCTCTCATAGTTATGGTTATATGCATAAATATATATTATTTTTATTCATATAGATAGATAGATAGATAGATAGATAGATAGATAGATAGATAGATAGATACTTGCTCAGTCTATACAGTCTTACTTGTATGTAACTTTTCAGACTAACCATTTGTTTTGGATAAGGAATTTAAATATCCATCCTTGGGGAAAATAATGTCTCATACTTTCAGCATTCCTCAATTGCCTATAGTTCATTGTATGGAGTTGAGTCTATTGGGCTTTCTCCTACCCATGTTAGCTTGTCTACTGTTGTTGTTTTTGATTGGTTCATGTTTAGGTGGTTATGTTGGTGAAAATTAGTGGGTGTAGTTTCTGACAAAATCTTATACCAAACAACCTGATCAACTGATTTGTAAATTTTTTTACTCCAAATATCCTTGCATATTGTCTGAACATTTGATGGTAGCAATTTATTGTGTGGATCCACTGTGAATGAACCCCACATTTCTTCATTTTGATTATTTGTATTTTTTAACAATTGTCTCTCAGAAATTTCAAAAAGAGTTTTTTTTTATGTTTTTTTTTTTTAATTAACAGAAAGGGTTAATAGATTAAGATTACAAGTTTCAAGTAGTTCCTATTTTGCCATAAAGCTTCAGAACTTGCCAGCACAACACTCTCTTCTTGCTTGTAATTGTTGAGTAACAGGTTGTTATGTCAGGTCTTTGTTGTACACCATGTATAACAATATGTACCTACAATGATCTCCAAAGAGTTAGTCCAACTTATTTTGAAGGACCATTGATTTCAAACACAAACTAAACTTAGTTCAATAAAGCCCGATTGTTTTTTATTTATTTAGTTTACTTACTTATTTTTATTTTAACTGTAGAGACAGAGTCTCATATACTGCTTTAGTTGTCCTGGAACATACTGTATATATAAATTCAGGTTAACCTTCATGTTTCTGGATATAAAGACATAAATCACTATGTCATGCCCAGATATTTTAATGAATACATTGGTACTATTTGTCCAGGTTAGAAGGACTCAGGTAAACAATAATGACTAAGTTGGTCTTTATACTCATCTGTTATCAATGTGCAATTTTCTATTGAGAGGAGGATTGAAATTTCTAAGGCTCAGCTCCTCCCACCATATAGTGTGTGAGTCCCCATTTTTTTTCTCGGTTATAAAGGTTATAAAATTTAACTGGATTGTGCACAGATGCTGCTCTTTTTAATAAGTAAGATTCAGAATCCCAGTCCTGGCCAGTACTTCCACCTTGGTTCATACAACTCTAGGAACAACAAATCTAGTAGATACTTGAATTTTTTTTTTCACTTTTCATAATACTCTAACAGAATATCTTTAATATTGAAGACAGTGCTCAGTTTTTAAATGCACCTTTAGTTACAGGTATATTTTCTTTGCCTCTGTATAATTTGCCTATTTCTTATTCATAAAATGTGAATGTTCATGAAAAAAGACTCAGTACCATGTGACTCCAATTAAAATAGTGGGAAATAACCATAGGCTGTGGTGCCTTAGGGTATCTGAAAATTATCAACTAACTTGAATGGAAGCATCAACTTAACAACACTAGTCTCTCTCCATTTAATCCTATTGTGAATTCTTTTGTAAAGTAATTTTTTTGACAGCAGACAAGTTCAAGCTTTCATTGGCATATGAGTGTAATCTGTGTCCTCTTACTCAATAACTGAAGGACAGGCATAACATCTTTATAATTACTTTCAAATAAATTAAAAAAAATAACTGTTTATTTGTAGTAAGCTTTATTTCTTCTAAAAAGCCATCAAGACACTGCCGTACCTGGAGGTCCATCCCATATACAGACACCAAACCCAGACACTATTGCTGATGACAAGAAGTGCTTGGTGACAAGAGTCTGATATAGCATTCTCCTGAGAGGCTCTCTCAGAACCTGACAAATATCCAGGTGGATGCTCGTAGCCAAACATTGGAAACTAAGCACAGGGTCTCCAATAAAAAAGTTAAAGAAAGAACTTAAGGAGCTGAAGGGACACATAGGAAGAACAACATTATCACAAAACCAGAACCCTCAGTGGTCCAATAAGCTAAACCACCAACCAGAGAGTATACATATGTAGCAGAAAACGGCCTTCTCAGGCATCAATAGGGGAAGAGGCCCTTAGTCCTGTAAAGGCTCAGTTTAGGAAAATGCAAGGACAGGTTGGCAGGAGTGAGAAGGTGAGTGGGGGAGCACCCTCACAGAAGCAGAGAAAAGAAAGGATGAAATTGGGAGTTTTCAGAGGGAAAGGGGATAACATTTGAAGTGTAAATAATTTTTTAAATGTCCAAATGTAACAGGCACATCTACCACTTCATAGCTTTGACTGTGAAGGCAGGAAAAGTGAAGAGAAATAGCATGTGGGACCGATCAACATGGCATGATATGGTCGGCTAATGGGCCTCTGGAAAAAAAAAAGAAAGAAAATCTAAAATTAATCAGCTTCAAATGCTTTAACCATTGATTCAACCTTGGAAGAGATACTGTCCCGTTATAACATTTTTGTCTCTCCATTTATATACAGGAAGCAATCATTATCAGCATCATCTACAAGACCTGTGAAAGGCAGCAATGAGGAAGCCCTGAAAAAGACACACTAAAGGCAGACACAATGGGAGTTAGGGGATTTTCTAGAGATGTGTAGCAGCTAAAAGTGACAGGTTCTGGCAAAAGAGGGATAGGTGAAATTATCAAACGACCTCAGAGTTTACAATGTAGGAAGAGGCAATAACACCTCAGAGAAACAATGAGTAGTTTGTTCTTACACTCTGAAGTACTAACTGGAAATAAATCATTGAAACGAAACTTAATTTAGATAAAGAGAAAATATCAATGATAACGACAAATAGCAATACCCAGTACCATATGAAAACACCTTTTAAGTGACAGTGTGTATTTCCTTCCATTAAGTTTGGAAGAGTGTATAAAACAGAATTCTTGATGTTTTAAGAAATGTGTCCTTTTTCGAGTGATATAGTACAAAAGGGAAACTGATTGTTGCTAGAAGTAAAATTGATTTGATTATGAGAAGAAATTTCTGGCTTAAGAAAACATGGAGTTGGACAGATGCAGACTTGTAGAAAAACATAAAATAACTTTATTAAGGCTAAAAAAACTTATCACAGAGAAAATGATATTTTCATTTACAAATCTCTCTTTTTTTTCATACTCTATTTCTTTGAATAGGAAACTGCAATACACAAAGTCTCAGTGTTTAGCATTAAAAATGACAACAGGATCTTAAATAGAGAGTTTTAAATACAGCACAGAGGCATGGGAGGAATTATTTTTCTCTCAAAAGACACACAAAATATTATCTCACTGTTTTAATTTAATGTATTATTTACTTTCTTTGAATTTTTTGTAATTATAATATGGGGGGGGCACATCTCCATTGAGACAGGGGCATAGAGAAGGTATGGAATGTGGAACAGTCAGATAGTGGACCGGGAGAGGAGGAAAATTTTAAGTGTAAAATAAATAAATATATATATATATATATATATATATATATATATATATATGACAAAAAAAATTTAAAAAAATGTCTTTTCTGTCTCCAACCAGCAAAAAAGGAGCGACGACACAGCGTTCTTCTCAAAGAGGTTTATTCAGAGACCTTACAGCATGCAAGTGAAAACCTTTCTCTGTCCTTTCTGTCTCTCTGTTTCTCTTTCTCCCTTCTCCTCCCCCAAGCGCAGTCCCTTTTATCCTCTCTCGACTCCTCCTCCTCAGTCCATGTTGCATGGCTGCAGTTCATAGGTCTGCATCATCTGGCCTGATCTCGCGTTGTGCCTGCTCAGCTTGCATGGTGGGAGTGGTTAATCTCGGGGGGGGGAGGGGCAGGAGAAAGTCAGGTGCTAGTCACAAGATTAGGCTGGAGTCCCAAGCACAATCTTGGGACTGCTGCCACACCCATTCTCCACAATATATATATATATATATATATATATATATAATGAATAATTAATTTTCTCCTTCTCCACATCCAAATAATCTCACATGCACATATTTGTTATTTTTAAAATTCAGAAGGTGGATGACTCAGTCCTTCTTAAAATAGAGAACAAAACACTCATGGGAGGAAGTACAGGGACAAATAGAGGAACAGGGATTGGCGAAAAGATCATCCAGAAACTGCCTCACCTGGGAATTCATGCCGTATGCAGCCAGTAAACCTGTGCACTATTGCTGATGCCAAGTAGTGCTTACTGGCAAAACCATATATGGATGCCTCCTCAGAGACTCTGACAGAGTCATACAGATACAGGATAACTTACAGCTAACCATCAGATTGAATATGGGGACTCCAATGAAGGAGCTAGAGAAAAGACTGAAGTTGCCGAAAGGGTTTGCAACCCCATTGGAAGAACACAATTATCAACTAACCAAACCCACTACAGCTCCTAGGGACTAAAACTTTAACCAATGAGTTTGCATGGAGAGGCCCATGGCTCCAGGAGCATATGCAGTAGAGGATAGCATTAAATGACATCAATGGGAGGAGAGGCCTTTGGTCCAGCAAAGGCTCCTTTTCCCAGGGTAAGGGAATGTCAAGGCATGAGATGGGAGAAGGAGTTTGAGAGAGAGAGGTTGGGAGAGGGAGCACCTTCAGAAAGACAATGAGAAGAGGAGGAATTGGGATTGGAGGAAAGGAGATAAGATCTGAAATGTAAATACAGAGAATATGCAATAAAAAATCATGAATCTTCAGTAATTATTATTACACACAATCACATATCTAAAACTATATATTCATTAATAAACAATTACAAATCATTTTGTTTGTATAATAGTACTTGTATACATGTTTAAAATAAAGGAATTGTAGTTCCAGAAATAAAATACAGACACTGATTTCAGAATCTTAACTTATCAACCAAAGCTAAAATCAGTTTGTTCATTGTTTGAAAAGTAATTCTGGCCTTGAGTAGGGATTCATATCTCTGCTCTGTCTCGCCACACTGTGAAGTTTAAGTACTAAAGTGGATCAAAATGCTTCATACTGTAAAAAAAATGTTGGGCCCTTTGATACACATTTTTTAAATAGAAAGAGGATTATGTTCACAAGAATTTTGTGGAAATGTGGATACTCAAAATTGAGAACTATAAGATTCTTTGTTGTGGAGAAAAGAGGATTGCCATTTTGCAAGAAAAAATGGTATATATATATATATATATATATATATATATATATATATATATATATATTTACAGAGATTTGACATTTAATATGTGTGTTATAATGTTACATTGGTCTCTATTCTTCTAGGAACCATTTTTACTTGATAATTTTTGGGACAATAGTAATTGTACGTGTATAGGGCTATGAAAAAATGTTGTAGATTTACATGTGAGGAAAAACATACAGCCTGACGTCCCAGGTTCAGACAAAACTGCCATCATCCTCAGCCCTGGTATCAAGAGACAAAGAGACATTTCTTACTAGTTCCACTTATTCTCACCTTCAGATTTTACTGCAAATTTCACTCAGATATTTTCTTGAACCCAGAAGGAGAAACTACTTCCAATGACAAAGTAAACTTGTAGAAATGTGCATTCAAACTTTCCACTCTACTCAGAGTCCAGTGATATATTAGCCAAATAGCTCACAAAAACCTAATTTATTTGTTGATCCACAAAGTAAACAAAATTTTATGAAATCTTCGACTGAGAGTTTGGCAACAGTGGCTTTCCATATAACATCTGAAGCTCTAGGAACAGATTTACCTACTATGTCATGTTCAAATATAAGTAATGATAATCTTCATAGTTCTAGGCATGGTAAACCTGAGGTTAAATTAAGACACATTTATTAACTGGTAGAAAGAGTAAAGAATATAGGTTTTTAAATTTTAAGGTTGATTCTTATTTTTTATAATTAGAGTGGCTTATTATAAAACTTGGGGGTATGAAAATGGTCCAGTTATTCAAAATTAAGTCACCTAAAAATTCCATGAGACTATAAAACTCTGGAAAATTTGTGATTGATATTAATAAATATTTGCTTGAAAAGACATCAAAAGCAATCTCAAATATGGTCATTGACCATATTGATAACATGAATAAGCAAATGTAATCTCTACTTTTAAAATATAAAAACATTAAATTTTATATTTTGTGCTTCATTTTTAATGAATTGATCATAAAATATCTTGTTCAATTATTTGAATATGTTATTCAGAGAGCTAAATATCTAATAAAAACACTGAAATAATTTTATAAGTGAGAAGGATTAACGTGAAACCTAGCAAATTCTTTGGAGCATTGAACCATAAAGCATAAAAAATGAAGCATAAAGGAGGCAAGTGCCTGGGAAGTCAGAATCCTTCAGAGAAGCTTGATTGCTGATTTTATTTCAAGATAAAGAAGATAATTACATATTTTCAGGATGAAATATGCTGTTTAGCACTAAACAATGGCTTCCAAAACTGCATGTGTCAAAGATAAGATCAAACAGAAAACCTTCAACTTATCATTAATAACTATTTTGGCTAAATTTTTAACTTGATCTAAAGTAGAGTCATCTGAGTGGAGTGAGCATCAATTGAAAAAAATTTTTCTTCTGAATAATTATTAAAGTGAGCTTGACCAGGTCATTGTGAATTGAGCAATGCCATTGGGAGGTAAGATAAGAAAGCAGGGTGTGTAAGCTATGACTATAGGGTCAGAGAAGCTGTTTCTGGATGGTCTCTACATCACCTCTTCTCTTTGTTTGCTCTGATGATGAATATGACATTTAGAATTGAAAATTAAACTTAACCCTTTCCTCGCCAAGTTGCTTCACATTGTGGTGTTTGTCACAGCAATAAAAACATAATTAATCAAATAACACACATATATTGTGTACACAAAGAAAAGCTAAGAATTATCTGTTTTGCTTCTTAAATACTGTGATATAAAATAGAGCATTTAGAATCCCTGTTGAAGTGAATTGGCTTTAAAAAATGACAAATATTCTTTATATACTTTTAGACACCAGAATTATGGTCTATGTTTGTTTCCAGTTGAGAAACACTAACCAGTACATATGTCTTAATAATGTCATATTAGAAGATGAAGTAAAAAAGTATTAATTTTCTGTCAAGGGAAATGATACTTAAACATTGATAGTGTGAAAAGATGAGTAAAGAAATTTATTTTGCTCTGTCTCCCCAAACCCCAAACTTCCCCTGCTTTCTCTTTCTTACAAATGTGCATGTGCACATGTATTACACACAGACACAAACACACACACACACACACACACACCATAATGTTTCTGTGTATGCACAAAGTATGTTATATATGTAATTTGTATATACACACATATATACATGCATGTCACATATAACATATGTGTTCATACATGAATACACATACATATAGCATATATTTCTGCATATACCCCTGTACCTCATATCATATATATATATATATATAGAACACACAAGAATGCCATATATATTTTTGAATACATATATAAAAACAGTAATATCATGTATGTAACATGAATGTACTAGTATGTCACATATATAATGTGAAAGTTAAAGACCATATGAAGGGGAACAACAGAAGAGATACAAAGTACAAAAAGGTGAGATAAATGAATCTGAACAAAATACAATAATATGCAGGCATCAACATGTAACAAAAGAACTGGTATTAGAGCTCAGTTGTATTGTGCTCGCCTAATAAGCATGAGCATTAGAGTTTATTTGCCAGAGCTCAGTAAAAACAAAACAGAATAATGATAACAAAATGAAATAACAAATGAACAATATCAAATTCAAAACAGCAAAACAAAACATGTATGAGCACGCATGCGCGTGCACAGACACACACACACAAACACACACACCTCAGGAAGACCAGGCACACATTGTTATGTGTATCTTCAAGCTACTATTTCTAGGGAGGATTGAATAAACACCCATTCTCTCCAAATAGAGAGTTGAAAACTGGACCATTTAACAACATACTGATGTCCAACTTGATAACTAGATGAGTTTATTGGAGTTACTTATACAAAAAAATGCTGCATCACTGAAACTGTATTCCAGCAGGCATGACAGTAGGTGAATGCTAAATGTCTGGAGCTCCATAAACTTCCAGGAAGTAAGTAGGTCGAAGACATCCTCAGCACTCTTACATCTATATACCTAGAGAAAGGGAAGGACCTTTGAATTTTTTTAATTTTCAGGGACTGTAAGATTTTAAAGTTCTTTACAGCCTTTAGACTACTTTGGGCCTCCATTTAATACTTTCTGACACTTAAAAAAATGGCTGTTGAGGTTGTTTTAATCCTGAGAGGATTGCTAGTCCCTCTGTTGGTATAGCATTTTTAGAGGAATGGAGATAGCGAGTTCATGTGGACTAGTGAGATAGCCTAAGCTAACCAAAGAGTTCCAGACAAAAGACTGACTGTCTCAAAAACCTAAGGTGTTGGCTCCTGAGTACACTTGAGATTTTCTCACAGACTGCACATGCATGCTCACATCCATGAATGTATGCTCATAACACAAACACACAAATAGACACAGACATGACAAACATACACACAAACACACACAAACACACATTTTAAACCCAACATTTTCTAAATTTAATAAAGCAATAGAAATGCAAATCATTAAAACAATGTGTCATAAAGATTAACTTTGTTATTCTGTTAATTCCTTTGGGCAGTCTTACATGCTTTATGTTAAAACCCTATGAATCTTGTAATTTTTACAACCCACATAAAAAATAGTTTCAATATCATGCAAATTATTCTGTAATTTGGTGGTCATACTATAAAACAAACTATTTTAAATAGTCCATTATATTCAAATTTTAATTTCAGTGTCGGATAGGCTCCTGATTGATAGTGAAACTAGCATTGTAATTAAAAAATGAACTGTAGCTTATTTTTTCGACATATCTCCTTGTTGAAATCCTATTGATGAAATTATGGGGAAAAAATAACAAAAACAGAAAATGCCAATTGTTCAGATATGTGTGTGGTAGAAAGCAGGTGGCCATATCTTCACATATGCATAACACCCATGAACCTTGAAAGTAAATTGTAATATAAATTTCCAATACAACCCCAGTGTTTTCTAAATAACATTGAAGGCACTCCTTATGTGGAAGAGCAGAAGGTAAAATGCATGAGTGTGTTATTCTCCATTCTAAGAAGGACTGAGGCATCTACCTTTCGGTCTTCCTTCTCTTTGAGCTTTTATAAGGTCTGTGAATTGTTTCTTGGGTATTCTGAACCTTTTGGACTAGTATCTGCTTACCAGTGAGTATATACCATGAGTGTACTTTTGTAACTTGGTTACCTCACTCAGGGTGAAAGCTTTAAGTTTCATCCATTTTCCAACGATCATCCAAAGACTGCCTCACCTGGGGATACACTCCATATGCTACCACTAAACCCAAGAGCTATTGCTGATGCCAAGTAGTGCTTACTGGCAGGAATCTGATATGGATGCCTCCTCAGAGGTTCTGCCAGAGCCTTACTGATACAGATGAGGATGCTTGCAGCTAAACCCTGGACGGAACACAGGGACCCCCGAATGAGCTAGAGAATGGACTGAAATTGCTGAAAGGGTTTGGAAGCCCGTGGGAAGAGCATAATATCAACTAACTAAACCCACTACAGTTCCCAGGGACTATACCACTAACCAGTGAGTTCACATGGAGAGACCCATGGCTCCAGAGGCAAATGTAGCAGAGAATAACATTGTCTGGAATCAAAGAGAGGAGAGGCCTTTGGCCCAGGGAAGGCTTATGTTTCCAGTGTAGGGAAAAGGCCAAGGCCATGGGATGAAGAGAGTGTTTAGGAGTGAGTGCACCTTCGTGAAGACAAGTGGAGGGGGAGGGGAGATTGGAGCTTGGAGCGGGGAGTGGGAAGGGGATAACATTTCAAATGTAAATACAGAAAGTATCTAATAGAAACAGAAAGGAAGACGTAGTGTGATATGTGCATTATTACTAGTTATCACCATTATTTCTATTACCTGAGGCTTGACTCAGCAACCTACATGTTAATGTGCTTTTGTGCCATGAGGTGGCTACAAAAGTGGGTTATGTGCTAGAAATCGATTCTCAATAATGATAATAAGGATTAGGATTGAGATAGAGAATAAGTTCAAAAGCTCTATGATGAATGTGTACATCAGGGAAATTTAACATGATATCAAACAAACCAAAATAAATAAATTAATAAATAGTTTCTTTAGCAAGAGGAGACTGACAGGAAAGAAATTCATATTCCCACCCATCTTTTAAAACACACTAAATATTTCAGACTTCAGAATGAATACTCTCACAAACTGGAGTCAAATGGTTCAGTATTGTCACTACTGGTAGAAATCAAAACCGACGAAAACAAAACCACATGCCTGGATTAGGTCTCTTGTCTGAAATAAGCCAATGGGTTAGTTGGAAAGGAAGATAGGGAGAGTGAAAAGAAAGGCTCTTTCTGTGTAGGTATGCTGTCGTTTGCAGATGCGCTTTCCTTATTCACGCCACTTTTTATTTATTTATTTATTTTTTTTAAACTGTGGTTCTGTTTATGTGTTTGTTTATTGTTTTAGTCTCTATAAACTGTCTCAGAAGAAACCGCTTTAGCATCTGAACACTAGGGGGCGCTCTAATTGCACATATTGCCCTGCTGCCCACGAAAGACAGAAAGATGGATTTTACTTTAGCTTATTTAAATCCGAACGTTCTTTGGTATTATTACTTTTTCCTCACTGGTTTAATGATTCGATACCTCTTTTTTTTTTTCATCCAGAGATGTGGGTTATCTTTTCAGAGTGCTCTTATTAGTTGACCTCAGGAGATGGGAGAGAATTATGAGCTCCTACTGCTCAGATTTTGACTCTCTTCTAGATACAAAAGTTATTACATAAACATTACATCACGTTTAAAATTTACTTAGTTATATATTTTCATCAATTTAAAACACTTTTCTAAATTTACAAACACTATCACATTTTAGGACATTTAAATTACTTGAATTTTGCCGTGGAAATATACTGTTATATCATTAGTTTTAAATGTACTGATTTGTTATTCCTAGTGTGAAGAACATGCTGTTGTGTTTACATCAGCCTATCACAGTATTTTAAATATTCATAGTGTTCCATGTCATTCAAATTCATCACAGCTGAGATGTAGAAAACAGCTTAGTCTATTATTTTATATTGGACTCATTACTAAATAAGATGAAATCAATGAAAACATATAGGAAAATGAATTTCTCAATATTTGTAAGTAAATCTTATTTTCTTGATATAAAATGCATAAGCAATAAAGCAGAGAGATTAATAATGCTGATAAATAGTGAAGTATTCTAAGTAGAGTAAATTAGGCTTAGTTAAGGTCTGGGAGATATTTGATTACAAAATTGGCAAGCATGGTATGGGTTTTTAGGATTGTTGACTGGAAGCTATTTTCAAGATATGTAATATAATAAAAACAATGAAAACAATTTTGATTCTAAAGTATATTAATTGTATTATATAAAACATAATTAACTGATGTCCTGACAATGGAGATTTTGTATGTGTTTCTTGGGATTTTGCTTTGAACAATTTCTTTCTCATTCATTAAAGAATTAACATTTTGACACGAGTTCACCTCATATTTGTGCAAGAGTCATGAAATCATCTTGATAATCGTCTTCATAAAATTTATAATCTTGATTAATGTGTAAGTATTTAGGACACCAAATGCAGATTCAATTCTATTAACATAAAATTTATTAAAATTATTATGTTTTAATAAAGTTCTGTTAGGTACTCGTATTCTTTGAATATATTAAAATGTAATGTTAGTTTCATGTAGACAAGCCTTTTAATTAGCCATTATCTTGATTCATCTTTTCAGAGCTGAACTTTGTACAGAGGTTCTAATTAAGTTCCATGATCAATATCAGTGTTATGAACCACATATTTAATAATTTTGAGTAAAATGTACATAACAAATATTCTTTCATAACTACCTTACTCTACTGTAGCTCTAACTGTTACATAATTTTAATATAGTTCAAGTATAAACACTTATTTTCTGATATTTTCAAAGTTGAGTTTCTCAAGCCATAATCATGATTTGTTGTGTGTTTATAAGGGGGGACCTGCAGTAAAGATGTTGTATGTGAGTATAAAAGAGTTTCTTCTCCCTGGGGATAGCCTTCATTAAGTCATTTCAAACATTCAGCTTCAAAGGAATATTACTTTTTTCAAGCTGATCAATTCTTAGGTCTTAGTAAATGAAAGCTCCATCTTCTAAAGTCAGATCCATGTGGCCAGTGTTTTCTGGATGAACAACATGAAGAAGCTGGCCAACAGTGCAGTTGCCACAGCAACAACCTTTAGCGATTTCAAAAGTACTGCAGAGAATCTAAAATATCATAGTAAATACAACTTGATGAAGGAGCAATCGCAGAAGTTTATAAGGACAATGGAACTTTTACTACTGTCTGTCTACCTCCCTCCCTCTCTCTTTATCTCTCTCTCTCTCTCCCTCTCTCTCTCTCTCTCTCTCTCTCTCTCTCTCTCTCTCTCTCTCTCAATCTCTCTCTCTATTTATTTATTTTTTAATTTTGTTAGCATTTGTAACTTTTCATCAACATTAATGTTTGTGTGTATTTGTATGCTTATAAGTAGCATTACATGCTTGCAGAAAAGCTGAAATATCGAAGTCTTGGGCAACATTTAGGTAAAGGAGTTGGATTTATGTGACATTTTAATTCACATAATGAGATTATCATTCCATAAATTTAGTTGCACTAAGCTGTATCTTTAAACTACATCTCCACTGGGGTGGTGGAGGGAGTCTTTTAAAATTGGAAACTCAAATGGACCCATCCATATATATTAGAGGAACTTGTCACCATCTACTATGGAAAAAAGTGAAGTAGGATGGCTTCAAGAAAGGACAGCTGTTTTCTTAGGATTTGTGTGTAAATACCCTATGTGAATTTGCATTGTTTCTTTTTGAAATTATGTCCAAAAGTGCAGTTGACATCACACACTATACAAAATTGAGAAACACTATGGACATACATCATGGAACTTCCTCATGATAAAGCTGCTAAATTAGGTCAGTTCAAGTGGAAAGACCACAACATCCTATAGACAATTTTCCTGGACTGAATAAAAAGCAAAGGAGCTGAACATTAGCTTTCATGGGTCTCCGTGCTTCCTGGTTGTAGATAGCACAGACCTGAATCAGCCTTTAACTCCCTACCATGACAGACCTAACTCTAAACTGACAGGCAGGATAAAACCTTCCCTCCTCAAGTTGATTGTCTAAGGTAGAACCTACAAGCATGTACTGCTATAATTGAGTCTGATGGGTAAGATGCTATCCGGACAAGGTATTACTGGTGTTAAACCTGCTTTGACAACAAGACTTTGAAAGGACAACTAGGGTGTTAGGAGTTCTGAGCACAGTTTTGGCATGTGAGATGCTACAAGCTGTCCTGATTTACATTGTCAGAACCTATTTCAAAGCAACAAAGACCAATGATTCAAATAAATGATGTCCGATGATGGAGTATTCAAAACAGTGCTTTAAATAAGAAAGAACACTTTTTAATGTCAGTGTAAGCAATGCCAAATTATAATCATTTCTGCTATGTCCTCGCTGGGCCTCTCTTCGCCTTCCATCACATGATTTGGAAGGGACAGAGGTGGTCTAATTATGTTTTCTAAATGAGGATATTTAAAAGCCAGAGGTAATGCATACATAGTTCTCAAGCCTGGAGCAGACAATTACTGAAAAACAAATGAAACATCATGTTTGTAAGTTTGCATTTAACAGTTAGCCATAAATTTACTGAGGATAAATTATCATGACCTCCTAACTTTTCCAAAATTACAGTAAGTATGCAAGACTCAGGTAAAGTTTTCATTCTTTGAATTTGAGAAGGCAGTGAAGAAAAAGAACAAATAGTTTGATCATCTCTCCATCATCATTTGTATCATCTGGTATCTTCCCATCTCTCCACTAGAACGAGGAAGTATCAGATGACATTGTAGCTACCAAAAGCAATGACCTAAGAATGTGAAACAGAGAACAAAATGGTTGTTTTGATGAGAAAAACTTGCAATTTTGAGATAAAGAGAGTATTTTTTCTTCCATAAAATTCCTTCTGCTTTTTATAGAATTTTGTTATATTTTTTATAAAAACAGAATTTTCAGAATATCTGTAAGAAGAAAATTTAGGATTTTACAATCTTTTTCAGGTTTTGGTTTAATCCTTTCCTTCCTAGAATATTTCATCTGGCGATCATGTTAGAAAACCTTATGAGGTAGTATTCCTTAAATCTGTACTAATTTCTTTCTGACTAAATTCTTCTTTTCTTAAACTTAAAAATTAGTAATTCAGCTAAATTCTTTTATCTTCTCTCCCTGTAGCATACTTTTTAATACATTCAACAATAAAATTAATTTATCCCTTAATTTATTCCCTGCTTCAATTTCTTTATGGAGCACTTAGCTTATAGAGAAAGAATCCTTGAAGTTGTATAAGGAATGGTATACTAATGAGATTTATTCCTTTCCCCCAGGCCTGAGCATTTTGTTAACACAAGCATACTTAGCCCCAACAAATGTACTTGGCATGATAATAAACATTGGACATATTCAGAATTTTATTTCAGACTCAAGAGTCTGTTCTTTTCATTGGAAAAGACATTAGAGGAAAATGGTTTATTTTTAGAAGACTAAACTTTATTCCAACCCTCATGGAATTTAAATTCTAAACTTTAAGAGAAATATCGAATGATGGTGGAAAAAAATAATGAAGACATAAATTTGCAGTTTTTCCAACATGGTTTCTGTGAATTTGTTACAGAGAGTCCACACTGTTAGCAAAGTCTACAAAGTTTCTGAATAAAACGAAGCATGGTAAGAACTTTTCTTCAGGGCTCTCGAGGGGCAAATGTTGCCAATTACTTCAAAGCAACATACTTAATTGAACTTGTAATTGACTACTTATTAAGGCTATAGATCCAAGGTTAACTTGCAGTAAGTTTGGCTTATATACAAACACATAATTTCTCTCTACTAAAACTAGCAGCTCTAAGAAAGTTATGACATGGTATGCAAACCGGCCTTCTGAGTAATTCAGCACTCATTTTCTAACACTGAGTATACATTCTTAGTTTACCTCTTCTCGAAAATACTCCAAAGATTAATAAAATTGTAGAAGATTCCATCAGAGATATTTGTTTTGTAATTATCTGAGAGGTACAACTTGCCTTGTAAATTTGAAGAGTCAAATGAACCTATTCATTAGAAGAAAACATCGGAACCAGCTACTAAAGAAACTAGCATTTCCATATCTAAGAGGAAAGCATCTTATGCCTTCTTTTCTTATTTTCATCACTGTGTATGTTTGTTACAATGTTATTCCATACTTTTACTTTAAATGCTGTTAAAAGAAATTATTGGATCAAAAGATTTGCATATTTTGAATTAGTAAATACTACGATGTTTTACTGTATAAAACTTACTATTTTGTACCTCTGCCAGGTAGTATTAACCATGCTTCATAATATTAAGCATATTTTTATTTGTTTGCCAATATGACATTTATAACATTTATCTTTTAAAATTGAATTTATTTTTATGATTCTAGTTTTTAACCTTTTTAATAATTCTGTCAATAAAAATGTCTTTCTAATATTTACCCTATTTCTACATGGTTTATTGATATACGATTAACATGCAAAACATACATAGTATCGGCTATGCAACTAGATGATACTTATTTTTGCACCCACAATTTTATCACCAAAACCAATGATATTTCCGTTTTAATCATTATCATAGTTAGTGTGTTTTCCATTCTTTTAAATCTACATACTTAGTTTAATTATAAAAGTAAGTTTGCTTCTATATGACAAGTATGCTACACTGAATCTCAATAATTTATTTATCTTGCATAACTAAAACTTGTTTCCCTGTTCCTGTCCTTCTTACTCCCATCCTTTGTAGGCTATCACTCTAATCTTTGATATGTAATGAGTTTGTATATTTGACAACCTTATATAAATGGCATGCTGTAATATGTATCGTGTGTGTGTGCGTGTGTGTGTGTCTGTGTGTATGTTTTTTCTTTCAGCTTTAGTTATATTTTAAGTCATTCACAAGTTAAAGATTTTCTTTCATTTTTGCAAGTGAAATATATATATATATATATATATATATATATATATATATATATATATATATGCAGCAATAAAATGAGGTTTTCTATGAACATTTGATTTACTTTTAAGATGTAGCTTTATAAATCAATTTACACACATTATTTCATGTGATATTTTATTTCTTTTCAATGTACACTCAAACATAGTAGTGTATTGTTAAAATAAATATTATGATATTCTGATGGCAGGTTCGATGAATGTTCCTGGATGAAAAACACACATGCAGCCCTTTCTAAAAAATGCCTTAAACAACATAATAACTGAGCCACTGTCTAACTTCCATGTGGTTAATCCTGAGTTAGTACTTAGAAGAGAAGAAAAAAAAAAAGTACACCATGCTGGGACATTTTGCAAAAGAGAAGAGATGCTATACCTGAGAACAATACAGAATGGAGAGGCACATCTGCTACGTGAAGGAGCTGTGGAAGTACAGCACAATTGGACAGCTCTCTAGGTCTAGAGCAACCAAGACAGAACATAGACTTATTAAATGAAACAATCAGAAATAATATTTATTTCAACAATATATAACCATAGTCTTGGGTCATATTCTGTTTTCAAATCTGAGGAAAAACTGTACCACTTTCAATAGTGGCTGTTCAATTACATCATTACATTGGAGTTACTTTTGTCTTCATACACACTAACACTTGTTACCTTGTTTATTTGATCGATAGTCATACTAATATTAGATGAAGTCAATTAATTATACTTGACATTTATTAAGTTGATAATATTGGAAGCCTTTTCATGTGCGTTTGACCCATTACAACCTTGGCTTTGCAAAAATATCAACTCAAATCTTTTGTTCACTATTTTTTTATCTGTGTAGTTATTTCCATTGTACTTGCCTGCAATTAGTGAATATGAATATATGTACTATTAACATTTAGGTACAAGATCATTCAAAGGTTCACATTCAGCTGGAATTTTTATTGCATATGTTTATTTACAATTGCAATGTTGTCCCCTTTCAGTTACCCCTAAAAACCATTTTCTCTCCCCCTGCTTCTATGAGGGTACTACATGTGTACTCCTGGGATGGTGGTTTAATCCCTGGGAGCTCAGGAATCTGGTTGGTTAATATTGTTATTCTTAAATGTTTGCAAATCACTCCAACTCCTAGGTTTTTTCTCTAGCTTTTCTATTTGTAACCCCATTCTTATTTCAATGGTTGGCTGCAAGACTCTGCCTCTGTATTTGTCAGTCTCTGGCTTCTCTGGAGATAATTATATCAGGATCCTGTCAGCATGCACTTCTTGGCTTCCACAATATTGTCAGGGTTGGTGTCTGTATATGGTATGGATTCACAGGTGGTGCAGTCTCTGGTTGGCCATTTCTTCAATCTCTTTTCCAAATTTTGCCTCCATATTTTCGCCTATGAACAATTTTGTTTCCCCTTCTAAGAAGAACTAAAGCATCCACACTTCGATATACCTTCTTCTTGAGCTTCATGTGATCTGTTAATTATATGTGTGATAATCCAAACTCTTCAGCTAATATCCACTTATCAGTGAGTACATACCATGTGTGTTTATTTGTGATTGGGTTACCTTACTCAGGATGATATTTTCTAGTTACATCCATTTGCTTAAAATGTAACTCAAATGAATTAGTAGACTTCCTCTACTCAAAGATAGAAATTATGGAAGCAACATCCTTTATAATAGTCACAAATACTGTAAAATACCTTGGTGTTGCTCTAATCAAGAAAGTAGAGTTTTGTATAACAAGTACTTTGAGTCTCTGAAGAAAGAAATTGAAGACCATCTCAGAAGATAGAAAGTTCTCCCATGTTCATGAATTGGCAAGATTAATATATTAAAATGGCCATCTTGCCAAATGCAAGCTACAGATTCAATGCAAGTCCAATCAAAATTGTAACACAATTCTGCATAAAGTTAAAAATAGCAATTTGTGAATTTATTTGGAATAATAAAATTCCCAGGATAAAGAAAACTATTCTCAACAATAAAAAACTGGGAGAATCACCATCCTTGACCTCAAGCTGTTTTACAGAACAATAGTGATTAAAAACTACATGGTATTGGAACAAAGACAGGTTGGTAGGTCAACAGAATAGAATTGAAGACCCAGAAATAATCAATCCACCTTTGGTCATGTGATCCCTGACAAAGGCACTAATACCATCCAGTAGGGAAAAGATAGCATATTTAACAAATGGTGCAGGTTGAATGGTGGTTAGCATGCACAAGAATGCAAATCGACCTATTCCTATCACGTTGTACAAAGCTCAAGTCTAAGTGGAACAACAAACAAGATACTTTGGAACTAATAGAAGGAAAAGTGGGAAAGTCTCAAACATTTGGGCATGAGGGAAAATCTTCTGAACAGAACACCAATGAGTTTTTTTTTTTTTTTTCTAAAATCAAGAAAAGAAAAATGGGACCTCATCAAATTGTAAGGCAAAGGACACTGTCATTAGGACAAAATGGAAACCAGCAGATTGGGAAAAGATCTTTAACAATTCTACATCTGATAGATGGCTAATATCAAGTATATACAAAGAACTCAAGAAAATGAACTTTAGTAAACCCCATATTACTATTTCAAATGGTGTATAGAGCTAAACAAGGAATTCTCAACTAAGAAATGTCAAATGGCTGAGAAGCACCTAAAGAAGTGCTCAACAGTCTTAGTCATCATGAAAATGCTAATCAAATCAACCCCAAGATTCCATCTCTCAACATTCAAAATGGCTAAGATCAAAAACTTAGGTGACAACAGATGCTGCTGGGAAGGATGTGGAGAATGAGGAACACCCTTCCGTTTTTGGTGACACTGGAAAGAACCACTCTGGAAATTAGTCTGAAAGTTCCCCAGAAAATTGAACATAGTACTACCTAAGGACCCAGCTTTGCCACTCCTGGGCATATACCCAAAAGTTGCTCAAACACATAACAAGCACACATGCTCCACTATGTTCATAGCAGCCTTATTTATAATAGCCAGAAGCTGGAAAGAACCCAGATGTCCTTTAACAGGGGAATGGATACAGAAAATATGGTACATTTGCACAATGGAGTATGTGATCACTTTTAAATTGGTCTATATGATGTCTGCCTTTTCTAAAAACATTCTATATAAAAATTAACTTTAACTTGTGTGTGTTTTTTATCTATGTGTGTGCATGTGTTCAGAGATGACAGAAGGCATCAGAAGCCATAGACCTGAAGACACAGGTAGTGTTCTGATGCTCAGTGTAGGTAACTAGATCTGAACTTGTGCCTTCTTAAGGAGAAATACATACTCTTAACCTCAAGGCAATCCTTAGAGACCTCAGAATATATAGGGGAAAGGGGATCCAGTGGCAGGGAACAGAGATGAATAGAGCCTCTGCTCCCCTTATTAGGAGACCCACAGGAAGACAAAGCTGCACAACTCATACTCCATGTTTGACATCTCAATCCCTATGTGCCCCCATTGTCCCAGGTTAGCTGATCCTGCACATCTTCTTGTGGTGTGCTTGACCACTCTGGCTTGCCTGGTTCTAACTCTGGTCTTCCACAAGGCTCCCCACACTTTTCCTGATGCTTCACTGTGGGTCTTTGCATCTATCTCCACCTACTACTGGAAGAAGCCTCTTGCAACACAGTATTCTAGTCTTCACAGTCATTTATTGAGAGAGGAAAAGCAGAAGTTTAAGCTGGCCATGCATTCTAGTGCAACAACATTAGATACAGGAATGGCCAGTCAAAGTCAGACTGTCAAAGGATGTCTGTAGTTCCTTTGTCCATTTTTCTTCTCATAAAGGAGATATTTACATAGTGTTTTTACAAGACTGCATGACTGAAACAAAGAGAAGTCATGGTCATCTTGTAGGGACATATTAAGCTACTAGTTTATTCTCCATTTCCTCTCATGCATCTCTAATTTAAGTACTTCAAAGAGCCTGAAGGCTAATACTTTAGTGATATCCTATTTTCCATAATCCTGCCTGCTCTACAGAAGCATTTTATGTTTTCTTCTCCACTTCTGTCTCCTTCCCCTGCTCTTTCTCCCTTCTATTTTCTAGTTCCTTTTTATCCCATAGCTTGATCCTTCACACTTAAATTCCTACTACAATTAATTAATAGTAGTAACAATAATAGTTTTAGTAAATAATAATAATAACACAAATTGAACTCTATAAAACTAGATTTCTTTTATATGGCAAGTGACATACTTTATATACAAATAAACACCAGAGAGTCAATATATCCAACAGATCAATACAAGGTCCAGCTATATTTCTACCATCAACAAAATATGAGCATTCCTGACTTCTAAAAATTTTCTTTATTAAAATATTAATTTATTTTTAGTATGTGTTTTCTGTGTCTGTATGTATATCTGTGTACCATGTGCATGCTTGGTTCCTGAAAAGACAAGGAGTTTAACTTTTTTACTGTATCACCTTAGTAATTAGAGAATTCTCACATTTTTCAAAAATATATATTCTGTTTGCTGTAAACATGCTACAGATACCATATCAACTTCTCCCCTATATTTTTACATGGGTACTCCAGGTGACTTACCTATGATTCTACTATCCTCCTTAGAAATACTTATATATCTATGGTTATGTACTCATGTGTATTGAAAGGAGCCATATGTATTTATATCACTGAGTTAGGGTTTCTAGAAAACTCAAATGACATTTCTAAAACATTGTCATTTCCATAGTCTCAGAACGTTAGAAACCACATGACATTATAGACATTACAATTAGAGGTGATGACAGAATGTTTCAGAGAATATATTTGTTCCCACAACAAAGCAGACAGCTGAAGGAAACACTTAATAAAATGTGTTTTACATTTCCATGACTCCAGTTCATTTTGCACACTATCTGAAAAAATGTTAACACATTCAAGAACTTCCAGTCAACTCGTTGAATAAAAGTCTGAATAGACATACTTGACTTCTCTATTAATTAAATAACCTTTGTTTAATGCCAAGGTTGTGTTTGTTATGAACAAAAAAAAAACTTAGTATAAAATTATTAAGCAGAACACAACAACACTAGTATTGCTGGCTGATTCTAATCCTGGGCAGCTCTCATGGGGAGCTGTGGTCTGACAATAAGGAAATATCAGCAAGAAAAGGTTCTTTTCTGTATTTTTTATTTCACAAAACATGTTGCTTATCACAAATCTTTATTTGTGCTTTTATATTCTTTATCTGTTTTTTTTTTAAATGATGATCTCAACCTCCTATGATTTTGTCACCTTACATGCAGGTGTACAAGTAAGTTTACTTGCAAACATTTGGGCAAAATTCAGAATATATGACATTAATAAGAAAAGGATTTAATTTATTTTCGCCCATGGCTATTTCAACAGCAAAGGAATTATATTCAAGTATAATGAACAAAAAGATTTTTAAGTGGCAGTGCTAGTGGAAATATATTGGAGGTTGTGTTGTAAAAAGGGGTCAATGGGATATGTTAAGTATAAGTCTTTAGTATTAAGTTTATTTTCCTTATTTTTTTCCCTTCAGAAACTAGGGTATATGTGTTAATTAGTATTCAGAAAAATTAGACTATTATTCTGAAAAAGGGAGAAAGCAACAGAATTCTGTTTTTTTATTCTATTTTAAAATAACAAACATTAATATTTTCAAAATCTGGTACAGATCTTGGAAGTATGTCTGTATAAACTTTTTTTTTTAAATGGAGATAATTTGCCTTGAAAATTAAGCTTTTGAAAATAGGAGAACTGAAAAATCTCCCTGAAGAAGCCTATCTAAATTTATTAAAGTACAAAGGAATATAAAGTCTCTTTAGTGTAACTGAAAGTTTGTAACATCTTTTATTTGTGTTCCAGACTCTCCTGTGCTTAAACTTGATTGGCTATTGGGAGGGGATATAAATCATGCTCAACAAGAATTTACCATACAAGTAATAGAGCACAAATATACACAGGGGCATAGATTGTAGTTAAGTAGGTCTGCAAAGTATGCCAGTGCACACATTTCCTGGATTATTATTCTGAACACATGGTTTATTTATTTGGCAAGCTTGAAGCATTAAAGTTATGTCTCCCAGTCAACTCATTGAACAGGAAGTATAGCAAGAGAAGATACTAATGGATGCTAAAAGTTATGAAATCAATTAGGAAATTATTCATGTTAAAAATGTAGTAAACCAGAAAAATAAGGATGCAATCTAGGTAAAATATAATGAGCTTCTGGGGTTAATGTTTCTGTATTTACATTCTTTAAAAATTGGTATAGGTGTCTAAGATAAGGTTATGTATTTCAGATTCAGACTTAGCCTTATTGTACACTTAGCATACATCCCTGAGGACTTATGCCTTCAATATATTGAATGAATAATTGTATGAACACAAATGAGGAATATAAAAAAGCCTCAAAAAGAAAAAAAATACAGCAGCATGGAAGTGTATAATGGAAAGGAAATCATAATATTGCTTAAGAAACAGAATAGAAGAGCACCCTGTGTAATGGAAACAACCCTTGCCCAGAATAAGTTTTGAGAAAAAAAGATTATTTCAGGTGCAGTTTGAACTCAAGAGATAAATCATGGAGGTCATAGGACAGGAAAAATTATAGACATGATTAATAAATCAGTTTAGTGAAGAAAATGGTGAAGCACTAAAGCCAAAATAGGCCTTATGTATATTATTCTGAATTTGAAAATAATACTTACAAATCTCATCATGTATATTGTAAACAGGTTCCTGCAATTACTCTGTTCTCATCATGGTATATATTGGAACTATTAAAATCATGTCTCCCTCAGGACAAAGAAAATAGCCTGCCCTGTACCTCCTCTTACTCTTCCCAAAGCACTGTACACGTGCACTCAATGCTGAGGTCATCACCTGCACCTCATTGTGTGATGGTTATCACCTGTTGGCTTGATGATATCACTAAGAAGAGGACTGTGGGTGACAGGTTAAGAAGGAAAGTGGGAGCCAAGATACAGTGAAGCATGATGTGGTAAATGAAGTATGTCATGGAAGCCCTGCAAAAATGTTTACGGGGCTTAATGATTGATAGAATTAAGAATGGTGTGTAGAAAAGACCCAAATTACCATTGGCCTGTAGGACTATGTATGATTTTGTACTAACAACATGATTATGTCTCATATTCAATATAGGTAAGATGCAGTGGTACCAGAATGTACCAGTGAGATGAAAATAATTGAAAGGGTGAGAAGACATAGATCACAAAATGAAAATGCAAGACATATTATGGAAGAAAGAATATATACACACACATTAAACAATGCTAGTTGAAAATGATGAAGCCAAGGAACAAAGCCTAGAAAAAGTCATAATTCACCCAACTATTCTTCTAGGCTAAATAAATGTCTAATCTTCATAATTCAAAAGTAGTAGGAAAATTTTTGTGGGTCAGACATGAATGAAAGGATTGCAGGATCTTACATTCTTTCTTTTACTTTTATCTGGTTTCTTTGCTTCATTTCAAATGAGCTCTGCTCATCAAAGAAAAGCAAAATCTCCAGTATCAAAGTCTAAAAATAACCATCACCATATAAAGAAAATTATTTTTTTTCTTTCTAATCCAAGTTTAAAGTAAGCACGTAAATTAACACAGTAGATTTACTTATACATTTTATGATTTTCTTTAAACAGGGCCAGAATAAATGTACAGAGATTATATATATACTTTAAATACCATTCATCGAAGGTTGAATCTAGGTTTGATGAAACAGAAGAAACTTGTTTTCTTTGTGTCTAAGAAAATTGTAAAAATAAAGATTTATTTTATCCTGGAGATTATAGTCTCGTGTGTGTGTGTGTGTGTGTGTGTGTGTGTGTGTGTGTGTGTGTGAAGCTAGAGATTCCAGCCAAGAATCTACAGACAAGAACAAAAGCAGAGACCTTGAAGGGACACTGCTTACTTGGTTTTCATGGAATCTTCAGGCTTTTTTTTTTTGTACAGCAAATAGCATTAGCCATCAATGTATGGCACTGCTAACCAAAAATGTAGCTCTTCCACATCAGTCATAAATCTAAAAACTGCACCCTAGGTTTATCCCAGGCCAATCTACTCGGGTATATTTTCAGATGAAGTTCATTCTTTAAAATGATTTCAGCTTGAGTAAAGCTAATTTATATTTCAGAAAAAAAAGAGTCCAATTTAAAAATGAGCTACAAAGCATAACAGAGAGTTTTCAATTGGGGAATTAAGGAAATGTTCAACATCTTTAGACATCAGGAAAATAGAAATCAAATTTACACTAAGATTTTACCTTATACCAACCAGAATGGACAAGATAACAAAACTTCAACAAAGGCCAATAATAGCAGATGTGTAAAGACAGAGGAACAGTCTGTCATTGATCTTGGGATTGCAAATGGGTACAACCACTTTGGAAATCAATATTGTGGTTCTTCATAAAATTAGCTCTACGTGAAGACTCAACTTTACCACTCCAGGACATTTACCCAAAAGATTCTCCTCCATTACATAAGGACACGTGCCTCACTATGTTCATAGCACTCTTACTTATATTAAAAAAATCTGGAAGCAACTCAGATATCTCTTAAATAAAAATGGATTCAGAAAATATGGTTCATTTACACAATGACATACTACTCAGCTATTAAAAATCAATCCTGCTGGCAAATACATGGAAATAGAAAATATCATGTTTACTGAGATTACCCAAACCCAAAGTGACTTGCATGATATGTACTCACTGATAAGTTGATATTAGGCAAAAAATTCAGAAAACCCATTGTACAACTCACAAACCATACGAAGCTTTCGTAGAAGAAAAGCCCAACTGTGGATGCTCCAATAACACTTATAATGGGGAACAATGGGGCGGAGAACAGGGCTTGGTCCATCTGCCACCAGGACCAGCAGTTCCTAAACTTTTAAAGACTGAGTAGGAGATCTGGGCAGCCAGGGAGCAGAGAGAGCTCTGCAGAGTGGGTACAGAAAGCGTGCCCCTACCCTGTCTGAGCCAGGGACCAGGGACACAACATTGAAGCCTCTGTTCCCATCCGGCAACTTTGGGGCACAGAACAGGGCTCAGCCAATCTGCCACCTGGACCAGCAGTTCCTAAAGATTTAAATATTGGTGAGTAGGAGATCTGGGCAGCAAGAGAGCAGAGAGATCTCTGAGGACAGCGCACAAAAAGCGCACCCCCCCCCACCTGATCCAGGGACCAGGAATTCAACATTGGAACCTCTGTTTCCACTCGGAGACTTTCGGGCTCAAAACAGAGCTTGGTCCATCTGCCACCCAGACCAGCAGTTCCTAAAGTATTAAAGACTGGTGAGTAGGGTATCTGGGCAGCCAGGGAGCAGAGAGAGCTCTGTGGAGTGCGCAAAGAAAGCATGCCCCCACCCTGTATGAGCCAGGGACCAGGGACACAGCATTGAAAACTCTGTTCCCACCCGGCAACTATGAGGCATAGAACAGGGCTCGGTACATCTGCCACCTGGATCAGTGAAGATCCAGGGACACAGACCAGATACAAGGGAAAGGAGAGAATATATCACTGACAACAAAATGAAAAGAGGAAAGTGAAAGAGTATATCCCAAGGAAACCAAGACAACCTGGCAACACCAGAACCCAGCTCTCCCATAACAGCAAACAAGGAATGCCAAACACTCCAGAAAAAGAAGATGCACACCTGAAATAATACCTCAAGATGCTGATAGAGATACTTAAACAAGAAAGGGAGGAAAAGAAAAAAGATTCAGAAGCTTTTATAGAGGAAACAAGAAAAAAACTAAAAGAACTAGAGGATAACTAAACCAAAGAGATGAAGGAGAGGAAGAGAGACTTTAAAACAGTAATTGACACAATAAAGAAAACACAAAAAGAGATAACACTAGAGGTAGAACACCTAAAAAAAGAGATCAGGAACCATAGAAGCAAGCATTTCCAATAGATTACAAGAGATGAAAGAGAGGATCTCGGGGGCGGATTACAACATTGTAAACATAGACAAAACAGTCAGAGTAGATGCAAAAAACAAAAAGCTCCTAACAAAAAATGTCCAGGAAATCCAAGACACAATGAGAAGACCGAACTTAAGGATAATAGGAATAGAAGAGGGAGAAGAGTATCAACTAAGAGGCACAGTAAATATCTTCAACAAAATCTTAGAAGAAAACTTCCCTACCCTCAAAAATGAGATGACCACGAGCATAAAAGAAGCCTTCAGAACTCCAAATAGGTTGGACCAGAAAAGAAATACTTCCCGACACATAATAGTCAAAACACCACGTGCCCAAAGCAAAGAAAGAATACTAAAAGCAGTAAAGGAAAAAGGTCAGGTAACATATAAAGGCAGGCCAATCAGAATCACACCCAATTTCTCAACAGAGACTATGAAAGCTAGAAGAGCCTAGACAGACATAATGCAGACCATAAAAGAGCACGAGTGCAAGCCCAAGCTGCTATACCCAGCAAAACTATCAATTACTATCGATGGAGAGATGAAGGTATTTCAAGACAAATCAAAATTTACAAAATTTCTGATCACAAACCTAGCACTACAACGAATTATAGGTGGAAACCCAATACAATGAGGGAAAATACAGCTTATTAAAACAAGAAAACTCCTAAGCAAGAAAACCAAAAGAAGAAAAAGACACAGACACAACTCAACCCACAAAAGCAATAATAGTAGGAAACAGAAACAAATATTCCTTGATATCTATTAACATAAATAAACTCAACTCCCCAATAAAAAGACATAGGCTATCAGACTGGATACATAAGCATTTTGCTGCATACAGGAAACTCATCTCAGAAAAAAGACAGACACTATCTCAAAGTAAAAGGGTAGGAAATAAACTTCCAAGAAAACAGCCCCAAGAAGCAAGCTGGAGTGGATATTCTATATGGAATAAAGTAAATTTCCAACCAAAAGTTATCAAAAAAGATAAGGAAGGACACTTTTTACTCATTAACGGGGAAATTGGTCAGGAGGAACTCTCAATCCTTAACATATATGCTCCAAATAAAAAAGCACCCACATTCATAAAAGAAACCCTACTAAAGCTTAAAAAATACATTTCACCCAACACAATAATAGTGGGAGACTTTAATACCCCACTCTCACCAATGGACAGATCATGGAAACAGAAACTGAACAAGGACACTACAAAACAAGCAGAGACTTTGAACCAACTAGAATTAATAGATATATGCAGAACATATCATCCTAAAGTAAAAGAATATACCTTTTTCTCAGCACCTCATGGCACCTTCTCGAAAACTGACCACATAATTGGACACAGAATGAGCCTCAATTGATATAAGAAGATTGAAATACTCCCATGCATCCTCTCAGATCACCATGGTCTACGCCTGGTCTTTAACAACAACAAAGACAACAAAAAGCCTACGTACATATGGAAACTAAACAACCCTCTATTAAACAATAGCAGGGCCAAAGAAGAAATAAAGAAAGAAATTAAGGACTTTCTAGAATTCAACAAAAACGAAAACACAACATCCCCAAACCTATGAAATGCAATGAAAGCAGTACTAAGAGAAAAACTCATAGCCCTAAGCCCTTCCAAAAGGAAACTGGAGAGAGCTTACATCAGCAACCTGACAGCACAGCTAAAAGCCCTAGAGCAAAAGGAAGCAGATATACCCAGGAAGAGTAGACGGCAAGAAATATTAAAAATTAGGGCAGAAATAGACCAAATAGAAACAAAAAGAACCATTGAAAAATTCAACAAAACCAAGAGTTGGTTCTTTGAGAAAATCAACAAGATTGATAAACCCCTAGCCAGACTAACTAGAGGGCAAAGAGAAAGTACACAAATTAACAAAATCAGAAAGGAAAGTGGAGACATAACAACTGAAACTGAGGAAATTCAAGAAATCATTAGATCCTACTACAAAAACTTATACTCCACAAAATTGGAAAATCTGGAGGAAATGGACGAATTCCTAGACAGATACAAGATCCCAAAGTTAAACCAGGACCAAGTAAACCATCTAAATAACCCTATAACACCTAAAGAAATAGAAGAAGTAATCAAAAGCCTCCCAACTGAAAAAAGACCAGGTCCAGACGGGTTCCGTGCAGAATTTTATCAGACATTTATTGTGGATATAACACCAATATTCTCCAAACTATTCCAAAAGATAGACTCACATGGAATACTACCTAACTCACCTTTTGAGGCTACATTAACCCTCCTACCTAAACCACACAAAGACTCTACAAGGAAAGAGAACTTCAGACCAATCTCACTCATGAACATTGACACAAGAATACTCAACAAAATTCTTGCAAACCGAATCCAAGAACACATCAAAATGATCATTCATTATGACATCTTTGCCGATGACATGATAGTGTACTTAAATGACCCCAAAAATTCCACCAGAGAACTCCTACAGCTGATAAACACATTCAGCAAAGGGGCTGGATAAGAAATTAACTCAAACAAATCTGTAGCCTTCCTATACTCAAAGGACAAGCATGTGGAGAAAGAAATAAGGGAAAATGTACCCTTCACAATCATCACAAAAACTATGAAATACCTTGGTGTGACTCTAACTAAGCAAGTGAAGTACCTGTGTGACAAGAACTTCAAACCTCTAATGAATGAAATTGAGGAGGATCTCAGAAAATGGAAAGATCTCCCATGCTCATGGATTGGAAAGATCAACATTTTAAAAATGTCGATCTTACCAAAAGTAATCTACAGATTCAATGCAATCCCCATCAAAATTCCAACCCAGTTCTTCATGGAATTGGCAAGATCAATGTGCAATTTCATATGGAATAACAAAAGACCTAGAATAGCAAAATCATCCTCAACAACAAGAAAGCATCTGCGGAAATCACCATCCCTGACCTCAAGTTATATTACAAGGCAATTGTGCTGAAAACTGCATAGTACTGGTACAGAAATAGGCATGTGGATCAATGGAATGGAATAGAAGATCCAGAAATGAGCCCTTATGTATATGATCACCTGATTTTTTACTAAGTGGCTGTAAACATTCAATGGAAAAAGGACAGCCTATTCAACAAATTGTGCTGGTCCAACTGGCACTCAGCATGCAGAAGAATGAAAATAGACCCGTTCTTATCTCCTTGTACAAAGCTCAAGTGTAAGTGGATCAAAGACCTCCACATTAAACCAGATACACTGAAACTATTAGATGAGAAAGTATGGAAAACCTTAGAACACATAGGTACAGGAGAAAATTTCCTGAAAAAAACACCAATGGCTCAAGCTCTAAGGTCAAAGATTAACAAATGGGACTTAATGAGATTGCAAAGTTTCTGTAAGGCTAAAGACATCATCAAGAAAACAAAACGGCAACCAACAAAATGGGAAAAGATCTTTACCAACACCACATCAGATAGAGGCCTAATATCCAAGGTGTACAAGGAACTCAAAAAGCTAGACACCAGAGAATCAAATAACCCTATTAAAAAATGGGGTACAGAGCTAAACAAAACGTTTTCAGTTGAGGAACACTGAATGGCCGAGAAACATCTGAGGAAGTGCTTGACATCCTTAGCCATCAGGGAAATGCAAATCAAAACAACCCTGAGATTCCACCTCACACCAGTCAGATTGGCCCAGATCCAAAACTCAGATGACAGCAGATGCTGGCGAGGCTGCGGAGAAAGAGGAACACTTCTCCACTGTTGGTGGGGTTGCAAGCTAATACAACCACTCTGGAAATCTGTCTGGCAATACCTCAGAAAATTGAATATAGTACTACCTGAATACCCAGCTATTCCACTTCTGGGCATATACCCCAGAGACACTTTAATACACAACAAAGATATATGCACCACAATGTTCATAGTGGATCTATTTATAATAGCCAGAAGCTGGAAGGAACTGAGATGTCCTTCAGAGGATGAATGGATAAAAAAATTGTGGTACATATACACAATGGAATACTACTCTGCCACCAGGAACAATGACTTAACCAAATTCTTAAGAAAATGGCTGCATCTAGAGAATATCATCCTGAGTGAGATAACCCAGTCACAAAAGAACAGACATAATATGCAGTCACTGATAGTGGGATGCTAACCCCCGAGGCTTGCACTCCCCCAGAAACAACTCACAGACTGTATGAAGTCCAAGAAATAAAGAAAACAAAAAAATATACATATATTTACAAAACAAGAACACTTTAACTATTTCCATGTTGAGTTTTGCTTTGCATGTACTTTAAGCTTATTGTTACTATTAGGTTTTCAATGCATACTGTCAAGCCTTTTAAAAAAATCAATACTGACTAAAAAAATATATATATTCACATGGTTTTATGTAAAAATTATTTTAATGTCTGAAAAAACAGTACTGACAAAAATGTATAATATTAAGCAAAAAATGTTTAAAATCTGTACATTTATCTTTGTTTTGTAAAATAAAGTCATTTAAAAAAAAAAAAAAAAAAAAAAAAAAAAAAAAAAAAAAAAACAACCCTGAGATTCCACCTCACACCAGTCAGATTGGCCAAGATCCAAAACACAGATGACAACTGATGCTGTTGAGGTTGCAGAGAAAGAGGAACACTTCTCCACTGTTGGTTGGGTTGTGAACTGATACAACCACCTTGGGAATCAGTCTGGCGATACCTCAGATAATTGGACATAGTACTTCTTGAAGACCCAGCTATTCTACTTTGGGCATATACCTAAGAGACACTTTAATACACAACAAAGATACATGCACTACAATGCTTATAGCAGCTCTTTTTATAATAGTCAGAACCTGGAAAGAACCCAGATGTCCTTCAGTAGATGAATGGATATAAATATTGTGTTATATTTACACAATGATTTACTACTCAGCCACCAGAAACAATGACTTAACCAAATTCTTAAGAAAATGGCTGCATCTAGAGAATATCATCCTGAGTGAGATAACCCAGTCACAAAAGAACAGACATTATATGCAGTCACTGATAGTGGGATGCTAACCCCAGAGGCTTGCACTGCCCCAGAAACAACTCACAGACTGTGTGATGTCCAAGAATAGAAGAAAACTAAACAAAACCAAACAAAACAAAACAAAAAAAAAAGTCATGCTCAATTTTTACCCACCAAGAACGAATTGACATTTTCCAGGTTACACCCTGTACTACATGTACTGTTTGCTCATTGTAAAAAAAATAAAAATAAATATAAAATCTTTACACACCAAGAAAACTTTGACTATTTCCAGGTTACATCTTGGTTTACATGTATTTTATGCTCATTGTAACTAGTAAGATTATAATCACACTATCAAACCTTAAAAAATAAAATAAAAAACAAGTACTGACAAAAATGTATTGTATACTTTTATGCAAAATATGCTTTCAATCTGTACATTTATATTTGTTTTTTAAAATAAAGTTTTAAAAAAATGAATGGGAAACAAAATAGTAGCTGGAGGAGGCAGGAATCTGGTTGGGACAGTAGAATGCTGAGTGGATAAAGGTATGAAAAGAGACAAGTAAGAAGCCCAGACGGCCAGGACAATGAGCAGGAATATGCAGCAGTGTATGATGGGTAATGGGGTGAACCTCTAGAAAGTCCTAGGCATAAGGGACCAATGTGAATGACCTTAAGAGAAATGCCCAACAGTTTCCCACCCATCTCAAATGTTTTGACCCAGAAATTTTCCTGACTAAATGGAATGTCAAGACAAAACTGGAACAGAGACTAAAGGAAAAGCTATCCAGAGACTGCTCCTAATTTAGGTTCATAAAATATGCAGGCACCAAACCCTGATACTGTTGTTGATGCAAAGAAGTGTTTGACAGGATTTTGGCATGTTTGTCTCTAAGAGCCTCTACAAGCATCTAACTGAGGCAGGTGCAAATACTTATAGACAGCTTTTGGACTCTGCTTGGGAGTCCAATGAAAGTCTTTCATGAAGCATTAATGGAGCAGACGGGTTTTGCAACTCTATAGGAAGAACAACAGTATCAGCTAACTAGACCAGTCTTAGTTCCCAGAGACTGAGCCACCAACAAAAGAGTATACATGCGCTTGTCCATGGCTTACAGCGCATATGTAGCAGAGGACTGACTTGTCTGGCCTCAGTGTGAAAGGGTGCATTTGGTCCAGAGGAGGCTTTATGGCTCAGTATAGGGGGATTAAAGAAGGGTGAGGTGGAAGTGGATGAGTGGATAGAGAAGCACCCTCTTAGAGGCAAAGGGAATGGATAATAGGGTAGGGGGCTCATGGAAGAAAGTGATTGTATATGTTTGCCTCTAGGAGTGGCAATATTACATGTAGCTCTGTGTGTGTCACTGTGGGCTTTATAACACTCATCCTAGCTCCCTGAATATCAGTCTTATCCTAGGTGCATTCAGTTGAAGAAGTAGAACTCTCAGCTCCTCCTGCACCATGGTTGCCTGAATACTGCTATTTTCTGACTCAGATGAAAATGAAATAAATATTTGAACCTGTAATACAACTCCAATTAAATATTGTCCATATAAATTGCCTTGGTCATGGTATCTGTTCTCTGTAGTAAAACCCCTACTAATACAAGGGTAAACCAGGAAGGGGGACAACATTTGAAATATAAATAAATAAAACAATAAATTAAAAAGTAAGAGAGAAAAGAAAGAAAACTAGCCAGCACACTAAGCAAGTAGCAAGATGAGAGATGATTGGCTCATAGTTCAGAAAATACTTTGCCTCAAGGCCAGAAAACATGGTGGTAGATACCAGAGGCAATTGAACATATTGTATTTGCAATCAGAAAATAGAATGTTGTAGGATTGGAATATAAAACTTCTATTGTATGCTTCTAGATATTTATAATGTTTTGTATGACAATATCTACAGTAGACTTACTTCATGAATATCCTTAAAACAAATCATTAACTATAACCCTCATTGGATGCATTAACCCCTCAAATTCAACTTATACACCTTCTAGTAATTTTGGACTATTTTTTCCTTAACCAGCATATAGTTCCCAAATTTATTTGTAGGTTAGAGTCACAGGAGATAAAATATCTATTTCATATTAATACTTATATTATCATACTTATTGAACACTTCAACAAATCAAGAAGTTAACAGTTAACAATATAACTGTTAACTGATGAATGAAGAAAATATGACACACCCAGGAGTATTACTCAGTAGTTAAAAGGAAGTTTGTCCTTTGCCACAACATGGAAACCAGGATATTTTTAAGCAAACTAAGCTGTACACACAAAACATACAAAAATGTCTCATATATAGATTAAATAAGCACTCATCTAATATACTTAATCATTTATCTTTCCTTAATAAATACAAATTTTGTCTCTAAATAAATGCTTTGTACGTTCTGTATGTATAAATATGAAGGCGACACACACCTGTCCAAACCTTAAGGAATTTAAACTTGACATTTGACCTAGAAACTCAGTATTTACATATTAGTTATTTAGATAACACCTAAGTTTGAACAAGCTATCTAGGTCTTAAACTTTAGTCAAAGTATGTGTATTGCAGTCCTCCTCATGTATTTTGAGGGGATAGTGGGTTGTTACCTCTGAGGACTAGAGGTAGTCTTATCATTTGCAACCTTATTTATGGGAAATAGGTTCTCCTTTACCATGAAGTTACTTTCACAGCCTTTAAACACCACTGAGCTTTCCAGATCTTCCCTGCACTTCTGTGGGCTTACTGGTTTTGTAGACATGCCTGAATTTTTATGTGGTTCTAAGTATATAAACTCTGGTACACATGTTTGAGCAGCAAGCTGTCTCTTCTGCTGATAAAGCTTTTCACCCCACCCCATTCTTTCTGTCATTTTTCCAGACTTTAAAACACACATAGACCATAGCGGGATGCTTCCAGCTTGAACTGTCACAGTATGTTTGAAGTCTTTAATTATGAACTCTTTAATTTCAGATTTTTATTCCAATAGTACTAGAGTTTAACTTCAGCATTGGGAATTCATAGAGAATAATATTCTACTAAACTAAATCTGCAGTCCCAAATTTTGACAGTAAAAAAAAAAAAAAAAAAAAAAAAAAAAAATGAAGTCACTTCATCTTCAAAGATTGAATGTTCAGAATAAAAACGTCATCCTCTAAATGACAGAGAGTAGCCTCAGGTGGGGGGGGGGGGGAATGGAGAAAAGATTCAACAGGTAGAAATTAACCCTGAGTAGAAGAATTAACTTTCTCATCATTCTCTGTCCCTTTATGTTTTTTTAAATGATTTTGTTCTTTTTCATTAGATACTTGCAGTAAGAAAAGGGTGTGAAGCAAGAGGGGCTCTGCCTTCCTAATCACTGTGGTGTCAGCAACTAGAACAGTACTTGACAAATGTAATTTGCTACATGAAGTTTTAATTATAACAACTTTACAAAGAAACAGTAGCATTATTTGCTATTTAGTAAATCATCCAATTATTTCAAAATATCTCCTTTAAAAGGCAGGAAAAATAAAAAGAAAACATACAGCAAAAATGTAGGTTTACAGGCACATATTTCCCCATTAAATTATTCCCCCTTTTTGAAATAGTCTTAGGTAGATCAGGCTGGCCTTGAGCTTTCTGTGTTTATCCTGTTGTGTCTATCTCTCTAATTCTAAGGCTAGGCAAGGGCCACTACCTTCAGCAAGTACATTTGAGTTTCATGTGGACAAATAACTAAAACTCCGTTTTTAAGTTTGTGCTAGCTGAGTGAACTTTGTGAAGTCTAAAGGGAATAGATGCTTAAAGCTTCTTTTATTGTTCTTTGGCTTTGCCCTTTCTGAAAGGGATTTTCTGCATGTCTCTGTGGCAGAAGCAGAGGGAAAACACTTTATGGAAGCAATTAGTCACTCACCTACTGTTTCAACACTTCCATGGTAAATGCCAGTCTGCACGTAGTCTTACACTTAAAATTTCTATTTGAGAGACATGCTATTTTACACCACACTGATGTATTTGGGCATGCTATAAAATCTCCATCTTTTACTTCTAGCTAACAGAAATACAGCCTTTCCTTTCTGAGTAGGAAAGGGTCAGAATTGAATTGTATTGTTCCCAGCCTTATAATATGTTTGGGTATTTCTGTCCATTTATGATCTAAATAAGATTGCCATTAAATTTTTCTGCAACCAGTTAGGAGACTAGTCAATATATTACTATATAATGACTCACTAAAACAGTCATTGAGATTTTTAAGGGAGGATATAACTATGCACTAATAGAAAGAATTTCAAAATTAAATCTGACTTCTTTTTTAATAAAACTTAAAATAATTAAAGTATATATGCTAAGTAAATGTATAAATACACAAAAATCTTAACTGGTCAGGTCATTTATGACTGTACTCTTGTGATCAAGTTTGAGGGAATAAGTTTATTTATAAAAGCAAGAAACTTAAATTAAATAGGACATAATATTTTTTTCTTTTTTGTATGTATTGGTATTCTTTATATTTACATTTTAAATTTTATTTCCATTCCCCCTATTCACCTCTCCCCATCAATCTCCAATTGTTTCCATGAAGGTGCTCCCTCTCCCAGCCACTCTCTAAATCCCAGCACATTGGCATTCCCCTATAAAAGGAAAAGAGGCCTTCACTCAATCAATGGCTTCTTCTCACATTGATGCAAGACAATGATGCTTTCTGTTACAGATGCAGCCGGACCCATGGGTCTCTCCATTTGTGCTCATTTTATGGTATTTTAGTTTCTGGGGACTCTGTAGAGTTTAGTTGGTTCATAATATGGTTCTTCCCTTAGGTCTTCAGTCCTTTTCTGAACCTTCAGTCTTTTCTGTAGCCCATTCATTGGGGACCTCCTGTATATTCCAATAGTAAACTGCAAGCATCCTCAACTGTATCTGTATGACTCTAGCAGAGCCTCCAAAGAGACATCCATGTATGGTCCCTGCCATTAAACTCTTCTTGGCATCACCAATATTGTTTAGGTTTGGTGACTGTATTTGTTGTGGTTCTCCAGGTAAGGCAGTATCTGTAGATCTTTCCTTCAATCCCTAATCCTCTATTTGTCTTTGTATTTCCTTCCCTGTTCTATTCCTCCTTCTAAGAATGACTGAGTCATCCATGTTCTGCTCTTCCTTCTTAAGCTTCATAAGTTCTGTGAATGGATTCTTGGGTATTCTAGCTCTTTTTTGGAGAGGGATGAAGGAGCTACTATTCACTTATAAGTGAATATATGTGATGAGTTTTCATTTGTGAATAGGTTACCTCATTCAGGATAATAACTTCAAGTTCCTAGAACTATTTGACTCTCTAGGGGTCTAACTTCTTGAGTTCATTGTATACATTGGAAATTAGTCATCTATCAAATGTAAAGATCTTTTTCCAATCTGTTAGTTGCCATTTTATCCTCTTGACAGTGTCCTTAACCTTACAAAAACTTGGCAATTTCAAGAGGTCCCATTTGTCAATTCTAGATTTGAAAACATAAGCCATTGGTATTCTGTTCAGGAAACTGACTGCTATGCCTGGGTGTTCTTAACTCTTCCCACATTTTCCTCTATTAGTTTCAGTGTACCTGGTTTTATGTGAAAATCTTTTATCTACTTGGACTTGAGTTTTTCATAAGGAGATAAGAATGGATCAAATTGCATTTCTACATGCTGACTGGCAACTGAACCAGGGCCATTTCTTTAAGAGACTGTCCTTTATTTATTGAATGCTTTTAGCTCCTTTGTCAAAGATCAAGTGACCATAGGAGTGTGGGTTCATTTCTGTGTCTTCAATTCTGTTCCATTGAGTTACTTTCCTGTGTCTGTTCCAATATCATGTTTTGTTTTGTTTTGTTTTGTTTTGTTTTGTTTTAATCACAATTGATCTGTAATACAGTTTGAGGTCAGGATGGTGATTCCCCTGGAAGTTATTTTATTGTTGAGAATAGCTTCTACTCTCCTGGCTTTTTTTGTTATTTCACATTAATTTGCAAATTGCTTTTTCTAGCTATCTGAAAAATTGAGTTGGAATTTTGATGGGGATTGCATTGAGTCTTTAGATTGCTTTTGGCAAAATGGCCTTTTCTTAGCCTGTTTATCCTTTGAGTAGAATAAGGCTACTGATTTGACTGAGTTAATTTCATATCCACCCACTTTGCTGAAGTTGTTTCTCAGCTGTAGGAGTTCTCTGGTGTAATTTTTGGGGACACTTATGATTACTATCATATCATCTACAAATAATGATATTTTTGCTTTTTCCATTTTGATTTATATCCACTTGACTTCCTTGTGCTCTCTAATTGCTCTGGCCAATACTCTAGTACTGTATTGAATAGGTGGGGGAGAGTGGGCACCATTTTCTAGTACCTAATTTTAGTGGGGTTGCTTCAAATTTCTCCCCATTTAGTTTTATGTTGACCATTTATTTGCTCTATATATTGTCTTATATGGTTAGGCATAGGCCTTGAATTTCTGATATTTCTAAGACTTTTCACATGAAGATGTATGGAATTTTGTCAAATGCTTTTTCAACATCTAATGACATAATTGTATTTTTTTTTTGAATTTTTTATTTGTATATTACATTAATGTATTTTTGTATATGTTGAACTATCTCTGCATCATTGGGATGAAGCCTATATGATCATGATGAATTATTATATTGAAATCTTCTTGGATTCAGTTTGCAAAAATTTTGTTGAATATTTTTGTGTCAATGTTAATGAGAGAAATTGGTCTGAAGATCTTTGTAGAGTCTTTGTATGGTTTATGTATAAGTGTAATTGTGGCTTCAAAGAATGAGTTGGGTGGTTTTTCTACAGTTTCTATTTTGTGGAATAGTTTGAAGAGTATTGTTATTAAGTTTTCTATGAAGGTCTAACAGAAATCAACACTGAATCAATCTGGTCCTAGCTTTATTTTTTTTTTCTTTTTTGATTGGCAGGCTTTTGAATACTGCTTCTATTTCTTTAGGGGTTATGGGAGAGTTTAGATGGTTTAACTCATCCTGAAATAACTTTGTTACTTGGTATCTGTCTAGAAAGATGTCTATTTCTTTTAGATTTTCCAATATTTTTGAGTATAGGCTTTTGTAGGATCTGATGATTTCTTAAATTTCCTCAGTTTCTGTTGTTATATATCCCCTTTAATTTCTCATTTTGTTAATTTGGATACTCTTTCTATACCCTTAAGTTAGTCTAGCAAGGAATTTATCAATCTGTTTGTTTTTTTAAAGAACAATATCCTGGTTTTGTTGACTTTTTGTAAAATTCTTTTTGTTTCTACTTGGTTGATTTTTGCTCTGAATTTGATTATTTCCTCTCATTATTCCACTTGGGTGAATCTGCTTCTTTGTGTTTTAGAGCATTTAGGTGTGCTGTCAAGTTGCTATTTTGTATGCTCTATCCATATTCTTTTTGAAGGCAGTTATTGCTATTAATTTTCCTCTTAGTACTTCTTTATCTGTTTCCCATAAGTCTGGGTATGTTGAGCCGTCATTTTCATTGAATTCTACAAAATACTTAATTTTTTTCTTTATTTCTTCCTTGACCAAGTTATAATTGAGGAGAGCATTGTTCAACTTCCATTTTATGTGGGCTTTTGTTGTTATTGAAGAATAGCCTAAGTCCATGATAATCTGATGGGTAATATGAGATCATTTCGATCTTCTTGTTTTTGTTGAGGCCCATTTTGTGACAGACAACATAGTCAGTTTTTACGAAGGTATTGTGAAATATTTTAAAGAATGTATATTTTTTGATTTGGATGAAATGCTTTATAGATGTCTGTTAAATCCATTTGGGTCATAACTCAGTTAATTTCATTGTAGCTCTGTTCAGTTTCTGTTTCTGTGATTTATCTATTGATGAATTTGTGGTACTGAATTCTCCCACTAATATTGTTTTGTACAATATATGCCTTGAGCTTTCATACAGTTTCTTTTACAAATGTGATTGCTATTCTTTTTGGAGCATACATGTTCATGATTGAGGGTTCATCTTGTTAGTTTTTTTTTTTTTTTTTTATTGATTGTTGTTGAGTAGAAGGTGTCCTTATCTATCTTTTTTGAGAACTTTTGATTGAAGATCTAGATGTCAATTGAACAACTTTATTTTAAATAACAAACATGAATGTACACATTTTAAAGTATTTTGCATAACAGTATGTGAATTTATTTTTGTCAGTACTTGATTTTTTTTAAAGGTTTGATAGTATACCTTAAAATCTTACTAGTTACAGTGAGAATAAAGTACGTGTAAAACAAGTTGTAATCTGGAAAGAGTCAAAGTTTTCTTGGTGTGTAAAGATTAAGCATAATGATTTTTCTTTTTCTTTTTCTTTTTTTGCTTAATTTTTTCTTAAACTTCATATAATATGTGAGTTATTTCTGGGGTGTATAGAGTTTCTGGGGTTAGTATCCATTTATCAGTAACTGCATATTATGTGTGTCTTTTGTGACTGGATTACCTCACTCAGGATGTTATTCTCTAGATGCGCACATTTTCTTATAATTTCATAAAGTCTTTGTTTCTGATAGCTAAGTAGTACTCCATTTTCAAAATATACAACAATTTTTGTATATATTCATCTACTGAAGGAAATCTGGGTTCTTTGCAGCTTCTGGCTATTATAAATAGGTCTGCGGTGAACATTGTGGTGCATCGGTCTTTGTGTATGTTGGAGTGTCTCTGGGGCAAATGCCCAGAAGTGGAATAACTGGGTCTTCAGATAGTACTATGTCCAATTTTCTGAGAAATCACCAGACTGATTTTCAAAGTGGTTGTATCAGTTTATGACCACACCAACAGTGAAGAAGTGTTCCTCCTTCTCAGCAACCTCGCCAGCATCTGCTGTCATCTGAGTTTTTGATCTTCACCATTCAGACTGGTGTGAGTTGAATCTCAGGGTTGTTTTGATTTGCATTTCCCTAATGGCAAAGAATGCCAAGCACTTCCTTAGATACTTCTCCACCATTTGATATTCCTCAATTGTGAAATTTTGTTTAATTCTCTACCCCATTTTTTAATAGGGATGTTTGATTTTCTGGTGTCTAACTTCTTGACTTTTTTGTACACATTGGATATTAGGCCTCTATCAGATGTGGGGTTGCTAAAGATCTTTTTCCAATTTCTTAGCTAATTTTTTTGGTTTTGATTTGTTTTGTTTTGTTTTGACAGTGTCCTTAGTCTTACGGAAAGTTTGCAATATTATTAAATCCCATTTTTTGATATTTGATATTAGAGCATAAGCCATTGGTGTTCTGTTCAGTAAATTTTCTCCCTTGCCTATGTTTTTTAAGGTTTTCCCTATTTTCTCTTTTAATAATTTCACTTTACCTGGTTTAATGTGAAGATCATTGATCTACTTGCACTTGAGCTTTGTACAAGGAGATAAGAAGAGTCTATTTTAATTCTTCTGCATGCTGAGTGCCAGTTGGACAAACACCATTTGTTGAAGAAGCTGTCCTTTTTCCACTGAATGTTACAGCCCCTTTGTAAAAACTCAAGTGACCATATATGTCGGGGCTCTTTTCTGGATCTTTTATTCTATTCCATTGATCCTCGTGCCTATCTCTGTACCAGTACCATGGACTTTTTAACACAACTGGCTTGTAATATAGATTGAGGACAGGGATGATGATTCCCACAGATGTTTTTCTTACTTTTGAGGATGGATTTCACTATTCTAGGTCTCTTGTTATTCCAGATGAAATTGCACATTGTTCTTTATAACTCTAGGAAGAATTGGTTGAAATTTTGATGGGGGTTGCATTGAATCTGTTGATTGCTTTTGATAAGATGGCCATCTTTACAATTTTGATCCTTCAAATCCATGAGCATAGGAGATCTTTCTATTTTTTGAGATCTTCTTCAATTTTGTTCTTCAGAGATTTGAGGTTATTTTCATACAAGTCTTTCAAATGTTTAGTTAGAGTTACACCAAGGCATTTCATATTATTTGTGACTATTGAGAAGTATATCTATTCACTAATTTTTTTTCCACATCTTTGTCCTTTGAGTAGAGGAAGGCTACTGATTTGTTTGAGTTAATTTTATATCCAAGCACTTTGCTGAACTTGTTTATCAGCTGTAGAAGTTCTCTGCTGGAATTCATGGGGTCATTTACATATACTATGATGTCATCTACAAACTGTGATGCTTTTACATCTTCCTTACCAATTTGTATCTCTTTGATTTCCTTTAGCTGTCTAATTGCTTCATCCAGGATTTCCAGTAATATGCTGAGGAGGAAGGGGGAGAGTGGGCACCCTAGTCATGTCACTGACTTTAGTGGGATTGCTTCAAGATTCTCACCATTACCTTTGATGGTGGTATTGGTCTGCAGTATATTGTTTTTATTATGTTTCAGTATGGACCTTAGATTCCTGTTCTGTTCAAGAGTTTTAACGTGAAGGGGTTTTTGATTTTGACAAATGCTTTCTTAGCATCTAGTGAGATGAACATGTGGTTTTTTTCTTTGAGTTTGTTTATATGGGATGGAGTTCCATATATTAAATCATCCTTGCATGCCAGGGATGAAGCCTACTTGATCATGGTGAATGATCATTTTTATGTGTTCTTGGATTGGGTTTGCAATGATTTTGTTAGATATTTTTATATCAATGTTCATTTATGAGATTGGTCTGAACTTCTCTTGCGTGTAGGGTCTTCCTGTGATTTAGGAATGAGGGTTATTGTAGCCTCATAAAATGAGTTAGGTAGTATTCCATCTGATTCTATCTTGTGGAATAGTTTGGATAGTATTAGTATTATGTCAACAATAAATGTTTGATAAAATTCTGCACTGAACCTGTCTGGACCTGGGCTTTTTTTTTGGTTGGGAGGCTTTTGATGATTTCTTCTATTTCTTTAGGTGTTATGGAATTATTTAGATGGTTTACCTGGTACTGCTTTAACTTTAGGATCTTGTATCTTTCTAGGATTTCATCCATTTCCTCCAAATTTTCCAACTTCGTGGAGTATAGGCTTTTGTAGTAGGATCTGATGATTTCTTGAATTTCCTCAGTTTCAGTTGTTATGTCTCCACTTTCCTTTCTGATTTTGTTAATTTGTATACTCTCTCTTTGCCCTCTAGTTAGTCTGGCTAATGGTTTATCAATCTTGTTGATTTTCTCAAAGAACCAGCTCTTGGTTTTGTTGATTCTTTCGATGGTTATTTTTGTTTCTATTTGGACTATTTCTGCCCTAATTTTGATTATTTCTTGCCCTGTAATCTTCTTGGGTATATCTGCTTCCTTTTGTTCTAGAGCTTTCAGGTGTGCTGTCAAATTGCTGATGTATGCTCTCTCCAGTTTCTTTTTGGAAGCGCTCAGAGCTATGAGATTTCCTCCCAGCACTGCTTTCATTGCATCCCATAGGTTTGGGTAAGTTGTGTTTTCATTTTCATTGAATTCTAGAAAATCCTTTATTTCTTTCTTTATTTCTTCTTTGACCCTGCTACCGCTTAACAGAGTGTTGTTTAGTTTCAATGTTTATGAGGGCTTTTTGTTGTCTTTGTTGTTGTTAAAGACTAGCATAATACCATGGTCGTCTGAGAGGATTCATGGGAGTATTTAATTTTTTTATATCGATTGAAGCTTGTTCTGTGTCCAATTATGTGGTCAGTTTTTGAGATGGTGCCATGAGGTGTTGAGAAGAAGGTGTATTTTTTTACTTTAGTATTACATGTTCTGTAAATATCTATTATTTCCAGTTGATTCATAGTATCTGCTTGTTTTACAGTGTCCTTGATCAGTTTCTGTTTCCATGATCTGTCCATTGGTGAGAGTTGGATTTCAAAGTCTACCACTATTATTGTGTGGGGTGAAATGTATTTTTTGAGCTTTTGTAGGGTTTCTTTTATGAATATGGGTGCTTTTTTATTTGGGACATATATGTTAAGGATTGAGAGTTCCTCCTGACAGATTTCCCCTGTAATGAGTATAAAGTGTCCTTCCTTATCTTTTTTGATACCTTTTGGTTGGATATTTACTTTATTTGATATTATAATAGCCACTCCAGCTTGCTTCTAGTAGCGGTTTGCTTGGAAGTTTTTTTTTTTTTTTTTTTTTTTTTTTTTTTTTTCCACAAACTTTTACTCTAAGATAGTGTCTGTCTTTGTCTCAAGTTGTATGCAGCAAAATGCTGGATTTTGTTTATTTATCCAGTCTGATAGCCTATGTCTCTTTATTGGGGAGTTGAGTTTATTTATGTTAATAGATATCAAGGAATATTTGTTTCTGTTTCCTACTATTATTGCTTTTGTGGGTTGAGTTGTGTCTGTGTCACTTACTACTTTGGTTTTCTTGCTTAAGAGTTTTCTTGTTTTTACTAGGATGTAGTTCCCCTCATTGTATTGGGTTTTCACCTATCATTTGCAGTAGTGCTGGGTTTGTGGTCAGATATCATGTAAATTTGGATTTGTCTTGAAATATATTTATCTCTCCATCTACGGTGATTGACAGTTTTGCTGGATATGGCAGCTTGGGCTGGCACTTGTGCTCTCTTAGAATCTGCATGATGTCTGTCCAGGCTCTTCTAGCTTTCATAGTCTCTGTTGAGAAATCGGGTGTGATTCTGATTGATCTGCCTTTATATGTTACCTGACCTTTTTCTCTTACTGCTTTTAGTATTCTTTCTTTGCTTTGGGCACTTTGTGTTTTGACTATTATGTGTCAGGAGGAATTTCTTATCTGGTCGTACCTATTTGGAGTTCTGAAGGCTTATTTCATGCTCATGGTCATCTCATTCTTAAGAGTAGGGAAGTTTTTTTCTATTATTATTTTGAAGATATTTATTGTGCTTCTTAGTGATATTCTTCTCCCTCTTATATTCCTATTATCCTTAGGTTTGGTCTTCTCATTGTATCCTGGTTCTCCTGGAAATTTTGGGTCAGGAGCTTTTTAGTTTTTGCATCTTCTCTGACACTTTTGTTTATGTTTTCAAGGTTGTCTTTGGCTCCCGAGATTCTCTCTTCCATCTCTTTTAGTCTGTTGGAAATGCTTGCATTTGTGACTCCAGATTTCTTTTTTAGGATTTCTACTTCTTGGGTTGTCTCTTTTAGTGTTTTCTTTATTGCGTCCATTTCTGTCTTAAATTCCTTCTTCTGTTCCTTCATCTCGTTGATTCTGTTTTCTTCTAGTTCTTTGAGTTATTTGAGTGTTTTTTATGTTTCTTCTTTAAAACCTTCTAATTCTTTATTCTTTTCCTCCTGTACTTGTTAAGGACCTCCATCATCATCTTGAGGCAAGATTTAGTCCCTGAGTCTTCTTTTCTGAAGTGTTCTGCATTCTGCTGTTTGCTGTGATGGGATGCTGGGTTCTAGTGTTGCCAGGTTGTCTTGGTTTCTTTGGGATATGCTCTTTCACTTTCCTTTTGCCATCCTGTTGTCAGTGATAGGTTCTTGCCTTTCGCTTGTACCTGACCTGTGTCCCTGGATCTCTGCTGGTCCAGGTGGTGGATATTCTGAGTCCTGTTCTGCACCCTAAAGCCGCTGTATGAAAATAGAAGTCCCAATGCTGGGTTCCTGGTCCCTGGATGAGGCAGGGCAGGGGCACACTTTCCGTAAGTTCTCGGCAGAGATCTCTCAGCCCCTGGCTACTTGGATATTCTTTTCACTAGGCCTTTATCTCTGGGGCTCCACTGGTCAAGGTGGCAGATGGTTTGAGCCCTGCTCTGCGCCCCAAAGCTCACAGGTAGGAACAGAGGTTCCAATGCTGGGTTCCTGGTCCCTGGATCAGGCAGGGCATTTACATTTTATATTCCTTCTTCAATTCCTTCATCTCTTTGCTTCTGTTTTCCTCCAGTTCTTTGATTTCTTTGAGGGTTTCTCTTGTTTCCTCCTTACAAGCTTCAATTTTTATTTATTTATTTATTTATTTATTTATTTATTTATTTATTTGTTTGTTTGTTTATTTATTGCTTTTCCTCTCATTCTTGTTTAAGGACCTCTATCATCATCTTGAGCTATGAATTTGTTTCTGAGACTTCTTTTCTAGGAGTGTTTGGTATTCCACTGTTTGCTGTGATGGTAGAGCTGGGTTCTGGTGTTGCCAGGTTTTCTTGGTTTCCTTTGGATTAGTTCTTTCACTTTCCTCTTGTCATCTTGTGGTCTGTAATTATATGTGGTCTTGTCAGTGATTTGTTCCCGTCTCTCCCGTGTACCTTGCCTGTGTCCCTGGATCTCTGCTGTTCCCGATGGCAAGTAGCCTGAGAGTTTGATCCACATGAATGGGTCCTCCAGGTGGAAATTGAATCCCTACAGCAGATTTCCTGTTCCCCTGAACCTATGGTGGGGGCGTTTTCTGTGCACTCGGGCCAGACCTCTCTCTGCCCTGCCTACTCACAGTGCAGTCTCACTAGACTTGCATCCCTTGATCTCCACAGATGGCCTGAGTAGCAGATGGCCTGAGTGTTTGGTCCCAATGCACAGGCCCTCCGGGTGGAAACTGAGTCCCTACTGCAGAGTTCCTGCTCCCCTGAAAAAATAGTGGTAGGGGGGCACACTTTCTGCGCACTTTGACCAGAGCACACTGTGCCCCAGCTACTGGCAGCACAGTCTTCCCAACCCTGTGTCCCTGGATCTCAGCTGTTACTGGTGGGAGAATCTATTTTGTTTGATACTAGATTGGCGACTCCACCTTGTTTTTTTGAACAATTTATTTTGGAAATGTTTTTCCAGTCTTTTACTATGAGGTAGTTTCTGTCTTTGTCACTGATATGTGTTTCCTGGATGCTGCCAAAAAATAAAAAATAAAAAAAAACTGTATTCTTTGTACATACCCCATCTGATAGTCTATGTCTTTTTATTGGGGAATTGAGTCCATTGATATTAAGAGATATTAAGATATAATGATTGTTGTTTCTTGTTATTTTTGTTGTTAGATGTAGAATTATGTTTGTTTTATTTATTTTTTCTTCTTTTGTGCTTGTTGCAAGGAAATTGTATATTTGCTTTTTCTAGCTTGTAGTTTTCTTTATTGTGATGGAGTTTTCCATTTTTTATTCTTTGTAGGGCTGGGTTTCTGGACAGATATTGGGTAAATTTACATTTTTCTGGAATATTTTTGTTTCTCCATCTATTGTAATTGAGAGTTTTGCTGGGTAAAGTAACCTGGGCTGGCAGTTGTGTGTTCTGAACATTTGTATGATATCTGTCCATGAATTTCTAGTTTTCATAGTCTCTGTTAAGGAGTCCAGTGTAATTCTGAATGGTCTGCCTTTATATGTTACTTAACCCTTTTCCTTTACTGATTTTACTGTTATTTCTTTTTATTGAACATTTGGTGTTTTGACTATTATGTGTCAGGAGAAATTTTTTCTGGCCCAATCTATTTGGATTTCTGTAGGCTTTTTGTATGTTCATGTTCAACTCTTTGTTTTTAAATTGGGGGAAAGTTTTCTTCAATGACTATATTGAAGATACTTACTGGGTCTTTTAGGAGGGAGACTTCACTCTCTTCTACACCTATTATCCTTAGATTTGGACTTCTTGTTGTGTTCTGGATTTCCTGTATATTTTGAGTTAGGAGCTTTTTTGAGTTTTGCTATTTCTTTGAGTTATGTGTCAGTGTATTATATGGTATCTTCTGCCCTTGTCTCTCTTCCACCTCTTGTATTCTGTTGGTGATGCTTGCATATAGGACTCCTGATCTTTTCCCTACATTTTTTTTTTATCTCTAGAAGTGTCTCCTTTTGTGATTTCTTTATTGTTTCTATTTTGCTTTTTAGTTCTTTCGCCTGCTTGCTTGTGGATTTTACAGCTCTTAATATAATTTTTCTGTTGTCTTTAAGAGATTCTACTGGTTTATGTGTATTCTCCTGGTTCTTCATAATTCTTTAGGGTAGTTATTCATGTGTTTCTCCAGGACTTCAATCATTATTGTGAAGTAATATTTTAATTCCAAATATTGTTTTTCTCTTGTGTTGGGATATCCACTACTTGCTGTGGTGGGAGAGCTAAGTTCTGATGTTGCCAGGTTGTTTTGGCTTCCATTACTTAGATGCTTGTACTTTCCTCTTGTCATTTTGTTATCTGTGATTATAGGTAATAATGTTGTCTCTTACTAGAACTTTTCTTTCCTGCCAATTTATGGGCCTGTGAGCTCAGGAATAAGATTACTCCTGGGAGTTCAGCTCTCTATGAGTAAACTGTGACATCTGTTGGCAGTGGGCCAGGTCTTGATTTGAGCAGAAAACATCAGTTCCCAGGCTACACTGTGCTACGTAAGCCTAGAAAGTTCCTGGAGGCCTCTCCTCTGTGTGCTCATGAAGGAAAGCACTCTTAAGGCTTCTTTGACTGCTCAGCAATCTGTGGGCAGGCAGTGGGTCCTGATGGTGGAAGGGCTGGCTCTAGCTTTGGACTAGAACTTTCTGTTCTCAGGATGCACTGTGCCTCCTGCACTGAAAGTTTCTGGCAGTCTCTCCCTTTGTAGTCAGTGTAGAAGAACTCTGGACTCACCTGTGGGCTCAGGAGAACAAGACTTCCTGTGGCTCTTCTGGGTGCTCAGTAATCTGTGGGCAGGCTAAGAGTCCTTATGGTAGTGAGCCTGCTCTGGCTTTGGGTTGGAACTGTCTGTTTCTAGGCTACATAATGCTACCTGCACCTGGAGAGTTCCTGGTGGCCTCTCCCCTGTGGGATCAAAAAGGAGAGCCCTCCTGAGGCTTCTCTGCTTGCTCAGCAAACTGCGGGCAGGCTGTGGGTTCTTGACATATAACATTTTATTTATTTTATTTTTACCATTATGCTCCTTTCACATAAGATTAAAAACATGTATGTGCATCAGTTACATATTGCAATGAACATGGAGCATTGACTTCATATGGTCTAGACATATATTATGAATTATTTAGATAAGGTTAAGTTCCTGTCATATTTTTGAGAGAGTATATTAGCTTTTTTGTGGTGATAACATATATTATATTTTGTTTTTTATAAATATGTTTTATTTTGTTTGTATAAATATCCTACCTAACTATATGTATGTGAACCATGTCTTCACTTTTAGAAATCAGAAAGTGGTTTTAAAACCACAAAAACTGGCCTCATGGATGGCTTTTAAAACCACCATGTGGGGCTATGAATCAAACTTATGTCCTCTACAATAGCAAAGAAATCTATGAATTAATGAGATTCCATTGCAGCCTCTGAGAAGTTTCTACTTTGGGTCTAGGGTTGTCTATAAACAAGAAATTTAACTGATCACAGACATTCATTAATCATTGTTCCTAGCTATGGATGAAGTATGACCATCTGCTTCAAACTTTGTTGCAATAACTCCCTTGTAATGGTAGACCTTATCCTCAGTTTGTGAGACAAAGTAAATGGTTTCACCTTATGCTGCTTTTCTTGGGTAATTTTATTACAGACACAATGACAAATATCATAAAGTATAATTTTAAATGATTGCATTATCTCAATAATAATTCAATGTCTAAAGGCCTGGGAAGCAGAATTTTCTTCCACGAGAGTTTAATGACCATTATTAACACAGAAGCTATGTATACCAAATGTGTATACCTAGCACACATAGAAAATTGACAAATAAAATATAATACATTGTGAATTATAATTCTAATAAATATTAGAAGCATCCTTATAGAAGAAATAAACTGATTCATTATGAATAAAATCTGCTACATTTATGCATGAAGTTACCAAAGATTAATTTTAATATTTCAAATTAAAGTTAATATTTCTAAGAATTTTATTCTTGAAATATTTTAAATATTTTAAGATATATTTGTCTTATTTTACATCTATGTGTGTTTTACCTACATGTGAGTCTGCACAGTATGTCTATGAACTGCACACAGAGACCAGCAGATTATACTGGGTCCCTGCAACTACATTTGCTGGACTGTGAGACAAAAACCAGGGGTGCTGAGTATGAAATCAGGATTCTATAAAAGAACAAAGAGTACTTTTACATTGTGTGACATTCCCCTAGTTGGCTGTGATAATAGATTATTTTATTCTAATAGAAAGCTTAACAGTTTTTGTTTTATATTTGTCATTTAATATGAACTGATCATTGGTCTTCTACACGTGTAGCCTGAGGTCATTTTGTAAACAGTGAATTATCTTGTTCTGCCTGGCAACTGAATGCAGCACATGCTTGACTTTCCAGGATGTCCTTTAATCAGTATTGTTGTTAATTAATGATAACTACATTAGTAACCATTTGGGAATGTATGTTAATCTTAATAAAGTTCATAATAAATGAGAATGAGCATTAGTGAAAATTTTAATCCATAAAATTATAAGCATGGTATCTAATTCCCTTTACAGAAATGAGAACTGGGCCCTATGATGAGATATGGGGTGATATTCCAGTAATTGAACATGGCCCCTGGGTTCTTCAGAAGCAGAATGAGTAGGAAAGCTTTGAACGTTGCTTTTATATCAGACTCTATGAAAATTTTTTTTTGTGGACCTCGGAATATTACTGCCTAGAGTGGAGAACAATTAGATTCATTAATTTGTTTCCCTTCTCATTTGATTTAATACATCCTGAGTAACAGAGCTCACTAACAATTGCAGTCTTGACTGTAGTACTTCTAACAAATTATACTTTAAACTGAATATTAAATAATCATCAAAGCACATCAATAAAAACAAGAGCATGTCAAAGCTAATAGAATAAAAATAGCTATTTATATCCCCTCTTTGACTATTTTGGACGTTGAACACCTATAGCAAAAAAAAAAAAAAATATGTCTGATCACATAATGATTAGAAATACAATTTTAGTGTTTTATTATTTAATCTCTTTATTTAATTTATTTAATTTAATATCTTATACATAATGCAGGTGACATTATTGATGCTGATGGATATTGATGAGCACAGAGATTTCCAAAATTTATTGTTGATATTAATAAGTCTTGGTTGAAAGATTTCCATTTACTTTAGTGGTCAACTAACTTTTAAAATGAATGTTGGATCACCAAAACCATGAGAAGTTACAACTGACATTATGAAGCTGTAACAATGATTCATATTTCACTGGAGATAGTGACCTGGAAAGTAAGAACTAGAGAGACTCACCTGAGAATCCCTTATCCAAATGAGGTAGATACTTGTATGAGTCAGAACTTTTCTTATCTTCACATATTAGCTGTTAATACATCAGATTTAGACTCATGTTTAGATTATGTTCCTAAGGCATACAAATGATGCTTTGACCATTAAAGATATAGAATGGGAAACTATAAGAAAAAGAAAGTTCACAAATATATTTGTTAATTGTGTAGTGATTCATGAGTAGGTGGTTGATTGTCTAGAGTTCATACCTGGCCAGGCCTTTGGCTCTCATACAGTCAGGGTGATGATCTACTGATGCTCTTGGATGTCATATAATCGGAATATACAGTGGAGTAGGTGACTCCCTGAAATACCATGCAAATATGAGAGTAAATGGTGCTGCAGAAGTGAGAATGACCATACTGTCTTCTGTGCAAGAATGTCTACACCCACCCCCTTGTGGAGAAGGTTGGGCCAGCCTGCAGTGAAGAAAACCACCTTTATGATAATGATGTGAGACAGACCAGAGGACTGCTGTTACTATAGGAGCTTCTCCTTTCTATGTCATTAGCTTAGGCTGCACGGGCTACTTCATTCATGGTGGGAAAGTTAATTGTTATCATTGGGGAAATACTGCAAATTCTATCTTTTGTTTCCAGGCATTTATACTTTGCCCAGATCAATAAAGCAGAAAAAGAGAGGATTGAGTAGCATTTCCAACATTGTTAGGTTCTTTGCTATTTGACTTGCTCTTTAATATAGTATACTTTGCATAACTCACATGTTGTCATATTTCACATGTACTATAAGATGTATTAATGTGAATACTTAAGGGGTAAGAAATTTAAGTTGAATAAATAAGGGCATTTTTCCTTTACGCTTCAATATATATATATATATATATATATATATATATATATATATATATATACATACTTTTATTTGAGATGGTCTAACCTCTAGAGTTAAATCTTAAACCAAAAATAAAAGGAATAACTTACTTAATATTGAAATACATGTGCTAGGAGGTTCGGCAATTATGAATACTCAGTAAACTGAGGAAATTAGAAAATTAGGAAATGTAAGAGTGTAGAAATACGCTTAGAACACCATCAATTAAAGCACATTCCTGTGAATAATACAGTTAAAATTTAAAACTCAAAAGTGATATTGTATTACCATATGCCCATATTTCAAATGATTGATAAAGTGGTGGAAAAATATTAAAACCAATGTCATGAATAAACTGCATAGATTTGGGCAATAGAGGCTAAAGTAAACATTTTTGGGGGGCCCACTGATCTACAAAGTTATAGAGCATGTATTCCATATTTCTAAGACCTAGAAAAAAGAACTAATATTTTAATTTTTCTGCTCCAAAGTGATACAAATCAGAAGCAATAAAAAAGCATTTAAGAAAAATTATTCAATCTCTGCTTCACACTTTATCTCTGTATTTCTTCCCTTTATTATTTTGTTTCTCATTATAAGAAATACTGAAGCATCCCACCCTTTGGTTTTCCTTCTTCTTGAGCTTCATATGGTCTGTGAATTGTACCTTGGGTATTCTGAGTTCTTGGGTTCATATCCCCTTATCAGTGGGTACATACCATATGTGTTCTTTTGTGACTGGATTATGTCACTTGGTACAATATTTTCTAGTTCCATACATTCTATAAGAATTTTATAAAGTCATTTTTAAATAGCTGAGTAGTATTCTATTGTGTAAATGTACCAGATTATCTGTATTTGTTCCTGTGTTGACAGATACCTGGTTTATTTCCAGCTTCTGGCTATCATATATAAGGCCACTATGAACATGATAAAGCATGTGTTCTTGTTATATGTTGGAGTATTTTTTGATTATTTGACTAGGGGTGCTATAGCTGGTTCTTTAGGTTGTACTGGTTCCAATTTTCTGAGGAACTGCGAGACTAATTTCCAGAGTGGTTGTATCTGCTTGCAATCCTACCAACAATGAAGGAGTATTCCTCTTCCTCCATATTCTCGTTAGTACCTGCTGTTCCTAAATTTTTGATCTTAGAGATACTAACTAGTGTGATTTGGAATCTCAGGGTTGTTTTGATTTTCATTTTTCTGATCACTAAGGATGCTGAACATTTCTTTAGGTGCTTCTCAGCCATTCTGTATTTCTCAGTTGAGAATTGCTTGTTTAGCTTGATACCCCTAAGCGGCATTATGAAAAACAAGTAAGATTTGCGCCCCCGGTCCAATAACTAGTACTGCCATATTTTAAATTTTAAATAAAAATTTGGGAAAAATGAGCTCCACAGCCTGGGAGGATAAGGAGACTAAAGTCAGAAGCAGACTTTGAGTGGTATGCTTTATTAGCCTGAGCAGATACATCTGCCTTTACTGTAGCTCTGAGTTAACAAGTTGCAGTCTGGATTGTAACAGAGTTAACAGGCTGCAAAGGCATGAAATTATATGGATTTACTGCTGTTCTCTTGCTAACCCTGCCTTACTGTTCTGGGAATCGATTTTGTGGTTTCTCCCCTTATATACATTGTGCTGAATATTAAACTTTGAGCCTTGATTAGAATGCTGTCTTGGCTCCATGATTCTCTCACCCCCTGCCCTTTTCACTTCCATCCCTCCTCTCAGGTGAATCCTACCCGATCTTAAGTCGCTGGAGAGCTACAGTATGTATTGGATATTAGCCCTCTATCAGGTGTAGGATTCGTAAAGATTTTTTCCAATCTGTTGGATGCCATTTTATGGAGCAGTGACTGAAAGGAAGACCATCCAGAGACTGTTCCACCTAGAAAACTGATCCCATATACAAACACCAAACTCAGACACTATGGCAAATTCCAAAAACCACTGCTGGCAGGAGCCTGATATATCTGTCTCCTGAGAGGCTCTGTGAGAGCATGAAAAATTCCGGGGCAGATGCTTGCAGCCAAACATTGGACTGAGAAGGGGTTCCCAATGTAGGAGGTAGGGAAAAGACTCAAGGAGCTGAAGGGAATTTCAATCCTTATGAAGATCAACAATATCAAGTATCCAGAAAACCCCTTAGCTCCCAGCGACTAAATCACAAACCATAGAGTACACATAAATGGACCCATGGCAGCAGCCACATATGTAGCAGAGATGGTTTTGTCAGGCATCGGTCAGAGGAGAGACCCTTCCCCCTGTGAATTTCTGATGCCCAGTGTAGGTAATATCAGGGCAGGGAGTTGGGAGGGATTGGGTAAGAGGAAGGAAGTGGGTGGGTGGGGAAGTGCCATCATAGAAAAATGGGAGGGATGATGGGATGGGGGTTTCCGGCAGGGAAACCAGCAATTGTATAACATTTGAAATATAAATTTAAAAATTCCAACTAAAAATCATCAACTTTAAATGCTTTTTATATACAAAAAGTTTAACGAAATGTTCAATTGAATGAGCCACAGAAGGGAACTTGCTAGCATTGTACATGGGCTAGCATAAGCCTTGGGTTCTCATCTAAGTTGTGTTTACATGGATGATATTTAAAATAAACATAGAAAAATCTGAGGAAATGCAAAGCTTGAACAGAAGCACCACACACATAAACTTGCAATGACCTTGCATTGAAGATGGAAGCAAAATCAGAGTGAGTGTTGATAAAATAACACTCTTATCTTGAGGTTAGTATGGGAACAAATGTTCTCTCTCCCTAGAGTCTAAAATATATGCAACTACTTAAACAAAAATGCTGAGTAATCTACTTAGGTTTCAAAATATAAATTGCAATACATTATAGTATATTATAAGAAACAAAGATAGACTGAAAAAATTGCCTATATGATACTAAACTTCTGTTTCATTGAACTGGTAAGTGATTTAAAGTATGCTATAAATTAAGTGTGTATGTAATTAGCAAACATATAGATAATTTCAAATAATTTTGACATTTGAAATCATAAAATAATGGAATTTATCTAATAAAGAAATAAAAGCAAAAGGCACAAAGGAAAAAAAAAACAGAAGACAAAAAAATAGATGTAACTGAAATTACACCAATACTATACATAATAAAATTAAGCATCAATTATTAACTCAAGCCACTGAACAAAAATTTAATAAAATAATATTTTCTTTCTTTGTAGTTCCTTGATAGGTAAAAATAACAATAAATAAATAAAAACTTGAATAAATTATCTCTGTTGTTATCACTACTCAGAAAGGCATCTGAACAGTTGGATATTGAACATATGATTTTAAAAATCATATGAGGCATTCCCCGAGCAATGAAGCATAGTAGGCCAAAAAGCAAAATTTAGTATTTTTTTAAGAGTTAACCTTCTACAGAGCGGAGCCTGGCCTACCTGCCACCCGGATCGGCAGCTCATAGAGGCTGAGCAACTGCGATTGGGAACAGAAAATTAGAACTTCTGTTTCCATGCTGAGGCGACTTCCGGACGCAGAGCAAAGCCTGGCCTATCTACCACGCGGAACGGCGGGTCATAGAGGCTGAGCAACTGGTGAGTGGGAGACCAAGACTGCAGGGGTGCAGAGAGATCTCTGCGGAGTGCACACGGAAAGTGCACACCATAACTTGCCCTGCTCCGCCTTGCCCAATCCAGCGATTGGGAACAGAAAATTAGAACTTCTGTTTCCACCCGGAGGTGACTTCTGGACACAGAGCAGAGCCTGGCCTACCTGCCACATGGAACGGAGTCTCATAGAGGCTGGGCAACTGCGATTGGGAACAGAATATTAGAACTTCTGTTCCTGCCCGGAGGCGACTTCAGGAAGCAGAGCAGAGCCTGGCCCATCTGCCACCCGGAACTGAGGCTTGTAGAGGCTGAGCAACTGGTGGGTGGAAGACCTGGGCTGAAGGGGAGCAGAAAGATCTCTCTGGAGTACACACGGAAAGTGCACCTCCTGCCTTGCCCTGCCGTGGCATGCCTGATCCAGCAAACAGAAACAGAACTTTGGAACTTCTGCTCACACCCGACGACTCTGAGGCATAAAACAGGGCTCAAGCCATCTGACACCTCAACCAGTGGAGAACCAGGGACATAGACCAGCTACAAGGGAAAGGTAAGAACATATCACTGACAACAAAATGGCAAGAGGAAAGAGAAAGAGTATATCCCAAGGGAACCAAGACAATCTAGCAACACCAGAGCCAAGATCTCCCATAACAGCAAACATCGGAACTCCAAACACTCCAGAAAAAGAAGACACAGACCTGAAATCATGCCTCAAGTCGCTGATAGAGTAAATTAAAAAAGAAAGAGAGGAAAAGCAAAAAGATTCAGAAGCTTTTAAAGAAGAAACAAGAAAAACACTCAAAGAACTCAAAGAACTAGAGGAAAACAGAAGCAAAGAAATAAAGGAATGGAAGAGGGAATTTAAAACAGAGATTGACACAATAAAGAAAACACTAAAAGAGATAAACCTAGAGTCAGAACACCAAAAAAAGGAATCAGGAATCACAGAAGCAAGCATTTCCAATAGATTACAAGAGATCGAAGAGAGAATCTCGGGGGCAGAAGACAACATTGCAAACATAGACAAAACAGCCAGAGAAGATGCAAAAAACAAAAAGATCTTAACCCAAAAGGTCCAGGAAATCCAAGACACAATGAGAAGACCGAACCTAAGGATAATAGGAATAGAAGAGGGAGAAGAGTATCAACTAAGGGGCACAGTAAATATCTTCAACAAAACCATAGAAGAAAACTTCCCTACCCTCAAGAATGAGATGACCACGAGCATAAAAGAAGCCTTCAGAACTCCAAATAGGTTTGACCAGAAAAGAAATACCTCCCGACACATAATAGGAAAAACATCAAGCGCCCAAAGTAAAGAAAGAATACTAAAAGCAGTAAGGGAAAAAGGTCAGGTAACATATAAAGGCAGACCAATCAGACTCACACCCGATTTCTCAATAGAGACTATGAAAGCTAGAAGAGTCTGGACAGACATCATGCACTCCTTAAGAAAGCACAAGTGCCAGCCTAAGCTGGTATACCCAGCAAAACTATCAATCACCATCGATGGAGAGACAAAGATATTTTAAGACAAATCAAAATTCACACAATATCTGACCACCAACCAAGCACTACAACGAATGATAGGTGGAAAACCCAGTACAATGAGGGAAAATACAGCCTAGTAAGAACAAGAAAACTCCTAAACAAGAAAACAAAAAGAAGAAAAAAAAAAAAAACACAGACACAACTCAACCCAGAAAAGCAATAATAGCAGGAAACAAAAACAACTATTCCTTGATATCTATTAACATAAATGGTCTCAACTCCCCAATAAAGAGACATAGACTATCAGACTGGATACATAAACAAAATCCAGCCTTTTGCTGCATAAAGGAAACTCATCTCAGAGACAAAGACAGACACTATCTCAGAGTAAAAGGGTGGGAAAAAAACTTCCAAGCAAACAGCTCCAAGAAGCAAGCTGGAGTGGCTATTCTAATATCGAATAAAGTAAATTTCCAACCAAAAGTTATCAAAAAAGATAAGGAAAAACAATTTTTACTTATTACCGGGGAAATCTGACAGGAGGAACTCTCAATCTTTAACATATATGCTCCAAATAAAAAATCACCCACATTCATAAAATAAACTCTACTAAAGCTCAAAAAATACATTTCAACCCACACAATAATAGTGGGAGACTTTAATACCCCACTCTCCCCAATGGACAGATAAGGGAAACAGAAACTGAACAAGGATACTGCAAAACTAGCAGAGACTTTGAACCAACTAGAATTAATAGATATATACAGAACATACTATCCCAAAGTAAAAGAATACACCTTCTTCTCTCCACCCCATGGCACCTTCTCGAAAACTGACCACATAATTTGACACAGAACGAGCCTCCGTCGATATAAGAAGATTGAAATACTCCCATGCATCCTCTCAGATCACCATGGTCTACGGCTGGTCTTTAACAACAACATAGACAACAAAAAGCCCACATACACATGGAAACTAAACAATGCTCTGTTAAAGGATAGCGGGGTCAAAGAAGAAATAAAGAAAGAAATTAAGGATTTTCTAGAATTCAATAAAAACGAAAACACAACATACCCAAACCTATGGAATGCAATGAAAGCAGTATTGAGAGGAAAACTCATAGCCCTAAGTGCTTCTAAAAAGAAACTGGAGAGAGCTCACATCAGCAACCTGACAGCACAGTCAAAAGCCCTAGAACAAAAGGAAGCAGATATACCCAAAAAGAATAGACGGCAAGAAATAATCAAAATTAGGGCAGAAATAGACCAAATAGAAACAAAAAGAACCATTGAAAAAAATCAACAAAACCAAGAGTTGGTTCTTTGAGAAAATCAACAAGATTGATAAACCCCTAGCCAGACTAACTAGAGGGCAAAGAGAGAGTATCCAAATTAACAAAATCAGAAAGGAAAGTGGGGACATATCAACTGAAACTGAGGAAATTCAAGAAATCATCAGATCCTAATACAAAAACTTATACTCCACAAAATTGGAAAATCTGGAGGAAATGGATGAATTCCTAGACAGATACAAGGTCCCAAAGTTAAACCAGGACTAAGTAAACCATCTAAATAACCCTATAACACTTAAAGAAATAGAAGAAGTCATCAAAAGCCTCCCAAACAAAAAAAAGCCAAGGTCCAGACGGGTTCAGTGCAGAAATTTATCAGACTTTTATTGAGGATATAACACCAATACTCGCCAAACTATTCCAAAAGAGAGAATCAGATGGAATATTACCCAACTCATTTTTTGAGGCTACAATAACCCTCATACCTAAACCACACAAAGACCCTACAAGGAAAAAGAACTTCAGACAAATCTCACTTATAAACATTGATGCAAAAATACTCAACAAAATTCTTGCAAACCGAATCCAAGAACACATCAAAACGATCATTCATCATGACCAAGTAGGCTTCATTCCTGGGATGCAGGGATGGTTTAACATAAGGATATCCATCAACGTAATCCACCATATTAACAAACTCAAAGACCAAAATCACATGGTCATCTCACTAGACACTGAGAAAGCATTTGACGAAATACAACACCCCTTCATGTTAAAAGTCCTGGAAAGAACAGGAATCCAAGGACATACTTAAACATAATAAAAGCAATATACAGCAAACCAACAGCCAACATCAAACTTAATGGCTAGTAACTTGAAGCAATCCCACTAAAATCAGAAACTCGACAAGGCTGCCCACTCTCCCCCTACCTATTCAACATAGTACTGGAAGTCCTGGCTGGAGCAATTAGACAGCAAAAGAAGATCAAGGGGATACAAATCGGAAAGGAAGAGATAAAAACATCACTCATTGCCGATGACATGATAGTGTACTTGAGTGACCCCAAAAATTCCACCAGAGAACTCCTACAGCTGATAAACAAGTTCAGCAAAGTGGATGGATACAAAATTAACTCAAACAAATCAGTAGACTTCATGTACTCAAAGGACAAACATGTGCAGAAAGAAATTAGGGAAAATGTACCCTTCACTATCGTTACAAAAACTATGAAATACCTTGGTGTGACTCTAACTAAGCAAGTGAAGGACCTCTATTACAAGAACTTCAAACCTCTAAAGAAAGAAATTGAGGAGTTTCTCAGAAAATGGAAAGATCTCCCATGCTCATGGATTGGAAAAATTTACATCTTAAAAATGGCCATCCTACCAAAAGCAATCTACAGATTCAATGCAATCCCCATCAAAATTCCAACCCAATTTTTCATGGAATTGGAAAGATCAATGTGCAATTTCATATGGAATAACAAAAGACCTAGAATAGCGAAATCCATCCTCAACAACAAAAAAACATCTGCGGGAATCACTATCCCTGACCTCAAGCTATATTACAAGGCAATTTTGCTGAAAACTGCATGGTACTTGTACAGAAATAGGCATGTGGATCACTGGAATAGAATAGAAGATCCAGAAATGAGCCCTCATGTATATGGTCACCTGATTTTTGACAAAGGAGCAGTAAACATTCAATGGAAAAAGGACAGCCTATTCAACAAATGGTGCTGGTCCAACTGGCACTCAGCATGCAAAAGAATGAAAATAGACCCGTTCTTATTTCCCTGTACAAAGCTCAAGTGTAAGAGGATCAAAGATCTCCACATTAAACCAGATACACTGAAACTATTAGATGAGAAAGTAGGGAAAACCTTAGAACACATAAGCACAGGAGAAAATTTCCTGAACAAAACACCAATGGCTCAAGCTCTAAGGTCAAAGATTAACAAATGGGACTTAATGAGATTGCAAATTTCTGTAAGGCTAAAGACATTGTCAAGGAAACAAAAAGGCAACCAACAGAATGGGAAAAGATCTTTACCAACTCCACATCAGATAGAGGCCTAATATCCAAGGTGTACAAGGAACTCAAAAAGCTAGACACCAGAGAATCAAATAACCCTATTAAAAAATGGAGTACAGAGCTAAACAAAATGTTTTCAGTTGAGGAACACCGAATCGCCGAGAAAAATCTGAGGAAGTGCTCGACATCCTTAGCTATCAGGGAAATGCAAATCAAAACAACCCTGAGATTCCACCTCACACCAGTCAGATTGGCCAAGATCCAAAACTCAGATGACAGCAGATGCTGGAGATGCTGCGGAGAAAGAGGAACACTTCTCCACTGTTGGTGGGGTTGCAAGCTAATACAACTTCTCTGGAAATCTGTCTGGCGTTACCTCAGAAAATTGGATATAGTACTACCTGAAGACCCACGTATTCCACTTCTGGGCATATACCCCAGAGACACCTTAGTACACAACAAAGATATATGCACCACAATGTTCATAGCGGCTCTATTTATAATAGCCAGAAGCTGGAAGGAACCCAGATGTCCTTCAGAAGATGAATGAATACAAAAATTGTGGTATATATATACACAATGGAATACTACTCAGCCACCAGAAACAATGACTTAACCAAATTCTTAAGAAAATGGCTGCATCTAGAGAATATCATCCTAAGTGAGATAACCCAGTCACAAAAGAACAGACATAATATGCAGTCACTGATAGAGGGATGCTAACCCCAGAGGCTTGCACTCTCCCAGAAACAACTCACAGACTGTATGAAGTCCAAGAAATTAAGAAAACAAAAAAAATATACATATATTCACAAAACAAGAAGACTTTGACTATTTTCATGTTGCGATTTGTTTTGCACATACTTTAAGCTTATTGTAACCATTAGGTTTTCAATGCATACTGTCAAGCCCTTGAAAAAAATCAAGTACTGACTAAAAAAATATATTCACATGGTTTTATGTAAAAATTATTTTAATGTCTGAAAAAACAGTACTGACTAAAATGTATAATTTTAAGCAAAAAATGTTTAAAATCTGTACATTTATCTTTGTTTTGTAAAATAAAGTTATTTTAAAAAAAGAGTTAAACCTTCTAATAGTAACTTTATTTATAACTAAGTACAAAATATTGAGCTCTAAAACAAGTTAGCACAACACATGAATAATAATGAATCAGTACAGAGAAATTAATACATAGAATAGAATAGTAAAAACATAAAACATAAAACAAGGCTAGAAATGTGTTTTCATAGGTACAGTGTTTCACTAACATGAATAAAGTTCTAGATTCAATTTCCAGAGGTAAGTACAGCAAGTCTGGTGACACATTTCTATATTTACATTTTTAATAGAAGGTGAATGGTGAGTTCTGGTACCAGAAAACAAAAATAATTACTATGATTTAAAATCTTAATGTTTTACAAATTAAATGATGTCATTTTCTCAAATATGCAAAATAGAATATAAAATGCTGAGTTCCATAATGAAGAGCTGATACCTCAACAGAAAGGACAGATTTTAATCTTATGTGACAATACTAGAGAAAAAAAAGATAGATTCAATTTTTCTGAGGAGCATTCTTAGAGTGATGAATACTGATCTTAGTGAATTAAGAGTATTGTTGCTGGTCGAGAGCTCAACAGTCAGAGCACTTCTTGCTCTTGCAGATGATACATGTTTAATTTTACATGCCTGCCTTCACTTAATAACTTCAGGTCATATGTTTCTGATGCCTTTTTCTGACTTACACAGGCACCAGGTATAAACTTGTATTCATGCACATAATATAAAATAAAATAAAACAAAATAAAATTTACATTAAAATACTGTGACAAGTAGTAGAAGTTAAAGAGAAACTAAATTTCAATTAAACAGCATTATATCAGTGAGTCATAAGTTCTTATAATTGTTTATGGTAGACTGTACAATAATATTTAAAAAGAAATGAATTCTGTGTAATGTTTTTGTGGTATAAGAGATAATTTCTCATTTTTAATAAAATCACTTCAATGCTAATAGCAAAATATGATTCAGTCATTATAATAAAATTACAGATTAAATACCCAGGGAGCAATGATGCAATTATTCTAATACAATGTTATTAAGGGGAATATGACAGTGTCTAAAGATAAACTACAACAAAATTGTGTTTATTTCAGAATGCAAGAACAATTTAACATTTGAAAATCATGGAATACACTTGCAGTCCCATCAAACTAAACAGTAGAAACCATATGACATTAACAGAAATGGAAAGTTACTTAATAAATATCAAAATACATAAACACAAAATCTCTTAAAGTATTAATAGAACATAATTTTGTAGCAATGAATTCAAATGCCAAAGAATATAGTAAGAAACTATATAGAGACTTTTATGAATGTGAAAAAAAAAAAAAAAACCACTTAACTCAAAACTTAGGGATATTTTCCTAGATAAGGTTTCTCTGTGTAGACCTGACACTAACTCTGTAGACTAGCCTGGCCTTGAACTCACCAAGATCTTCCTTCCTCTGCCTCTTGGATTCTGGAATTAAATGTGTGTGCTACTACTTCCTCAAAGTGCAAAAAAACACTTTATTTCCCCTCCCATACCTGAACTGGTCTCCCCCTTTTTCCTCTTCCTCCCCTCACTCTCCTAGATCCTGCTCTTTTTCTAAGTTCTAAAGTTTAGTTTGTTCCCCTTCTGAGTTTCTAATATGATACGAGGAGGAAAGATAGAAGAGAAAGAAGAAGAAGAGGACAATAGTGAGGATGGGGAGGAAGATGAAAAGGAGAAGGATTCTACTTTTCTTCTGTGTTATGTCTTATGTTCTTGTGTTTTGTTTTCTTTTGCTCTGCTTTGCTTTATTGGTTCGCATTGTTGAGATCCTTCCTTCACAAGAAGACATTTCCTCCTTTTCCCTCTGAGACATGTATGACACAAGTTGAAGATCAATGTTGAATGTTTTGCTCACTCCTCAGGTTACTACTGTATTCTGTCCCTCTGTGACTCTAAATGTAACCTAAAACATTTACTGATGCCCTTGATTTCAATACAATTAGACCTTCCCTCCTGCTCTTTCTTGGACTTTTCCATCTAAGACCTGAACTGAGTTGAGTGTGTGAAACCTAATGTAGCCTTGTCTTTTACTTCCTTTTTCAACCCTGCTATCTGACAGTGTACACTGAAGTTATTACATGATCATGAAGTAGAACTCCATCCATTTCCCTCTTGAACCATAATTCACACATGTCAGGAACTGCCAATGTACATATTTAATCTCAGCACTGGAGAAGAGATGGGATCTACCTAAGGTCTCTATTGAAAATCAGCATATTCAAAACTAAAGAACTATAGGTTCAATAAAAAAAAATCACATCTAACAAAATAAAATGTGAAAGTGATTTGAGGAAAATATTCTAAAGTTAATTTTAGGCATTGATCCATGTTCACATGAGGAATTGAAAGACAGATACAAACATGTGCACACACCAAATTAAAAAACATAATAAAATGGTGGAATATAAATTGACTTTTAATAAATGTCTATCATCTACACTCAAAAGTAATTAATGTTGTCCAGGATTCAGAAAAAGGCATAGTCTACAATACTGGTTGATATGCAAACTATCATTACAAAGAAAAATGTGAAACTGTTTTACAAGCCATCCCAGTAGTTCCAGTTATGCCATGTTTAGTTATTTATTGAAAGGAGATGCATTTATCATATCAGATTTATTCCTGAAACCTTGCTACTCTAGTCTAAATATTTAATATAATTTAGTGTTGGTGTCCATCAATAAAAGACTTCATAAAAAATCATGCCCTTCTCTCTCTCTCTCTCTCTCTCTCTCTCTCTCTCTCTCTCTCTCTCTCTCTCTCTCTCTCTCTCTCTCTCTCCAAATATATATATGGCTTGAATTATTACACCAAATATAATAAGTATAGTTATGTATTGATCAAAAATATAAATATAACTTACTTTGAATGGATTCATCTCTAACAACATTTTGAAACACAGGCAGGTGAGAATTATATGTCTTATATGGACAGTATAATATTAGAACAAAAGATCAAACAATATTATTAAATACCTATATCATAAATGTTTGTAATATTTTTATTTAGTCCTCAGCCCTCTGAATTGTGATTTTTAACTGTCAGTATTACCAGTGGAACCTTCTTTTGAGGCCCCATGATTTGCAGACTGAGCAAGTTAATTTGCTTTATATTTAGTTTTTATTATGTGATCTGTCCTCTCTCAATTTCCTCATATTCTTTTTTAATCTCTTTAAACAATTTTTCATTTTTATTGTACAGTCCTTGTTTGTTAAATTTAATTAGAGACCATTTTAGACTCAGTTTAAATGCTCTGTTTTTTTAGGGTGGTACTTTTTACATCTCATCACATAAACGTATTTTTCCCATTTTAACGTTCATTCTGGACACATATATATATATATATATATATATATATATATATATATATATATATATATATATATATATATATAAAACTAAAGTCAAGATTTAACAGGCAATGATTCTTACTCTTTTTACTACTACGTAGATTAGATGGGTGTTTTACTACTTTATCACCTGTTGAGGGTCACACTAAATTTATACTATTAATAGTTTCCTTAACTCTTGTAATAATTCGATTATTAAGAGATTATTGTGAAAAATCTCATTTCACATAATTTCCTCGTCTTCTAATATATGTGGTCTGATTGCAGTATCCCTAAAGTTTTCTTGCAGAGTACTAAACCACATATGTTTTCTATTTTTTATTGTTTTCTGTATCATGTATCATTACATTGTTTGCCCCTGGAAATGAGTGAAAATGGTAGCAAACCTGAACTGTGTTTTTATTTACTAATATTGAAGTAGTTAATTAATAGGACATGGAAGGAGTACTTGGTAATTTTATGCAACCATCTCAGATGATGCAAACTCCAAATAAATCACTTTGATTCTGAAAAGTATTATTATTTGGTTGTTTGTTTGTGTGAATGCAATGCCACTGTCTTCAGACACACATGAAGAGGGCATCAGATCTCATCACAGATGGTTGTGAGCTACTGTGTGGTTGCTGGTAACTGAACTCTGGACCTCTGGAAGAACAGTCAGTGCTCTTAACCTCTGAGTCATCTCTCCTGGTGGAGAAAGATAGATCAGTGTCTCATAATCATCTGAATAAGATTTGGTGCCGTCTTCTGACATGTATATTGTATATATAAGAAAAGTATTATTCTTACTCTCATAGTGCATGACATCCCAATAGAGTGATAATATTCAATATATACAAAGAATTCAAAAAGTTATACTCAAGATAATCACACAAACCTATTAAAACTTGGGTGACTTACCTAGCCAAAGAATCCTCCAAAGAAGAATACTGAATGACTGAGAAGCACCTAAAGAAATGTTCAATATCGCTAGTCATCAGGGAAATGCAAATCAAAACAATTCTAGGATTCCACCTCACACAAGTCAGACTGGTAAGATCAAAAATTCAGGTGATAGCAGATGCTGGTGAGGATGTGGTGAAAGAGGAACACTGCTCCATTGTTGATGAGATTGCAAACTGGTGCGACCAATCTGGAAATCGGTTTAGTGGTTCCTCAGAAAATTGGGTATATTACTACCTGAGGACCCACTTATGCAATCCTGGGCATACACGCAAAAGATGCTAAAATATATAACCAGGACACCTGCCCCACTATGTTGATAGCAGCCTTATTTATTATAGCCATAAGCTGGGAAAAAAAAAAGAAACCCAGATATTCTTCAACAGAGGGATGGATACAGAAAATGTGGTACATTTACACAGTGGAGTACTACTCAGCTATTAAAAACAAGGACTTTACAAGGCTTCAGTCTTAGCTCTTGAGTTATTAATTATTTAAGATCTAGGTGTACCACACTCTGAAAGGGTGTTATACACTTTTTTTTTTTTTTTTTTTTTTTCTGAGAAGGACCGAGGCTTCCACATTTTGGCCTTTCTTCTTTTTGAGATTTATGTGGTCTGATGGTGGTTTCTTAGGTATTCGGAGATGTCTGGGGCTAGTATTCAATTATCAGTGACTGCATATCATGTGTGTTCTTTTGTGACTGGGTTACCTCACTCAGGTAAAACAACATTGTCTAATTTCACATACAGCCGCACGCACACACACACACACACACACACACACACACACACACATACCATATACACATTAATTTAAACTGTTGTTCTCTAAATAACTGACTCCAAAAGACATTATAAAAGAAGTTAGAAAGCAGTTTGAAAATAAATGGGGGTAAATATAAAACCATCAAATATATGGGATTCAAATAATAAATTACTAAAGAAAAAAAAAACAAAGACTTTATGAAATTACTAGGCAAATGGATGGAACTAGAAACTATTATCCTGAGTTAGGTAACCCAGTAATAAAATTGCACATATTGTATGCACTCACAGATAAATGGATATTAGCCAAAAAGCTCAGATTACCCAAGATAGAATCCTCAGACCACATGAAGCTCAATAAGCTGGAAAACCACAGAGGGGATACTTCAGTCGTTTTTGGAAAGGTGAACAGGGAGGAAATGCAGAGACAAAGTTTGGAGCTCAGACTGAGGGAGGGGCAATTCGGAGACTGCAGGGATCCATCCCATAAAATGCCACCAAGACCAGGCAATATTGTGGATGACAAGAAGTCAGGTACCTGACATAGCTGTCATCTGATAGGCTCTACAAGAGTCTGAGAAACACAGCCCTCAACCAACCACTGAACTGATAATGGAATCCCTGGTGGAGGAGTCTGAGGAAGGACTGGAGGAGCTGAGGGTGTTTGCAACCCCACTGAAGGAACAGCAATATCAAACAATCAGATCCCCAGAGCTCCCAGGGAATGGACCACCAATAGAGGAGAAGAACCATGGTTCCAGCTGCATGTGGAGCAGAGGATGGCCTTGTAAGGAATAGGCAGGAGGAAAGGTATTTATCCCTGTGGGGGTTTGGTACAGCAGTGTGAGGAATGCCCTGGTGGACAGATCAGAGGGAGAGGGTGGATGGAGGAGCACTCTGGTGGAGGCAGGGAAAAGAGGGATGGAATGGGGAATTCCAGAGTGGACAAAAGGAAAGAGGGAGAACATTTGAAATGTAAGTAGAGAAAATATCCAATAAACATTTTTAAAAAGGAATGTTTTCCCCAAAATATATTTACTACATATTACTACATCATCAATGGGCTAATGAATAATTTAACTAACACACACACACATATGAACATACACATATATAAATATATTTCCTTATACATATGAGTGTGTTTGAGTGTGTGTTCTGAGACAGAATCATGTATGTATTTAATCTTACCTTCAAGTCTCATGGGAACTCTATCAGGTCTTGAATTTACAGTCATCCTTTTACAACCTCTTAAATAAATGACAGTATAGGCCTTGTCAAATTATACATTTCTCTATAAACAACAAATTATAAACTTAAATACATTGTGTATCTTTTCTTGTGGGAAATACATCGATAAGATTTAATAAATGAAACCTTGATAGTCATTATTTTTTCCTAAAGTGTATGTAATTTGTAAATGAAATGAGAATAGATGGAAGCAGTTTCTCTACCTCAGAATGCAGCAGTGAGTTTAAAAATTGAAATCTCTCTCAATCTTATTATATGCCAGAAATGAGCATTACCTAGTAGTTTTGTTTTTATCAAATACTTAATTGTTTCACTCACAGCTTTATGTTTCCAAGTAGCTCCAGACGTGCCTGATGTGAGGTCTTCTTCTTTCTCTCAGTGAACTGAAAATAGAATTCTATTTTCACCTATTACATTCAGTTTACTTACAATTTTATGTTGAATTGTCAGTATTTGCTTCTTTTGTAATGTTACTTTTTATCAATTTATTTATTTATTTTACATCAGAACTGTAGTTTTTTTCCTTCCTCCTCTTTTCCAGTCCCCCACCATCACCCACTCGTCCTCTTCAGAAAATGAGAGGCCTTTCGTAGATATCAAGCAGTCCTGATCTATTACATTGCAGTAAGACTAGGATCATCTTCTATTGAGGCTAGATGATGCAGCCTAAAGAATAATTTTTAATTGTTCAGATATATTTGGTGAGAGACATAGAGATATATAGACATACTATGGGGGGAGGGAGGAAGGGAGGGAGGGAGGGAGGGAGTTAGGGAGAGGGATAGAGAGTGGGTGAGGGAAGAGGGAGATCTTGCAACAGCATTCTTGTTGGACTTAGAGAACAACATGGAGAAATCAGTTCTCTATTTTCACCATGGGAATTTCAGGAATTGAACTGAAGCTACCTGACTTGGTATCCAAAGACTCTGACACACTGAACCATCTCCCTGGCTTTGATGCTCTTCCTTAGTTTTGCACAGTGGCAGTGTTGTAACTAATGATGTTGATCTGAGGAACAAATATTGCTAATTGAAAACTTGATGCTTCTTCTTACTATCTAACTGATAAGCCTCTTGGAAAGCAAAGCCATGCCTACATCTTCAGGTTTTCCAGTGTTAAGTCAAAGTTTCAGACTCAGGCCTCTTTTTGTACTCAGTCATGACATCTACTATAGCCAGTCATGACTCCCACTGGAGAGAAAAAGACATTAACCCATCCACAAAACTTGCTTTTAAAATTAGTACTGCCTACAATAAGTACAGGAACAAAGACTGGACAAAGATTGAGGAAATGTCCAACCAATAACTGGCTCAAATTTGAGATTCATCCTGTGGATAATAACCAGTCACTGAGAGTACAAGAGCCTATCATAACTGTCCTCTGAGACTCTTAACCTAACAACTGACTGAATCAGATGCATAGGCCCAAAGCTGAATATTAGTTAGTGGTCAGAAAGACTTGTGGAATCCCCAACTCTTTCACAAGGTACCCCAATAGAGTAGACTCTACAAAAACACCAACAGGGTGAACTAACCAGTGTCTTCCAGAGACTGAACCAATAACCAAACAGCACACATGGGCTGAAACTAGCCTCCATCCAATCCTATACATAAATAGCAGATATACAGCTTGGTCTTCATGCAGATCCCTAACAATAGTGTGGCTTATTATATCTTTGTTGCCTAAATATGAACCCTTTGGGCTTTCTTGTCTGGTCAGAGTGGGAAAGGATATTCCTAGTCATGCACTGACTTGAGCTGCCAGAATGGGTTGGTACTCAGTGGGAACCATCATTTTCTCAGAAGTGAAGTGAATAGGGGTATGAGGGAAGGGCCTATGTGAGTATGGCATAGGATAGAACCAAATGTTATTGGCAAAATGTAAAAAAAAATGGTCAATAAAATTATTCCTAGTGAAAATGCTATTTTGCTATTCTGCTATACTTACAGATAAGAGCGTAGAAAGACTGCCGTCAAAGAGACTTTATATAGCAACTGTTAAAAACAGAGACCCACAGCCAGGTAAAGCTAGAGGAATCCTATTGAAAAGAATGAGAATTTTGAGGGGACAGAAACATGACAAGAGAATCCACAGAATCACCTAATCTCCATGCATAGGGGCTAACAGCGACTGAATCTACCTAAATGAGGTATCCTGGAAGGGATGGACGTAGGTGCTCTGCATATATACTAAAGGGTTGTAACTTGGTTTTCTTGTGGGACTCTTAATAATATGAAAATCTCTCACTCTTTTGCCTGCTTTTGTTATCCTTTTCCTCCAACTGGGTTTCTTTGTTCACTTTAATACAGGGAGGTAGAAAATTGTTTTGAAACCCAATATTGCATATTTGGTTAATATCTTTGGGAGGCATATTCTTTTCCGAAGGAAATTGAGAAGTGGATGTAGGAACAAGTTTGGGGAGTAAGTAGAAAGAGAAATGGGAGGAGAAACTGATATCTACATGTAATATATTAGCAAAAACTTAATAAATATAAAAGAAATATCAATTTGGAGTCACTACTTACATTCAAACACACTGTATTAGCTTCTATTTAGTTGAATAGTTTGTGAAATACCTTATAACATTTCTTCCATTTTCATGTTTGATTTTCTTATATATAATAAAATTCATTGATGCATTTTCATATTAAATCATACCAAAATTCTGAAAAGAATCATAATAGAACACATTGTATTTACTCAGCCACTATTGTGGCTCTCAGGTTTTTAGGTAAATTACAGCTTATATATATTGAACCATTCATTCTTATCTCCTTGTACAAATCCCAAATCCAAGTGAATCAAGGACCTCCACATAAAACCAGATATACTCAAACTAATAGAAGTTTGGGAAGATCCTTGAACACATGGGAACAGGAAAATTTTTTTCTGAATATAACGCCAATTTCTTATTCAATATGATCAAGCATCAACTAATTGAACCACATAAAATTGCAAAGCTTCTGTAAGGTAAAAGATAACTGTCAATAGAAGAGAACTGTAACCAACTAGTTGGTAAATTCTTTTATTATCAATCCTACATCCAATAGAGTGCTTATATCCAATACATAAAAAGAACTCAAGATGTTAGACTTGAGATTAACAAATAACCCTATTAAAAAATTGGGGAACTGAGCTAAACAAAGAATTCTCAACTGAGAAATAGTGAACGTCCAGGGGCAATAAAAACAAATGTTCCCCATTCTTAGACATCAGGGAAATGATAATCAAAAAATCCCTGAGGTTTCACTTCACTCCAGTTAGAATGGCTAAGATAAAAAACTCAGGTGACAGCAATCTTATTTATAATAGCCAGAATCTAGAAGGAACTCAGATGTCCTTCAACAAAGGAATGGGTAAAGAAAATGTACATTTAAACAATAGAGTACTATTTAGCTACTAAAAAATGACTTCATTAAATAATTAGTGAAATGGATGATATTGGAAAATATCATCCTGAGTGAGGTAACCTAGTTACAAAAGAACACACACGGCATAAATTTACTGATAAGTGGATATTAGCCCAAAAGCTCAGAATACCCAAGATACAATTCACATACCACATGAAGCTCAAGGAAAAGGAAGATCAAAGTGTGAATGGTTCAGTCCTTCTTCTTTTTTTAAACACTTACAATTCTATTGAGACATAACCATGCTTGCTGGTTTATACACAAAATTGTGACAGGTTACATCTGTCATTCTCAACCTTTCTTCTTAAAATGAGGAACAAAATGCTCACAGGAGAAAATATAGAGACAAAGTGTAGAACAGAGACTGAAGGAAAGGCCATCCATAGACTTCTCCACTTGGGGATCTGTCCACTATACAGACACCAATGCCAGAGACTATAGTAGATACCAAAAAGTGCTTGTTAATAGGAGCCTGACATAGTTGTCTCCTGAGAGGCTCTGCCAGAGCCTCCCAAATACAGAGGCGGATGCTCTCAAGCAACCATTGGATTGAACACTGGGTCCCCAGTGGAGGAGTTAGAGAAAAGAATGATGGAACTGAATGGGTTTGCAATTCCATAGTAAGAACAAAACTATCAAAACCAACCAGAACCCTCATAGCTTCCAGAGACTAAATCACAAACCAAAGAGTACTCATGGAGGGATCCATTGCTCCAGTATCAGTGGGAGGAAAGGCCCTCGGTCCTGTTTAGACCTGATGATCCAGTGTAGAGGAATGCTAGGGTGGGGAGCTGGGTGGAAATGGATGGGTGAGTTGGGAGCACCCTCACAATAGTGGGCAATGGGGAATGGTATAGGGGATCCTGGAGGGAAAACTGGAAAATGGGGATAATGTTGGACTGTAAATAAATAAAATATCAAATAAAAATTGGTTAATAAATGTATATTCTTTAAGTTTTTACTAGGTTTAGGTAACAAAGTAGTAAATTCAGCAAAAAGGAACTTGGAAGGATTCCCTATTTGCATACTCTGAGAATATCATTGTTAGCCTATGGTTCTTAAGATCTACAAGCAGTTCTCATCTTCTGAGGAGCAATGTGGATAGGGTTTGACTGTCTGTGCATATATCTTTCTTTTCCTTGCTTATTTCAGATTGCTCTATTTGCATTTTCACCTTTGAGTTTTGTATTTGAATTATCTTTTTCACAGTAATTTACACTTCTATTATCTTCTATAGCCATCTGAGTCTTCCCTCTCCACGTGTTAATTTGTTTGGACTGTGTTCTCATCACATTTCTTCATGAATTAGTACCTTCATTTAAACAGCTTATCTGGTGGTGATTTAGAAAACCACGATCTTCCAAACTTCCTATTCTCCCATCTAGAAACATAGAGCAACTTTTAATCCAAAGAAACTAACCAATCAAACAACAAAGAACGCACAACCTAAATTTAACAAACAACAACAAAATACAACTTTTAAAGTACTCTGAGTCTAATTATTGCACCACTGGCCAGATTTAAGAAGGCTCCCAAGCAGGTGGTAGCATCATTTTGTGTTTTGCTGTATCTTTTGGCAAAGGTGTAATTTAGGTCTTTCCTTTGTAAGGAACTAGCTCCTGTGAGGCATTAACTTTGCTTGTAGAAATATCAAAACTCCTAAAACACAATTCCTGTGGTAAGCTTGGTTATGGACTTTCTGCCAAAAGGCACACGCAGGCATGTGGTACAGCGAAAGAGATTGCTGCCTCTGTCATTTATCCTCTCACATCCAAAATTATCCCAGAAAGAGATCTGCTACAAGCAAAATTCTTCAAAATACAGACAATCTCCTTGCACACCCTTGTATATGGTGAAAGAAAATTCGTAAGCAAACTCTTGTGTTTTGCTTACTGAAACCAAGTCCTTGAAGTGAGCAGTACATGTTATTGGAAATTGCTTCACAACTTTAAGCAGGCAAGGCAAAGTAAATAAAATTCAAAAGTGAAGATTTTCACAAAGTGCCAAGGGTAGATTAATAAAATCAACACCTAAGCTGTGAAAATTATCTCTACCTCTTTGGTCATCAAGTGTACTAGTTGACAGATACTCTTGCGACTCTCTAAACAAAATCATCAAAGTCAAAATCCTCATGAGATGGAAAGTTAACTGTTCTCAAACGAATGTTGTTACGCAGTTCAGGTGTCTTAAAAAAGCTGAACACAAAGACTAGATTTGTGGTACTCTGAAACTCAAGTCATTGTTTAAAATTGCCAGACAAATGTGAGTTATAAAATTCAAGGCTCTTTGGCTGGAGGACACTAACAGGCATAGCAAAGAAAATTATCACAGATGCTAACTGACCACCTTAGTTGAAGAGTTATAAGTAGTAAATTAGAAAATTTTGAAATGTTAGTGATAGTATATAAGACATAAACACATATGCATAAAATAGCACCTATGCAGAAATCAGATAATTAAGCATAATTAGAGGCTGCTGGCTATGTATCAAATGACTTCTAATGATGGTGATGATAATAGTGATGGTATTAATAATCACAGTGAGTCTCCTTAAATTTGACAAGCATTTCACTTTCAATCACTGAGTAGTTGCCAACTTGTGTGTGTGGGCACTCCCTGTCATTTATTATTTAAACCAGTGTAAAACAACATACTTGGTGTGAAAAATTATTTTCAGGTTCTTTTACATTTTAGTTGATTAATTTTGCCTAGTCTATAATTTTCCTTGTGTGACTATTTCTTCTCTCACATATTTTATTTCAACTGCTGTTGCCCTCCTTCCCCTTTTCCCAGTATGTCCTCCACCCACCTTCAACTTTTGCCTGATGCACAACCCCACTTTACCTCCCCTTGAAGAGATCAGGTCTTTCAGCGACATAAGGCATATAACATTTTCAAATAAGCTATAACAAGCTACAATAAGACCAGGGTCACTGTATCACACAAAAGCTGAAAATGAAACCTAGAAGTAGGAAAGGGATCTGAAAGGCAGGCAAAAGAGAGACAGTCCTGCTCTCACTGTTAGAAGTTTTATACCCATAATATATATGCAGAAGACATTAATTCAGACATTTACCCTCTCCCTGGTCTTGATGAGCCCAATTGAGTCCAGGTTAGCTGATTCTGTGGACAGTATTCTTGTGGTGCCCCTGACTCCTGTGGTATCTCCACTCTTTCATCCCTCTCCTCTATAAGGCTCCCTGGGCTACACTTAATATTTGGCTGTGGGACTCTGAATCTACTGCTATTAGTTTCTGGAGAAAGACTTTCTGGTCTCTCTGATGATGATTATGCTAGTTAGGCTCAAGTCCTAGTGTATTATACCGAAAAGGCAAGCTATAAATTGGAAATGAGTTGGTATCCTAATCCCTCTACTTGGAACCTTCCCTGATTACAAAGAATAGCTGGTTTCTCCATCTCCTACCACATGATACCACCTTTTCTAGTTCCCCAAACTCTCACTCAACCCTTTAAATCTATGCTATTTTCACTGTCCAAGATCTTTTCATTCTTAGTCTCCCTGGGTCTATGAATTGTAGCATGATTCCTTTACTGCTAATGAATGTTCACTTAGAAGTGAGTGCATACTATGTTTTTATTTTTTGTTTTTGTTTTTGTTTTCTTTGGTGTCTTTTGCTCACTGGAGACAATTTTTGCTAGTTACATTCAATTGTCAGCAAGTTTCATGCCATGTGTTTTTTATTTTATTTTTATTCTATTTTATTTTTACTAACCATTTTATTCATTTACATTTCAAAGAATATCCCTCTTCCTGGTTACCACCCTTTCCCCTCTGCTCCTTTCCATTTGCCTCTATGAGGATGCTTTTCCATCCACTCACTCAATTCTGCCTCACGATTCTATCGTCCTCCTGTGCTGGGGTATCAATCTTCCACAGGATCACCTCTCATTGATGTCAGATAAGGCTATCCTCTGCTACATGAGTATATATATATATATATATATATATATATATATATATATATATATATATATATATATATATATATATATATATATATATATATATACCTCAACATATACTGTTTTGTTGGTGGATTACTCTCTGGGAGCTCTGGGTGTTTTTGTTGGTTGATATTGTTCTTCCTAAGGTGTTGCAATCCCCATGTACTCCTTGATTCTTTCCCCTAGTTCCTCCATTGTGGTCCTCTGGCTCAATCTGACAGTTGGTTGTAAGGATTCTCATCTATATTATAGAGGTTCTGTTAGAACCTTAAAGGGAAGCACAAAATACTCATTATACAACTCACAAACCATATGGAGCTTAAGAAGAAGGAAGACCAAAGAGTAGATGCTTCAATCTTACATAGAAGGGGAAACAAAATAATCACAGAAGGTAGAGGGAGTAGGGACCTGGGAGAGAGGAAGGGGAAGGTTAAAAAGAAGAATAGGATCAGGTACTAGATGGAACAGGAGAGTACAGAAGGGTCAGGAAACTCACTAGATGTATGTAGCAGTGCTTGATGGGGAACTAGGGGTAGCAACTTGAAAGTCCCAGAATCCAGGGAAGTGAGAGGTTCCCAGTACCTAATGGAGATGACTTTAGCTGAAATACTTAACAAAGGGGAGATAGAAACTGCAGAAACTACCTCCAGGAAATATGCATGACTTCAGGTGATATTCCGAGCGACCAACCTGTCTCAAAATTTTTAACCCAGAAATGTCCCTGTCCAAGGAAGAAAAAGGAACAAAAAGTAGAGCAGAGACCAAATGAAAGGCCATCTAGAGACAGCCTTAGCTAGAGATCAATTCAACATGCAGACACCAAGCACCTATACAATTGCTGATGCCAGGAAGCAGTTGATGATATACTTTTTTTTAAAGCTGAGTAGCAATTCCATTGTATAAATATACATAATAAAACAGCCATCATCCCAAAAGCAACCAAATATTTAACACATCCTCCAAGAAAATTTAGATATAATATTTTATAGACCATGAAAGTACAATACTACATATCTAAAAACAAACAAACAAACAAACAGAAAAACCTCATGATTGGATGACTTTCTATGGTAGCTAATAAACTGAAGTTATAAGATAATCTTAATTTCAATAAATTTCAGATTAGAAGTTTTTATTTTCCCATGTTGTGTAATTTTAAGTGTCAATTTAATTTGATTTAGAACTACCTAAGACCATATGTGGGCATGTCTGTGAATTATTTTCAGAAAGATTTAACTGAGGAGAGGACCAAACCCAAATGCATGGTGGTAAGCAAGTATTATGCCATTGTATAATGATCTAAACTGAACACATGGGAAAGGAGAAAACATAAAAAATATCCACATTCAGCAATTTCTGACTAAGGACAGGATGTGACCCATTTCCCCTTTGTTCTGCCAACATGTTTACCACCTAGATGAATTATATTCCATCTTAAAACATTAGCTAAATTAATTCTTCCTTTAATTTGGCTGGGTCAGATGTCACAATGATAATGCAAGTAATCAATATAAATCCATTTCTTGTGAACTCATATATTTAAGATTCAGATAGGCCTGACAAATTATGCCTTGAAGTATTAGATGAAAATCAAATCAAATCAAATTTTATATTATAAATAATCCTTAGTAAACATGATAAAATCAAACACTGACAACTCTGAATAAAAATATTTTCTTGGACAAGAGAACCTAGCTCTATATACAAATTAGTAGTTGCATTCATCAGTTATTGTCAGAATATTATATTATATTTGTATACCTTCAAAGAATCTTTATTTTACTTTAGAAAGGCCATAAAGTAAAGTTCTGGACTATAAGAAATTGAAACAGCTCTCCTACAAATAAGTAAAACAAAAATTCAAAACCAACAACAAAAAACAAACATAATTATAAAATTTCCTTTAAGTTATCAGATCTTGACTTAATAAAAATGAAGTGTTTATGAAGTGTTTTGTTTGCTATGGAGTAGTAATGAATTTTCTATAAGTGAGCAATCAGAGAAACACACAGACAAACACACACACACACACACACACACACACACACACACACACACACAATGAAAAGTTTTTGGTTTTGCCTCAAACTATTGAGTTTATGAGCACAGAGCAGGAAAAGCGCTTAGTAAAGATGTAAACCACATCACATTCCAGGTGAACCCTAGTCATGGGTACCTATCAGGTAAGTAAAACACACCCAATCTATGTAAGAGGTGATCACCCGTAATCAGTTTATCTTATATTTATTTATTAATAATCCGATATTTTCATACATCTATATATTTTACTCATTTTTATACACATTTTATTGCTTGTCCCGCTCCAACTCTCTGTGAAGCTCTTTTTCTAAAGGTCCCACTCACATCTGCAAAGTCTTCACTTATTTCTTGGTGTTATGACCAGCCATATGATTTAATTAGAGAAGTTGGTATGAAAATGGGGTACGTTTTTTTATTAGAATATGGATAACGTATGGTAAAGTAATAACCTTCCCATACAACACATTAGCTGTAAGTTTCTCCTCTGAGATTAGTTGATCCTCAAGAGTCTCTTGTCAATTTGTGATGAGAAGTTGAGATTTTCCATCTTGTAGAGAAATTTCGGTCCATCAATATGGCTGCTCTGGTAAGAAATCACATGCAAGGAACATCTGTGACTGTGATATCTAGCTGGAAGGACACACAATGAATCCTTCTGACTAGAGTATAGACATGCCCTTGGTACTTCCTATAATCTGTAACAATGAATGTAATGTTAGTTTATAGAAGAAAGGAGCAGTGTTTGAAAGTGCAATCTAATTGGCATAGGGGGCATAAAAAAGAGATAAAGATTTTGAAGAATGAATCTGATATATGATTTCAGTCAGTATGCTCACTATTCAGGAGAACAAGACAGGGAAGAGAGACTTGTTAAAAGTAGCACAGGTAAAATTCATTGCATATTTTTCAAGTAAAAAATTGTATTAAATCTATAGATTGCTTTTGGCAAGATGGGCATTTTTACTACTTTAAGCCTTCCAATCCATGAACATGGGAGATCGTTCCATCTTCTGATGTCATCTTCAATTTCTTTCTTCAGAGACTTGAAGTTCTTGTCATACAGATATTTTACTTGCTTGTTTAGGGTCACAGCAAGGTATTTTATATTCTTCTGACTATTGTGAAGGGGGTTCATTCCCTAACTTCTACTCAGAAGATGTTTTTCTGAGTTTATTCTTTGAGTAGAGGAAGGTTATTGATTTGTTTGATTTAATTTTATAACCAGCCACTTTGCTGAAGTTGTTTATCAGGTTTAGGAGTTCTTTGGTGGAATTTGTGGAGTCACTTGAGTATACTACTCTATCATCTCCAAATATTGATATTCTGAGTTCTTTCTTTCCAATTTGTATACATTTGACCTCCTTTTGTTGTCCAACTACTTGGGCTAGAACTTCCAGTACTATATTAAATCGGTAGTGAGAGAGTGGGCAGCCATGTCTAATGCCTGATTTTAGTGGGATTACTTCATGTTTCTCTCAATTTAGTTTGGCTACTATGTTTAGGTATGGGCTTTGAATTTCAGATCATTCGAAGACTTTTAACATGAAGGGGTATTGAATTTTGCCAAATGTTTTCACAGTATCTAGTGAGATGATCACCTTTTGTTCCTATGGATTTATTTATATATTTGATTACATTTGAAATAACAAAAAACCGAGGGTAGTGAAAATTATTCTCAACAATAAAAGAACTTCTTGGGGAATCACCATTCCTTATCTTAAGCTGTATTACAGAGCTATAGTGTTAAAACTGTGTGGTATTGGTACAGGTACAGAAAAGACATGTTTCTGTTGTGGTAGAAGAGGCACAAAAGAGTAAACTCATGAAGAGTTTATTTTAAAGAACTCTGGCACTTTGCATTTAGTCTAAACCATAAAAACCTAGAAGACAGCATTTCTATCTTATTTTTTAAAATTTTTATTGAATATTCTTTGTATTTACATTTCAAATGTTATCCCATTTTCCATGACTCCCATATCCCCTCCCCCTCCACTTGTTGCCATGAAGGTGATCCTTCTTCAAACCTCCATCTCTACCTCAGCACAGCACGGGAGAAAGATAGGGAGTTGCTGTCACAACAGGTTTACAAAGACAGTTTCCTGAGAGAATCAGTTAGATGCAACTGAATACAGAATGAGCCATAAAATGAGAAAGAGCCAGAAAATTAGAATAGATTGCTTATTTTGGTATGAGGCCAACCACAGCAAGTCAATGAAAAGACAAGAGAAACTGGTTTCAGTCAGTAAGCGTGAAGAGGAGTATGGTCCCGAGCAGCTGAGTTCAGCCTGACAGTCAGAGTTTAGAATGGGTGACATTGTTCCATGTTAAGCCACTGAGATGGAAAGTGCATCTAATAAATAATACTTACCTTTATACCACATTGGGCAAGTAACCACAGTGCTATGCTTTCATCAAAGGAAAATGTAAAGGTATGTGAAGAAGACTATGATCCACAGATATCTCCCCATCCATCTGTCCTTTCACATTTTCTGCTGCTTCTTGCAAAAGCATGTTCTGTGACCCGCGGAGAGAATAATGCAGATATTATTTTTGAGAACATAGTCTGGACATTTTGACCAGTTGTCAGTCTCAGCATTAACTAAAGAGAATCTTTTTTCTTAAAGGTTAAGAAAAATAATTTTAAATGTAAAAAAAAATCAATATTTTGAAGGCAGTTGTCCGTTTTAAAATTTAACAATAAGATTTGCATTGTTATATGTATATATATGTATATATATATATATAACATACATACATATAATACTTTAACATACAATTCTCTGTACACTATTTTAAATGCTTGGATTCTACATGTTCAAGTACTTTAAAATTACTATCACACATATTATAATTAAAGGTATAAGAAGATCCTTGCTTTCCAGCCTCATGGGTTACTGCTATCATGCTTGATCAAGTGATTCTACACACTATACAGAACTCAATACATTTAACACAATTTTCTGTTCCCAGTGACTGGTGGCAGGGCTACACTAGCAATTTAGTATTGATTTCTTATAGTAGATAGAAGTATATGATATTCCAAATTACCAACTAGATGGTTATCTTTGAGTTTTATTTCTTTTATGATTTTATTGAATATTCTCTGCATTTACATTTCAGATGTTATCCCCCTTCCTCCCAATATATTTCTCCCCTTTTCTTCCATTGCCTGCATGAAGGTGCTCCCTCTCCCAACCACCCTTTCCACCTTAGCACCTTGGCATTTGTGTACACCAAGAAAACACATCTCATTGGACCAAAGGTTTCTTCTCCAGTTGATGCCACACATTGCCATTGTCTGTTACATATGCAACTGTAGTCATGGGTATCTCCATATGTGTTCATTGGTTGGGATTTAGTCCATGGGAGTTATGGAGAATTTGGTTTGTTGTTAATGATGTTCTTCCTATGGGGTTGCAACCCCTTTCAGCTCCTTCAGTCCTTTTTTTAGCTGCTTAATTAGGGTAACCATTTCAGTCTGATGGTTAGCTGCACTCCTCCTCCTCTAGATCTGTATGACTCTGGCAGAACCTCTGAGGAGACATCTATATCAGGCTCCTTCCAGTAAGTACTTTTAAGCATCAGCAATAATGCTTGGGTTTGGTGGCTGCATAATGTGTGGATTCCCAGGTGAGACAGACTCTGAATGATCTTTTCTTCAATCCCTGCTCTTCTACTTGTCACTGTATTTCTTCCTGTGAATGTTTTATTCTACCTTCTAAGAATAACTGAAACATCCATATTTTGGCCTTCATTCTTTTTGAGCTTCATAAGGTCTGAGAATTGTTGCTTGGCTATTCAGAGCTTTTTTGGCTAATACCTATTTATATCATTTAGTGAATATCATGTGTGTTCTTTTGTTACTATGTTACTTCCCCAGGATGATTGTTGCTAGTAATGATGATTGTTTCAAGATGATTTGCTTAGGAATTTTATAAAGTCATTCTTTCTAATAGCCTAATTTTCTTATACAAGTCGGAATGTAGTTGCTTTCATTCTTCACTATTCTCAAATATATGAACTGTGTTTTAATGCTAAGTGAAAAAGAGCATATTGTATAAAGGATTACCAAGCCTTCTATATATAGACTACACAAGTTTAACTCCAGGATTCATGGAATTGAAAGTTTAAACCAAGGTTCAGAATTTTCTTCCTTATTTCACTGTGGTGGTTTGAATATGTTTGACCCACAAGTTTAGAAGAGACAGTCTCTCCTAGCTGCAGTTGGTTCGTGATGTAGAACTATCACCTCAGTTTCTAACATTATATCTACCTGCTTCCTACATTTTGATAATATACTGAATATCTGATATTATAAACTAGCCCGAAATCAATTTGTTCTTTTTGCGATGTTCATGGTATCTTCTCACAGTAATGAAACCCTACAAAATTAACATAGAAATTCTACAAAATATTACTCTAGTTTTGAATAGGAGAACGATAACACATTTATTCAAAGTATTGATATTTTTTAAATCATATCACTTTTCTAATTTTGCAAAGAAGCAAAACTCTATTTCTGTTATTATTGATATTCAAACTATTAGGAAAATGAGTTATCTTGATATCTACAATTTTATCAAAATTTTATTGGCATATTATTACCTACCCCTATGATAAAATTTGTGGCCAGAACATCTCCATATATGTAGTAAATAGCAGTGGAGGTTTGACATTTTTTTCTTCACTGTGAAGAAAATAAGGTAAGACAAATAATAATTACCCACAGATGTTATTATAGATTCTGATCCTGGAACTAGACATGATTTAAACTATGTCCCCCAATCCTCTTCTTCCACAAAGACATACCTTGCGCAGAGACAAAGAAAATTTTATAACCTAGATTCTCAGGATATGTACTTGAAAGCTATGGATTTATTTTCTATCTCTTTATTTGGCAGCTTTCTTTTGAGTACATATGAGAAAATTTAGAGGATTTGAGTTTTAAGACATACTTTTAAATAGTGAATGACCAAATACAGTGTAGAATTTTGTGATTTATTCACATTGTACCTTAATTATTTATAATTTTATAAAATAAATACAATGAAGAAATTACTCTTTATATGTAGCAAAACATTTAGTTCATTCATTAGATTTTGATTCTTTATATTATTTACATTATTAAAATATATTGTGAAAATTCAACATAAACAGCCAAATAAGATGAAACAAAGAAAGAACACATTGAAGGATGGATTTTCTAGCTAAATTATTTTTTAGGACCATATTAGTAATTGTTATAGAACTCTCTCAAGAGAAAAAAATAAAGCTTTAATTAGCAAATGTTGATTTTATTGTAATTTCACAGGCTATGTATCATAAAACTTTGAAACATAAGAAAAATTTCCGGAAACCTGGAAGCAATCTAGTTTATTAACAAAATGTAAAATTACTTAAATGTTACTTCAGTGAGTACAGGAAAGAGAGTCCAAATTAAAACAGCACTTTTCTTCTGAGAGAATGTTCTGAAAACTGCCTAGGGGAGGTTCACAATTCAAAGTGAGATAAAATGGACCTTTGAAGTTCATCAAGAAAGGTCTAAATGAACTGCTTCCTGATATAACCCATTGGCATATATATTTTCTTTATCATTTTTACACTTCAGTGAATTTTTACATTTCAAATGGTATCCCCTTTCCTGGATTCCACTTCAGAATCCCCCTATTCAACTCCATCCCCTACTTTCTATAAGGGTGCTCACCCACCCACCCACTCCCTCCTGCCTTGCCATACCCTTACACTAGAGCACTGAGCCATCACAGCACCAAGGGCCTCTACTGCCATTGATGCCTGACAAAGCCATCCTCTGCTAGATGTGTGGCTGGATCCATGGGTCCAGTCATGTGTACTCTTTGGTTGGGTTGGTGGTTTAGTACTTGGAAGCTCAGGGGAATCTGGTTGGTTGGTACTGTAATTCTTTGTATGTGGTTGCAAATCCCTTAAGCTCCTTCAGTCCTTTATCTAACTCCTTTATTGGGATTCAGAAGTATTTTTTTTATTAAAACTTATGAGTTAGGTTATTTGTCAATGAGATGTTAAATTTTGCATAAAGCTGTAAACAAGCAATAACATGCCTAAATCACTGCTCCATGAATTTATGTAACATTGTTCATATTGAAATTATTGTTGGGAAAATACTACTGGCTAGTGAAGTGTGCCTATTCTGTGCTTCAAAAATCCTCCTGTGCTCTGAGAAGATGTTAAGTTCAAATTAGTAGGAAGGATTAATGTGGTTATCCGAAAAACTAAAAGAGGTCTCTGAGGAACAAGAGGGGTCTGAAGAGCAATGTAGTATGAAATAGAAAACCTATCTTTTTCTGCTTGGTTGTAGCCTTTTTCTTGTGGGGAAAAGCAAAACAGAAAGATACTAACATTTTATAGCAGAGTTTGGGGATTTTATCATTTCAGTGAACCCAAATTTCTGTGTGATAAAATTCTACTCTACCTATTTGTATGAAGAATAAAAGTGACAATTGTCACATAGAAAAGACTATTAAAGAAGAAAATTGAGGACAACTTGGAAAACCAAATAAGCAAAGCACAAGAAAATAGGTATCCCAGGGAGACAAACATAAATTAGATCTGTCCTCTCACAAAGAGAAATAGTTGAAGATTCTGGACCATTTCTATCCCTGGTGCTCTTGGCCCTATAGTGCTAGAGACAGACTTTACTTCAGGGGCTCCCTCCTCATTAGGGAATTGCTGGAAAGAGCAAACAAAAAGGCACTGATGTAGGTGGCAAAATAAACATCTGAGCTCATAATGGCAGTGACAGGGGCTCTTAATGGATTGAAAATTTCAAAACAAGCAATAACACTTTGGAAAAGGCAGGGTTGGATGTCTGCCTATAATTTCAAGCATGACCATGGAGAAAAGTGGAAACCTACAATTAGAGATCCCCAACTTCAGCAACTCTGTTCTGAGCCATCCCATAAAGCTTCGAATGCAAGGCCGTCTCTTTGATATTGTAGTAAGCGTGCAAGGACAGGCATCTCAGGTTCACATGTCCTTGAATGAAATGAGTACTGTGTCTATTTCTGTCATCAAGATCCCTATTGTTTTTGAGAAACATTTTTCTTTCTATTACGCAGGGTGGATAAGCCTGCAACAGCAGATATCACTAGCTACCTGACACCTGCTAGTTTCCTGCAGAGGCAGCATATTACATATAACTGTACATAGATCCTAGAGGGCATTTGCTTTAAAATTAATGTGAGAGATGTTGAAGCAGAGTTAAGTAAAACAAGGAAAAAGCATCAAGAGAGAACTCCAGAGTCTCACAGGATTACAGCAAACCTAATCTGCTCACTTAGCTCACAGCATAATGCCTCGAAGGGGGAACTGGAGAGGACAAGTCAGTGCCATGCTGGATATCAAAGAGATCAGTCTTCCTGAGGAGTCCAGTCCTCAGATAAAGAGGGCCTGGAGATCATTCTTCGAATTAACAGGACATTGGTGTGTGGAAACAGGAATAGCAGGGGGTCCAGAGTGGTCATGAGGTACGTAAAACTGAAAATCTGGAAAAATGGTTTGGGCCAGAGAATCAGCATTCTGCAACTGGGAGTAATGCCAGGAAGTTACAGCCATGATGATTGACACCACGGGCCACGGTTGTAAGATCAGGAAACTTAAAATTTAGTGTCTTCAGGAGCCAAGGTATCTCAGGCAACCAGCACTGAAGTTGACAGATTTAGTCCCTCTGTCAGTGTTGTTTCCATGACAGAAAAACACAAAGCCACATGTGAGTCTCCTGAGAGAATAGATGAGCTCAAGCAACTTGGCTTCCAGGTAGAAGAATGAGCAATGTTGGGAGAAAGTGTCTATGTGGAGTATCTCCGAGAACATGAAGTGTCCAGACGATGATTGTGAAATAATCCCAGTTTCACCTGCATCTACTGTACCAAATCGTTCAACCAAAAGAGAAGTCTGGACCACCACATGCACCTGCCTATGGGCATCATCACACCGTTGCCTTGCCTCATGTGTGGGGAAAAGTACACCCGAAAAGATCAGCTGGAATATCACATCCTCAAACACACAGGCAACAACCCCTTTCACTGTCATGTTTGTGGCACAAGTTTCCCCTTCCAGGGCATCTTGAATCAGCACTTTCGAAAAAACCACCCTGGTTGTATACTCCTCGATGGGCCTCATTGAATTTTTCCTGAGATTACTGTCACATTTCTGCAAGCAGAAGAAGGGTCGCCTTCACACAAAGAAACACTTGACCCTGGAGAATTTGCCTAGAGCTCAGTTTCTACCATTAGGCCAAATTGAAACACTGAGGGGGAGGGGGCAGACATTCTTCCGGTTTGGACCATAACCAGCCTCTATCAGGTCCATGAGTTGGTATTTAGATTCACGAAATGCCATGTCATTCAACTAGAAGATGTTAACATGGTTTTGCCAAATTAGAAAACCCCCAAGAAAAAGCAGTCTTAAATAACAGAATCACCAAGTGCTACCAGGGACTAGACCACCAACTAAGAAGAGTAAAGGGAGAGCTCAAAGGGCTCCAGATACATATGTAGGAAAAGATGGCCCTGTTAGACATCAGTGGGAGAGGCGACCCTTGGTCTTGTGGAGCTTTGATGCCCCAGTGTAGGGGAATGCTGGAGTGGTGGGGTAGGAGTGGGTGAAGGAGCATCCTCCTAGAGGCCAAGGGAAGTGGGGAGAGGGCAGATGTGGGCTGGAAGAGTTGTGGAAGAGTAACTGCAATGGGGGTAAATTTAATACTTTAACAAATAAATTGATAAATTTAAAAATAAAAAGGTGCAATACCACACTGGAAATTTTATTCTATATTTCAATGTATACCTTAGAAAACTGAGGTCCAAGAAAAATTTATAATATCTGTAATATTCTTCCTGAGTATAAGAAACCTGTTTTTTTTCCTGCAGCAATCTCCAGAAAGTGGTATATTATTTATTACATGCTTTAGTAAGAAGCATGTAGGTGGTGTCTATTAAATCCGTGAATGAGAATGCTAACTTCTCCAGGCTCCATGTTCTAACATGAGAATAAAAATGATTACATTAATCTCAGAGTGCATATTTATATCATGATGAAAGAAAGCTATTTTCTCTAATTTGTAATTCATTTTACTTGAGGAAAAAACTTAGTAAAATTAATAACTGTTTTATGAAATTATATTTTCCCTTAATAAAAAATCAGGCCAACAAGAACCTGTCTCTGAATGTCCTAGTTAGAGACACTTTGATGCAATCTGTAATTGGCTTACTCTTTCATTCACTCATGCCACGTTTTGTCAGCTATTTAGGGAACGTTTTGGTTCTCAGAATGTCTCAGAATGCTACTGGCAGTGTGATGTGAACAGCAAAGCTCCTGTCCTTATATGACTTTGTCTAGGCTGTATGTTGTATGACTTAGAGATTTCATTCTCTCTGTCTTTATGCACTTTTCTCTTCTCTTATTTCACAGGAACAGGATAAATTCTTCACAAGACTTCCACGTGGGTAATTTTTGGAAGATGTAGGAACTTGCAATTATGGAAACAAAAGTGACAATCTGATTGGATAAATAAAGAATTTGCAAACTTATCAAAACCTTATCTTCACACAAACACATACTCAATTATCTCTCATAGTTTTTTCTTCTTTTTAAATTTTATTTTAATTTTTTAAATCCTATTTAAATTCTGGGTTTTATTCCCCCTCCTGGTCTACACCAAGAGTACTCCCCAAACCTCTTCTCCTCTTCCTGCCCCACCCCTTCTCTAAGAGGATTTTCTCTCTCCCTCACTTCCACCCTATCAGGAATCCTAACTCTATGGGGTCTCAAGTCTCTCAAGGGTTAGTTTCATTTTTTCTCACTGAGAAATATGTCTTCTGCTGTATATACATCAAAAGTCTCCTATCAGCTGGTGTATGCTGCCTGGTTGGTGGCTCTATGTCTGAGAGATCTTGGGGGTCCAGGTCAGTTGACATTGCTTGTCTTCCTATGAGGCAGCCCTCCTCCTCAGGTTCTTCCAGCTTTTCTTCAATTCAACCACACAGGTCCCAGTTCCTGTCCATTGGTTGGGTGCTAGTATTTGCATCTGACTCTTTTAGCAGCATGTTGGGCCTCTCAGAGGGCAGCCATGCTAAGCTCCTGTCTTTAAGCACAGGGCAGCATCAGTAACAGTGTCAGGAGCTTGTACCTCCCCTTGAGCTGATCCCAATTTGGGCCTGTCACATGATGTTCTTTCTCTCATGTTCTTCTCTATTTTTGTCCCTGCAGTTTGTCAGACAGGAACAATTCTTGGTCATTGCTTTTGACTGTGGGTTGGCAACCCTTCCCTCCACTTGATGTCCAGTCCCACCGCTGGAGGTGGACTTCTCAAGTTTCCCAGTTCCACAATAGAGCACTTCATCCAAGGTACCTCCATTTAAGTCCTGAGAGTCTCTCATGTCTCAGGTCTCTGGTACATTCTAAAGGGTCGCCCCACCTCCTACCTCAAGAACTTGCCTGTTTCCATTGTTTCTGCTGGCCTTCAGGGCTTCAGTCCTGTGCCCATCCCCCAAATTGTGTTTCACCTTCCCCTCCCTCACCCAGGACCCTCCCTCTGTCCTCTTGATTGCAAATTTTTAATTGATAACAATTTTATTTTGTTGTTTTCATACAATGTATTATGATTACAGCTTCTCCTTCAACTTCTTCCATATCCTTTGTACCACAGTGAGAAAATCTCAGTTAGGAACACAGTTAAGAGTTCTTCTATTATTTAAGTTTATTATAATATATAGTATGTGTGTGCATATATATATTTCATAAATAATAAATATATTATAAATATTATTTATATATAGTTTATTAATATAAATAATAAATATAGAAACTCAAATTACTGGTATGAGATACTATAAAATATACAGAGGAATTCTCTAGCTTCCTAGTAAGATTACAAAGTCTATAGTTCTTGAGAAGAAGAAATAAGGACTTGCTTACCTGAAGCTACATTATAGGCTAATTTTATCAGAAATCTGCTAAAGCATACAAACAACATAGTATTCCCATGCTTGTCATTGAGGAAATTGCTATTCGCTTTGTGCAATGGCATTTAACATCATGGAAGCATTACTAAAAGCACACAATAATATTCGTGTTTCAGACATGTAACGTTCACAGCCTGAAGACTGATTTAAATGAAGACATAGCCTATCATGCTAGAGAGTGTCTGAACATGTGACACCAAGAAACACCACCTGAGCACAAGGATCATTGAAAGAAAATGTCAACAAATGAATAAATAAACAAACAGCAGTGCAGTGTGTGTTCGTACAGTTTTTTCTATATGTAAAAGATGAAGCCTTTATGTGGAGATTAGACAAAAACTTAATGCCTATTATGAAAAAAATGAAGCCAAATCTAGAAAAATCAGTATAAGCAAATCTTGTTAAATACACCCATATCTCCCTAGTTGCTTCATTCAATTAACTACTGCAGTGCAGGCTCTTTGGCATTGCCACGTGTTCCCAATTTACTATTGTTTGTCCAATTCTGTATGTAACTATTTGACTTTAATTGCCTTATTGAATTCTCATTTCCTTCTGAGAGCCCCTGAGTTATGTGAAACTCATATTAAATAAATTTGTATGCTTTATTCCAGCTAATCTCTTTGATGTCTATTTAATTCTCAGGCATAGTTGAAAATCCTGAGGATATGGGGGAAATTGCTTTTCTAACAATGATGTTAATATAAACATAAACTTTAGAAACTGAATCAATACAGCAAGCAAACTAAGGTTAATAATTTTCAACATTAGAAATCAGAAAAATACAGAATAAAAAAGAAGAGAGATTTTGAATATTCTTGATTAAAGCACTAATTTAAATGGATATGCATGGTTATGAAAATTTATAATCATCAGATTATTTCTGCAGCTGTATTACACTTTAGTAAGATTCATAAAATAAGACAAAAATCGGCTGGGTAAGTTTGTACATGTCTTTAATTCTAGCTCTGGAAAGTAGCAGAAGACATATTACTGTGAATCTGAGACATGTTTAGCCTACATAGTGAGCTCGAGGCCAGTCAGAGTTTTATAGTGGGATCCTTACTTAAAAAACATTGCAAATAAAAAACACATAAAAATCAAACAAAAATAAAACCCCTTACAAATTGCGAAGTTTTCTTTAACATTAAGAACATAGTATGTTCATACTCATTCTAAAGTGTTTTAAATGTTTTAATTATTTGATTTAATTACACTATCTAACAAATGCTAATTTGAAGATGAGAAAAATATTTTTTTATTATATACTGCAGTTGCTAAGTCAGAAAAAAAAGCCATGGTCTCTGGAGATTTAGTTCAGAATAATGTGTATAATATCATATAGTGATTGTTTTTTAATTAAAATTTCCATAATTTTAACTTGAGTATAGTCCACATAAAAGAAAGTATCACCCATGTGGAAGACATAAACATAAAGAAGAACAGAAGAAAAGAAGGAAGGAAGAATGAAAGCACATTAAAGAAAAATAAAGAAAAAGAAAATAGTGACAAAGGCAGGGAGTCATCTTAGTCATTAAGTTAGGTAAAATTAATATCTGTTTTGAAAACATTTTCATGAATGCATGCACACACAAATTTGTACAAACATGTACACATACAAGCACAAGGTATGTAGGTAAAATCAGGAGAAACTGTATATGTGGCTTCTTTACTTCTACCATATGGAACCACATGACTGATATCACATATTCAGGATTGACAGCGAACTCTTTTCTACAAGAAATGATCTTGCCAGCTCCAGTCAAACTTATTTAGACATAAAGTAGAGAACTGGGCAAAAAGGTTTGTTCAAAGAGGAGAACTCAGGGATACCACTGATAAATCCCACATAGAACAAACTAACACATGAGTATTGGTCTTTGTGTATGAATGTGCACCTTCTGAAGGCATTAGATACCCTGAAACTGAATTTGTGCAGAAGTTTCTCAAGTACACTTGAATGCTGAGAATGAAATACAAGTACACTCTGAAAGAATAGAATGTGCTAGTAACCAATGAACAGTCTTCTATTCACAATCATACTTGTAGACAAACACTTGTACAATTAAATTAAAAGACAAATTAAAACATAAAAAGCCTAAATAAGTCAACCAATAAAAGAAAGTTTTAGAAAATATTTAAAATATTAAAATAATAGAAGAATTATAGAAGAAAATATTAACCTGGTGTTTTTATTCTTTATGAAGGAAGAGGAAAAGATCTTCCCAAATAGCACAATCTCACACACACACACACACACACACACATACACACACACACACACTCACACACGTACATACACCTCATATACAATACACATATCAGTTTATATATAAATACATATATGTAAATATTTATATACTTATATATCACATATACATGTATGTATACAATGCTTATATGGTTGCAATAACAACTGATGGAAAAGAGCTTATGAATGTGAAGGAACACAAGGAGGTATATATGGGAGGGTTTGGAGGGAAGAAAAAGGAAGGAGAGTGTTGAATGTTGAAATTAAAATACAGTTTCAAATTACATACCTGCCTTTGTGTGAGGAGAAGTGTGCTTTAAATCATAATGTAACAGCCTTTGTTTTGTCTTAAAAAGGCCAAGGTTAATTATTCTCAGAACTGGAGGTTTTTTCTTTAAAATTAATTTTTTTCTTCTTTTGTATTTAATGAAATATTGCTAGCGGAAATTGCTTTGACAACATGAGAGATGTCAGACTAATGAAAGGTATGCAGCCTGATTTAAAACCTGGTCTTAATTCTTTTGTAGAAGAATTAGTCACATTTTCCCAAGACATATATTTCCAAACTTTAACAAACAAAACAAAAACAAATAAATAAAACAGGGCAAATTGTAGTGTTCTGACCAGTCAGTGCATGTACCATAAGTATTTATGAGGAGCTGGAGAAAAGTAAAACAATAGATATTTACTAGTTGCCTAGCATATTTCAGAGTTTAGATTGTATCTTATATGCTATTGAAAAGGAGGTGATAAGTCATTTTAAAGATGAAATCACAGGACAAAGCTTGCACACAAAGAAAAGTATCTGGCTAGTGTGCAAGTGTTTTGTTAGAAAAGAATAAGAGGAGGAAAGAAAATATTGGAACACCGTGAAGGCGAGAATGAAATGTCTTCAAAGGAAACTTAGCATGGCAGCAAGAGAGATTGTGAGGAAACAAGGATTATGGTGCTGGGTTCTCCAGTGCTTAGAAATTGGTGAGACCAGAGTGATGAATGTAAATCGGTTTTGTAAACTAAGCTTGCCTTCTGTCCTTCCTCCTTGTTTCTCTCATAATACTTGTATTATTCCTAGACAAATGATAGATTTTATATATAAATTTGACTGCATGACACAAAACTTGCAGAAGATTAATATTTGATTTTAATTATGTTTTTTTTCATTTTAAACAACTTTAGTTTACAAAACAAAGATAAATGTACAGATTTTAAACATTTTTGCTTAAAATTATACATTTTTGTCAGTACTTTTTTCAGATTGTAACATAATTTTTACATAAAACTATATGAATATATTTTTTAGTCAGTACTTGATTTTTTTCAAGATTTGATAGTATGTCTTGAAAACTTAATAGTTACAATGAGCTAAAGCACATGTAAAACAAAATGTAACATGGAAATAGTTAAAGTTTTCTTGTTTTGTAAATATTTTTTTGTTTTGTTTTGTTTTCTTTATTTCTTGGACTTCATACAGTCTGTGAGTTGTTTCTGGGGGAGTGCAAGCCTCTGGGGTTAGCATCCCACTATCAGTGACTGTATATTATGTCTGTTCTTTTGTGACTGGGTTATCACACTCAGGATGATATTCTCTAGATGCAGCCATTTTCTTAAGAATTTGGTTAAGTCATTGTTTCTGGTGGCTGAGTAGTATTCCATTGTGTATATGTACCACAATTTTTGTATCCATTCATCTTCTGAAGGACATCTGGGTTCCTTCCAGCTTCTGGCTATTATAAATAGAGCCGCTATGAACATTGTGGTGCATATATCTTTGTCGTGTATTAAAGTGTCTCTGGGGTATATGCCCAGAAGTAGAATAGCTGGGTCTTCAGGTAGTACTATATCCAATTTACTGAGGTATCGCCATACAGATTCCCGGAGTGGTTGTATAATAGTTAATTATGTTTTTTCCAATATGTTAGGTTATTCACTAATATAAACCATGTATGCATGTATATGGGAATATAAGATGTTGAATAAATATTAATTTTCAAAAAAATAAAATGAAACACAAAACAACAACAAAAACGAAGAATAGAATGACTGTGGATGAAATAGGAGTTTTTTTAAATATAGAAAACATATTTTAATTAAAATGCAATTATGTTATTTTACACTATTCTTTTTCCCTACTGTTTCTCTTTTTTTCTTTCATTTTCTTTGATTATTACTGTTTCAAATAGATAATTAAAATATAGACAGATAAATAGATAAATTGATAGACATGAAAAATACATGAATAAAGTCAACTGAAACTCTGTGTAGTATTTGTGTGTATACAATTTCAAGTATGCACAACTTGTACTAGTTAAATAATTAAGGCATGCCACTGAACAAAATTAATATGAGTATTTATGAATCACCTAATAAAATCAAGTTGATTCTTCAAAGACATGATAGAGAACTTATCTTCTTGGTATTTCTAGATATTGTCAAGTTGACAAACATTATTAAAGATCAGAAGCACAGTCTGGGATCAAAGTGGTCCTGCCGCAATCTCTGCCTGGAGCCGCAGGAAGAACAGGCACACTGCCATTAGGACTGTGGCCGACTAGCCTGCCCTCAGAGAACTGAGTGCCCTGCAGAGACACAGGAGCGCTCTTCCTACTGAGCCCATAGGTGAGCTCACTCTCTATCTCAACTGATTATCTGGAGAGAAGACTCCAGGAACTCTCAGGGCACAATATTAAACTACTGCTTGGGTCTGTGCCCTTCAGGCCTCCATCTGCACCCAGAGTTACAGCCAGCCTCTTGTTATCTGAACACCCGGGACCAACCTCACTCTGGAGCCCACAGCCCACAGACGAACAAGAAAGACAAGCTCCATTCAAATACAACAGGATCAACTAACATCAAATATAAGAAGATGGCAAGAGGCAAGCACACGATCGAAGCAACAGAAACCAAGGCAACGTGGCAACATCAGAAACTAGCTTTCCCACCACAGCATGCAGTGTATATTCCAACACAAAAGAAAAACAAGATTTGAACTTAAAAGTGTGCTTCATGCTGATGGTAGAAGGTCTCCAGAAGCACATAAATAACTCCTTTAAAGCAATACAGGAGAGCACAGAAAAACAAATACAAGTCTTTAGAGATATACCAGCAAACAGATGAAAGAATTGACCAAAACCATCCAGAATCTAAAAATGAAAATGGAAACAGTGAAGAAAGCAAAACAGAGAGTACTCTGGAGACAGATAACTTAGGAAAGAGGTCAGGAGTCATGGATACAAGCATCACCAACAGAATATAAAGATGGAGGAGAGAATCTTAGGGTCAGCAGATAACACAGAAAGCATTGATACAACAGTCAGAGAAAAATGCAAAAATAAAAAGCTCCTAACCTGTAACATCCAGGAAGTCCAGTGCAAAATGAGATGACCAAACCAAAGGATAATACATGTAAAAGAGAGCAGAGACTCCCAAGTAAAAGGCCCAGCAAATATCTTCAACAAAGTTATAGAAGAAAACTTCCTCAACCTAAGGAACAAGATTGTCATAAACATAAAAGAAGACTAAAGAATTGCAAATAGGTTTGAGCAGAAAAGAAATTCTTCCCTACATATAATAGTCAAAACACTAAACGTTCAACCAAGAAATTTTACTGAAAACAGTAAATAGAAAGGGACAAGTAAAATATAATTGAAACTGATCAGAATTTCAAGAGAGTTCTCAACAGAAATTATGAGACTAGAAGATTCTCGACAGACATGATATAGACCATAAGAGAACACAAATGCCTGCCCAGGTTACTATATCCAGCAGATGAGGAAAGCAAGATATTCCAGGCCAAGGCAAAATTTATACAATGTCTGTCCACAAATCCAACCTGACAAAGAATAATAAATGGAAAATTCCAACACAAGAAGGGAATATACACCCTAGGAAAAGCAACAAAACAATTCTCTTGCAAAAAAAAATTTAAAAAGGCACACAAACATAATTCTACCTCTAACAACAAAAATAACAGGTAACAATGACCATTATTACTTAATATCTCTTAATACCAATGCACTCAATGCTCCAATGGAAAGACACAAACTATCAGACTAGATTCATAAACAGCACCCAACATTTTGCTGTATACAAAAAAAAATCTCATCTCAGCAACAAAGACAGATACTACCTCAGAGTAAAAGTTTAGGGAAAAAACTTTTCAAGAAAATGGTCTAAAGAAAAAAAGCTGGATTAACCATCCTAGTATCAAATAAAACAGATTTCTAACTAAAGTAATCAAAAAAGATAAGAAAGGACATTTCTTACATTTAAAAGGTAAATGTATCTCATCAATGAACAGATCAAGGAAGTTGAAACTGAACAGAGACACAGTGAAACTAACAGAAATTAAAGTAAATGGATTTAACAAACATCTATAAAACTTTTAATAATAAAATAAAGAATGTAGATTCTTCGAAACATCTCAGGTAACTACTCAAAAATTAAATATGTAGTATTTCATAAATCAGGCCTCAGCAGATACAAGAAGATTAACATTATTCCATGCATCCGAACAGATCATCATGGACGAAGGCTGGTCTTCAATAAGAACAAAAACAGCAAAAAGCCCACAGAAACATAGAAGCTGAACAATGTGCCACTCAACAGTGGCTTGTTCAAAAAAAGAAATAAACAGAGAAATCAAAAACTTTTTAGAATTTAAAAATAGAGGCACATCATACCTAAAATTATGGGACACAATGAAAGCAGTGCTAAGAAGAAAACTCATAGGCCTGATTGCCTCCAAAAAGAAACAGGAGAGAGCATACACTATTGCTTGACAGAACACTTGAAAGCTCTATAACAAAAAGAAACAGATATACCCAAGAGGAGTAGAAGGCAAAAAATAATTAAATAAGAGCTGAAATTAACCAAATAGAAATAAAATGAACTATACAAAGAATAAACAAAACCAGGAGCTTGTTATATAAGAAAATCAAAAAGATTGATAAACCCTTAGTCATACTAACTAGAGGGCAAAAAGAGAAAAAAATAAAATCAGAAATTACAGGGAAGACATAACAACAGAAACTGAAGAAATTCAGGAAGTCATCAGGTCCTACTACAAATGTTTATACTAAATAAAGCTGGAAAATATACAAGAAATGGACAAATTTCTAGAAAGATATCAGATATAAAAATTAAATCTGGATCAGATAAACCATCTAAACAGCCCATCAACCTTTAAAGAAATAGAAGCAGTCATCAAAAGCCTCCCAACCAAAATATCCAAGGACAAAATGAGTTTAGTGCTGAATTCTGTCAGACCTTCATAGAAGACCTAATACCAATACTCTCCAAACTTTTCCACAAAGGAGAAACAGAGGGAATACTACCCAACTCATTCTTTGAAGCCATAATTACTTTCATTCCTAAACCACACAAAGACCCTACAGAAAAGAGAACTTTAGACCAATTTCCCTCATGAATATTGATGCAAAAATAGTCATTAAAATCCTTGCAAACCAAATCCAAGAACAAACCCAAACTATCATTCACCAAAATCAAGTAGGCTTCACCTCAAGGATGCAAGGATGGTTCAATATATGAAAATCTAGCAGTGTCATCCACTATATAAACAAAGTCAAAGAAAAAAAAATCACATGATTATCTCTCTAGATGTTGAGAAAGCATTTGACAAAATTAAACAACCCTTCATGTTAAAAGTCTTTGAATGGTCAGGTATTCAAGGCACATACTTAAATATAGTAATATCAATATACAGCAAACCAGTAGCCAGCATCAAAGTAAATGGTTAAACTTGAAGGAATCCCACTAAAATAGGGGACTAGACAAAACTTTTCACTCTGTTCCTACCTACTCAATATAGGACTGGAAGTACTAGCCAGAGGAATAAACAACAAAAAGAGGTCAAAGGGATACAACTAGGAAAAGAAGAAGTCAAAATATTGCTATATCCAGATGATATGATGGTAGGGAACTTTTACAGGTGATTAACACCTTCAACAAAGTAGCTGGATATAAAATTAATCCAAGAAATCAGAAACTTTCCTCTACACAAAGGACAAATAGGCTGAGAAAGAAATTAGAGAATCAACACCTTTCACAACAGCCACAAAGAAAATAAAGTACCTTGGTGTTACTCTAATCAAGAAAGTCAATGATCTGTATAGAACCTGAAGTCTTTGAAGAAAGAAATGAAATGTAGATCTTAGAAGATGGAAAGATCTCCTATGTTCATGGATTGGAAGGATCAACACTGCAAAAATAGCCATCTTGCCTAAGGCAATGTACAAATTCAATGCAATCCTCATCCAAATTTTGAGTCAATTCTTCATAGAGCTAGAAATAACAATTTGAAAATTAATTTGGAATTAAAAAAAAAAAGGAGAGCAAAGAACTTTCTCAACACTCAACAATGAGAAAACATCTAGGGGAAATCACCATCTCTGACTTCTAGCTGTATTCGAGATCAATTGTGATAAAAACTGCCTGGTATTGGTAGAGATACAGGCAGGTGGACCAATGGGATAGAATCGAAGACCCAGAAATGAATCTACATACCTCTGGTAACTTGATCTTTGACAAAGGAGCTAAAACCATTCAATAGAAATAGGACAGCTTCTTCAACTGGCAGTTCCCTTGCAAAAGAATGCAAATCAATCTGTTCTTATCTCTTTGTACAAAGTTCAAGTCCAAGTGGATCAAAGACTTCCACATAAATCCATGTACACTGAAACTAATAGAACAGAAAGTGGGGAAAAACTTAGAACACATAGGCACAGGGCACAATTTACTGAATAGAACACCAATTGCTTATGCTCTTGAAATTGCCAAGGACAGTGTCCAAAGGACAAAACAGCAGTCAATAGATTGGAAAACATTTTTATGAATTCTACATCTGATAGAGGGTGGGTATCCAATATATACAAAGAACTCAAGGAGGTAGACTCTAGAAAATCAAAGAATCTGATTTAAAAAATGGGGTACACAGACTTGTCTATAAAAAATATCGAAAGCCTGAAAAGCACCTAAAGAAATACTCAACATCCCTAGTCATCAGGGAAATGCAAACCAAAACATCCCTGAAATTCCACATCACAGCAGTCAGAATTGCTAAGATCAAAAACTCAGCAGATGCTCGCAAGAATGTAAAGAAAGAGGAGCACTCCTCCATTACTGGTGAGATTGCAAGCTCGTACAACCAATCTGGAAATCAGTCTGGCAGTTCCTCAGAAAACTGGACATAGTTCTACCTGAAGACACAGCTATTCCACTCCTGATGATGTACCCAAATGATGCTCAAACATATAACAAAAATACATGCTTCCCTATGTTTATAGCAGCATTGTAATAGACCAGAGCTGGAAAGAACCCAGAACTCCTTCAATAGAGGAATGAATGCAGAAATTGTGGTACATTTGCACAATAAAGAACTACTCAGCTATTAGAAATAACGCCTTTATGAAATTCCTAGACAAATGGATAGAACTAGAATCTATCATTTTTAGTGAGGTAACACAGTCATAAAAGAAGACTCATGGCATGTTCTCACTGGTAAGCAGATACTAGTCCCCAAAAGCCCTGAATATCCAAGAAAAAATTCACAGACTTATGAAGCTCAAAAAGAAGGAAGGCCAGAATGTGGATGCCTCAGTACTTCTTAGAAGAGAGAACAAAACACACATGTAAGAAAATACAAGGTCAAATATAGGAGTAGGAATGGATGAAAAGATAACTCAGAGACTCTCACCTGGATATCCACCCTATATGCAGCCACCAAAACCAAGCACTATTGCTGACAGGAAGAGTAGTACTTACTGAAGGAACCAGACATGAATGCCTCATCAGAGGCTCTGCCAAAGTCATACAGATACAGCTGAGCATGTTTGCAGCTAACCACTGGACTAAACATGGGGACCCTAATGAAAGCTAGAGAAAGTACTGAAGGAGTTATAAGGGTTTGCAGCCTCATAGGGAGAGCAACATTATCAACCAACCAAATTCTCTACAACTCTCATGGACCAAAACACCAACCTTAAGCACACATGGAGAGACCCATAGCTCCAGTTAAATATATAGCAAAAGATAGCATTCTATTGCATTAATGGGACAAATGGTCTTTGGTCCAATGGAGGTGAATTTTCCCATTGTACAGGCATGCCAAGTCACTGAGGTGGTGAGGGTTATTTGGAGAGGGAGCACCTTCATGGAAGCAACTGAAGGGGAAGGGTGGACTGGAGCAGGAGCAGGTGGGTGAGTGAAGGGAATAACATTTGAAATATAAATTCAGAAAATATCCAACAAAATAATTAACGTTTAATATTTTCTTTTGTATTGCAAATTATTCTTTTCCTTGGGCTGCAAAAGATACTATACATAAATATATGCTGATTGTTAGTGGAAAATGTAATTTTTAACATAAATAAATAAATGCAGGTTGAAATGAAGAGAGAGTTTTTAATAGATTAAGAATTATACTCAATTTTCAGCACCAAGTTTAAGAATGTATTAAATGTTTTCTGCACTTTTTCTAAGTTTTCTATTTAATAGTCTTACTTTCTCATCAACTATAGAAAATACTTTAATGTCTAATTTGCAATTAAATCCTCCCCCTTCACTTTTACATATTCTGGGGATTAAGTAGAGGTGGATGGGGAGGAGGAAACCAGAAACAAGAATGGTGAAATATCACGAAAGGGCAGAAAATTTGTATAAAAGAGGTGATCCAAGTAAAGGTTCTAGAATGGAAATATTAAATTTTAAAGTTTTTTTCCCATTTTATTTATAATTCATTATTTTATGTGTGAGGGTGTTTTGGCAGCATGTATGTCTGTGCAACATATGCATGGCTCATATCAGTGGAATCCAAAAGAGGTCTGTTGAATTTCCTGGAATTGAAAAAAAAGCCAATTGCGAACAACCAAGGATGTGCTGAGCTTCTAACCTTGGTACCTGAAAAAACATTCTATGTTCATAAATAATATGTCATCTGTCCTTTTCTTTATTCTTAAATTGCAAGTAAATATATAATGAGGCCCATACCTCATTTAAATTAATGTGTATTTTTTACAGATACATTAGGAAACCTTACATGGGTATCTGTAATCAAGGAGGGAAGATAGTCACAGAGACTTTAAAGGAGATGGTAATATGATCCAAGTCATTAGAAATAGAAGTATTTTTGTGAGAACTTAAAAGAATATTACAGACACTGTGATACCAAATAAAGCAAGGGGCAGATAGTTCAATTGAACTTTAAGCTTATCTATGGCTCACGTTATTATGCAAGGAATGACAAAAAGGTAAGTTTTTAGTATTTTAGTCCATGTTTATACACAGTAACATGAATGTGCATGTTAATTACATAAATGCATGCATGTATACATACATACATACATACATACATACATACATGCATGCATGCATACATACATGGTTTTCAATTGTATTTGCCTCTCTTTACTTACTTATATTCCCACTAATTCCGTTCCTTCCTATTGTTTTCCTCCTTTTGTATGTCTTTTCTTATGGTCGCGTAGAAAAGTGTGGGTGAAGGTTGTCTGAATAGCATGAATACCATGATCTTGATTCATACCTCACAGTGCAGTATATAGAGGATGTTTAATATTTTTCAGAGATCACTGGCATTTTAACAAAGCACTACAGTACTTACTGTCTGTAAGCATGTAGCAGAATGTTTGCTGCCAATTCAGAAGCTGTAGTATAATTTTATCCTAATACCACATCAAAATCAATCTTTTTTTTAAACGACTTTATTTTGCAAAACAAAGATACATGTAAAGATTTTAAACATTTTTGCTTAAAATTATACATTTTTGTCAGTACTGTTTTTTCAGACATTAAAATAAATTTTACATAAAACCATGTGAATATGTTTTTTAGTCAGTACTTGATTTTTTTTCAAGGGCTTGACAGTATGCATTGAAAACGTACTAGTTGCAATAAGCGTAAAGTACATGCAAAATCAATCTTAGAAAAAACAATTTTGCAACTCAAACACCAATTTTTATGCCATACTTTCTAAATCAGTACAACCCAATGATAAACTAAGCAGATTAGTAGATGCTGAAAAGTAAAGTTAGGAAAGACTAATTCCCCACTATTAAGCCATTATATTTCAAGAAGAGCAGGGATACTTTCATGAACACTAAAAATAATGCAATTCATAATATATAACCTTTTCAAATCTAAGCTGAAGCATTTCAAGTAACTTTTCTTGATACTTTACAAGAAGATATTCCATACACAACGTATATATACGTACCAATTGGCTTATTTAATATACTCGTGCATTTACGTTTTCTGCGTAGCTCTCTGTCTTCACAAATCACTTGGTATCTGCCATAGTAACAGTATACACAACTTATGCATCCATTGAAGTGTTACTGTCCATATCTTTTGTATGCTGGATGTTTTCTCACTACTGAACTTTCATTTTTTTTTTTTTTTTTTTTTTAGTTTGAGTATTTTATCTCCTCTGATCTTCGTAGCTGCTTGTATTATGAATCCTAATACTCTCCCAAAACTGGCAGTACAAGAGTGCCTGCACATAGATTCTAGGAACGTACCTGGCACCAGTTGGTTCTGATTGGTCAATAAAGATGCTGGCAGCCAATGGCTGTGTGAGGCAGGACTTGAGAATTTCCTGGGATTGGGAGCTACACAAAGGAGAAAAGGAGAGATATGCCAGGAAAAAGGAGGAGAGATTCCATGCCTCATAAGATTACAAGGAGGCACAGCTGACATGTGAAGGAGTTGGGTAGCTCTCTCGGTATAGGACAGCCAAAGTTGAAAATAAAATTTAATAATAACTCAAGATTAAACACATGGAGGTTATGAAGTGGGACAACTTCTTAAGGCATATCAAAGTATAAAGACTGTGTGTATGTCTTCCTTCAGGAAAGTTAAGTATTTGGCCTGATAGCGGGAACACACAGCCAGGATTTATATATAAAAGTATTACTATAGTTCTTTATTAATATTTCTCCCTGTCTGTTTGCTTTGTTTTTATATTCTGATGGTATAATTCTTGGCAGAGCATCTTTATTCCTTTTACTTACATACAGTAAATTTCATGAATTTCTTTCTCCATGTGTTATACAAAGGGTGAAAAGAGGAAGCCATAACCAAGGTCATCAAGTGTTCTACACAATCACTTGTGACTTCTATTTGTGTCTGATATCCACTGTGAGGTACCTATTTTGACAGACATTAGGTGTGTGATCAAATTCAGCGTTCAATATAAACACTCAGGGCTCTGATATAGTTTCTTACTAATAATGATATTTTTTCCATTGCTATCTTGTCAAGTAATAAATCTATGAAAGAGTAGGGTTGTTAATGTGTTTATGTAAGCCATAAATACATGTGCACACACATATGTATTTCAATTTTGATTTTCTTAGATATACCCTGATAATATGTTATAGAACAAATATTCTGTAATATTGCAGATTTTAAGAAGTCTGATATATCTTCAATAGTTAATTTAAAAAAAATACAGAAGGTGCCATTTGTGAAGCACTTTATTAATTTATTTACTAGTTTTGAGGCATACTATCATATAAAGTGTCATTACATGTATTCATTCATTATCATAAAAGAGGAAAAATGTATTAAAACTTTTTTAACTTCATTTTTTTATTTTTATATTTTATATTGGATATATTTTATTTCCATTTCAAATGTTATCCCCTTTCCTGGATTCCACTCCATAGCCCCTATCCTATCTCCCCCTGCTTCTATGAGGGTGTTCTGCCTCCCCACCATGACTTTCACCTACACTGCAACATCAAGCCGTTGCAGGAACAATGGCTTCTCCTCTCATTGATGCCCAGCAAAGCCATCCTCTGCTACATGTACAGACGGGGCCATGTGTCCTCTTTGTATAGTGCTTTAATATCTGGGAACTCTGGCTGGTTGGTATTGTTTTTCTTATGGGTTGCAAACCCCTTCAGCTCTTTCAATTCTTCCTCTAACTCCTCCATTGGAAACCTGGTTCTCAGTTTAATGGTTGACTGGAAGGATCTGCCTCTGTATTTGTTATGTTCAGAAGACTGTTATATCAGGCTAATGTCAGCATGCATTTCTGGGTATCAGCAATATTGTTTAGGTTTGGTGGTTGATTATGGGCTGGATCCCTGGGTGGAGCAATCTCTGAATGGCATTTGTTTCAGTCTTTGCTTCAAACTTTGTCTCCATATTTCCTCCTGAAAATATTTTTATTCCCTCTTCTATGAAGGACTGAAGCATCCGCACATTGGTCATCCTTCTTCTTGATATTTGTGTGGTCTGGGAATTGTATCTTGGGTATTTTGTATCCCAAAATTATATTCCAATTGTGTTCCAAGCTTTTGGGCTAATATCTACTTATCAATGAGTGCACACCATGGGTGTATTTTTGCATATTTTCTATTTTGTGTCAATTATAAAAGATTACAAATGTAACAAACTTTTATTTAGGAACTGAATTAAAATTAAATATTACATATTTAGCAAATAATGTGAAGTATATTAGGTTGAAGTATAATTTATATAAAAAAACCAACTATATCTTTATTAAAATAAATACCTGTTGAGATTCTGTATACCCCACCCCTCAATTACCTGGCAGTAGACAGGTATGCTCTGCCCCACTGACCTGACACTATAAAAGGGGCTGCTTGCCTCCTCCTCTCTCTCTTGCCTCCTGGCTCTCTTGCTCTCCAACCCCTACCCCTCCTCTTCCCCTTCCCTTCCCTCCTTTCCCTCCACGTGTTCATGGCTGGCCTCTTCTCTACTCCCTTACTCCATTATTCCTCTGTCTCTCTCTCTCTCTCTCTCTCTCTCTCTCTCTCTCTCTCTCTCTCTCTCTCTCTCTCTCTCTCTCCCTCTACCTCCCTTTTAATTCCGCCATGACCTGAATAAACTCTACTCTGTACTATACCATTGTATGGCTGGTCCCTCAGGGGAAAGGAATTCCCAACATGGACCCCCCAGAGGCACCTCCATGGGCCATATGCCCCTCACTCTCTTCATTCATCCCCTAACAATACCAAATGAAAATGCGACCATGTACATGAAGCATTGTTTATCTTAATTTAAATTTAATTGCCGTTTTCAAATGCCATTTTCAACCCTTCAGATACTTTTAAAGAAAACAATCTCATTGAAATTTTTATACTTCATTTAAATGTCTTACAGTTTTCCATATAAACAAACCACTAAGTGTGAACACATAATAACAGAATTTAATTGAATCAAGCTTTTATGCTTCATGATCATGATAATTGGACTATAATTCATCAGGTCTATGTTCCTATTTTTAAATAAGACAATATGTAAACACATAGAATTATAAACAGAAACTATGCCCAACTTACCTTTGCAGGACTTTACAACTATGTTTCATTATCCATTTATCATATTTAAAATGAATCTGTGTGGGATGGTACATGATTTAAAGAAAGTTTGCATCTGTTTTGAAGTTTGCAAATGACAGTAAATAATATTACCTTAATATGTAGTATGTATACATTTTACTAAAATTATAATTACTATTAAAAAACAATTACTCCCACCACAGCAATTACATCACAATGGCATCAAAAATTACACCAGCAGAAATCATGAATTTTCTATATATTCTGTATTTTGTCACATATTAATAATCATATTTTAGATTTTCAGTAAACAACAATATCAAAATGGAAACATCTTTAATATCAGAAGATAAAACTAATTAAAAAATTTTGCTCAATTTTACATCATGAAAGCAACAGGAAGACCTTCTAACTCTAGCTGTCTGAACTGATGAGCCTCCTGATATTCTTTATTGACTGTTTCTTACCAGGTTAAATCATAAGAACAAGACAACATTTGCAATGACACTTTTTGATGTATGCAAATGACCTAAATTTGCATAGCCCTGGCAATTAACTAAAATTAAGAACAAAAACAAAATCTGAGCACGAAAGACCACCTAGCAAGAGTTCTATACATTACACAGTGTACCACTTTCCTGCATTGTCCCCTGAGGATGGTAAAATTTCCCAGATTGTGTTTTAATCTGTGACATGTCACAGGAGGTAAGAGTATCACAATGTATACTAAAATCTCTTAAAATGGAAACTGTGGAAATGAGAAATACTACTTTGCCAAAATGTCTACATGCATATATGCTTTAAAAAATAGGCACGATTTTAAATTTTATCTATGACTTCAGATTTGAAAAAGTGAGAGTTGGCTCTCAGATGGCTGTCTGTCACTATGGTATTTTCCACAACTCCATTTGGTCTACTAGAACAAAGCCTCTTCACTTGAAGTGTTTGTACATGACCTTTAAAAAAATAGGATTTTTTTTTCTTAAATTTCAAATGTTGTCCCCTTTCCCAGTTTCCCCTCTGGAACCCCCCACCCCTTGACTTTATGAGAGTGTTCTACCACCCACCCATGCCCTCCCACTTCTCCTCCCTGGCATTACCCTACACAGGAAGCCTTCACAGGGCAAGGGGTCTCTCCTCTCTTGATTATGATTAGGCCATCTTGTGCTACATATGTGGCTGGTGTCTCTCCAGCCATGGGTCTCTCCATGAGTACTCTTTGGTTGGTGGTACATGACCTTTGGATAGTGGCTGATAGAACTGAATCAATGAAGGAAAGAAATTGTGTCAGTTTTTCCATGAAGAACTTTCTAGATGTGGCAGTAATTGTCAAGGATCTCTGCCTTAGGCGTTATGTCCTATGTTCTTTAGTCACTATTAACCACTTTAAGACATTATGGGTTGAGTGTACTTAGAATAGGTCCATTGGCAAATAGAATATGAATAATGTTTGTTTAAGTACACTGAAAAAATCTAAGAATCTCTTATGTAATTTTGTTGCGACCCTGCAAATATTTCTCATTTAGGTTTTCTAAACAATTGGACTTGTAAAGAGAAGCATTTTATCTATGTGCATTTTGCGTTTCCTCTCTCTGCCATATACCTCTGTAAATATAAATTTTATTCACCAGATGTAATTTTCCTCTTGGAGCTATACCATTGAATATGCTCATGCTTTGAATTTCTCTTTAAACCCGGGTTGGCTAGTTCGACTCAGTTCTGGCTCAAAACTCCTCTCCATGCTGACTATTTCTAATGGCTTCTCTCAGCTTCTGACTGATTTGCCCTCTCTTGCCTCTTGTCAACTTTGGCAATATGTTCTAATCTGGATCCTTTCACTGTGTCTTCACCTCCTGCCTAGCTTTGTTTCATGTCTCTCTGTGCTGCTCTCTTGACTTTATTTCCTGTTCTTGGGAGTTAGACATATGTGATCTCTGATTCCTTCTGTGAACCTGCTCTCTTATTTGTTACTGTGTCTGCCTCTCACATTCAAAAATAGCTGCTTTCTTCTACAAACCAACTTTACCTTCACTGTTAGGGATTAAAAGTGTGTAGTAAGAGCAAGTCTGTATTCCAGCCAGATTATGCTATAATCCATGATGTGTCGACATTCCAGCCAGATCCCATAGAACAAGAAAGTCTTTGCATGTGATCCCTTACCAGAGTAGCTATGTTGATACATTAAAATTCTTCTAGATACCTATAATTGGATTCACATGCATATATGTATATGATGTATGTATGTATATGTATATGTATATGTATATGTATATGTATATGTATATGTATATGTATATGTATATGTATATGTATATGTATATGTATATGTATATGTATATGTATATGTATATGTATATGTATATGTATATGTATATGTATATGTATATGTATATGTATATGTATATGTATATGTATATGTATATGTATATGTATATGTATATGTATATGTATATGTATATGTATATGTATATGTATATGTATATGTATATGTATATGTATATGTATATGTATATGTATATGTATATGTATATGTATATGTATATGTATATGTATATGTATATGTATATGTATATGTATATGTATATGTATATGTATATGTAGGTATATATTTAATCCTAAAGACATAAATATATATTACTCTGTAGGTATGAGGCTACCTGTATATATGTTCTCACTTTCACCCAAAATGATAGATAAATAATATGTAGACTCTTCTTGATAGAGTTATTTGAAGCTTTTCTGCTCTGAAATGGGTAAAGGCTCATTTGAATTTTTTTTTTTTAATTTGCTGTTGACCCTTCATCCTAAATAAACACTGGAGTGTATACCAATATCTTATTATATAACTCTATTTAAAATTTATAATTCCTCACTGTGTGTCTATATCAATCTCTCACTTTACAACTTCAATTAGTGGGTTTGTCCTCTTTCAGTATTGATTTCACTGTATCTTCATTAAGAACTTACAAATTTTTATTATTGATTAGAATTCAGAAATTTATTTAGATTCAAGTAATCTTTCCATGGAAGTCATGATTTCTAAAATTTCATGGAAAATTTAGCATTGAAAGCATTTTAAATATTACTTTCTGTCATGTGTGGCAATGATGATTTCTATAATTACATTTATTTTGTTGCTGTTTCATATTTTAAACTACAGAAGAATCTGCCTCTACCACATTCATAAAATAGAGGTTCAAGATTAAGTCCTGTTGTGGTTGCTGTACTAGAATATCAGAGGGAAGGTAATGTTTACATAACACACTTTTCTCTTAGTTCTGGAGGCTGTGGAATTCAACCTCATGGTGTGTAGGGTTACAGCTTCCAAAACCTACTTTAATAAGTATACTTTAATGACTTCATCTTCCTTCTAAGCCACCATTGAAAAAGTAGTGGAAAGATTAACAGGATAAAGGAGAGTGTGATACAATTTAGAAATAATAGTTCTTTGGTAGAAATCCAGTCTGCATTGTCAGGATATCAGTAGTTCAGTTCACATGAATCAGCAGCAGTATCTCGATCCAGAAGAAACCTCATGTCTCTGCCAATCAGCCTGAGCCCACTGAACATGCAAGAATGTCCTGGAACCCCACCTGAAGTTCTTTGCTGTGTTTCTCTCTACATAGTCATAACAAACAATGATTAGCAAAGAGTGGCAAGGGAAATCAATAACAATCATCATCATAAAATACTAGCTCAGCAAAGACTAACAATCACCAGCAAAGAGTGGCAAGGCGAAATAATACCACACAGAATCATGCTGTCTGTTGGGTTAAACTTATGCCCTTTCCAAATATGTGTTCTCCTGTATGAGCTCTAGCAAAATATCACATGCTCCTTTTCCAGGGAACTTCGAATAAAACACCATGTGTCTGATCTCAGCAATATATTCTCTACATGTCTACTTCAGTACAAACCTCCAGTCACAAGACAGTTTCTAGAAAAATACCACCACGTGAAATAACTGAGTCTCCAGAGAAACCAGGAATTTCAAATTGAGAGTGGACTACCATATTTGATATTGAGAAATAGCATAATAGCTTTTTATCTGCTTCAAAAGTGAATCTTGCTTGTTGTATTCTCATATGAAGTAATAGCAGAGAGTGATAGACAGTAGCTCACAAGCATCTTTGTTCCTGTTTGAGGACTCCACCATATGACCTAGTCTCTCAAAATCTTGTCTACATATGCTATATCATTGAGTCGCAAGTTCTAATCCACTCAGCTTTTAGGTGTCATAATCTTACCAGCCATGGCAGCTTATGGAAGAATTACAAATATACAAAGAAAGCCATGTTGAACATACATCTAAATTGCAAGTTATCACGAAGAAAACAAAATGGCTGAATTGAAACAATACTTATTTAGTGTTGGCTATGATATAATAGTTTTCTCTAATTTATTCTTACAAGGTAAAGCAAAACCATATATATAAATACACACACACACACACACACACACACACACACACACACACACACACACACACATATATATATATATATATATATATATATATATATATATATATATATATATATATACATATACCACCAACTATCAGCATCTTAGCTGGTTATTTCAGTACCATCCTAGAACAATACAGCAGGCTTATTTTGGCATTGTTTACTGCTATAGTTTTCATGGATTAATACCATGGTTTTATTTTTCTTTTACATACAGAAGAGCTCAAACTATAAAAGTATAATGCTGATGTCAAACCAAAAGTACCAAATTATATAATTGTTTTACTTGCTTATGAATTGATATTTGAATATAAAAGCAAAGCATTTATGTAGTGTAGGATAAATAACTACCACCATAAACTTTAATTTTTAATACAAATACACACACACACATGCACACAAACACACACACACACACACACACACACACACACATATAACATAATGTTATTTGTTTCTAACCATCACATATATTTGCTGTTTTATGCACTTTCCTGCTGTTTTCCAAGAGACTACTGTAACCATATTTTGTTGACAGCATCTTAATTGTTTATATTAAAAGCAGCTGTGCATCAACTCAATTACAGGATCCTGTTTGTCATCATTTATCTCCAGAAGTGAAATAAATGTTAACATCAGCTACAAAAAAAAAAAAAAAAATATGCTCACATAGGCATTTCTATTCTTTACCTCTTTGCTCCTTAAGTGTATCAAATGGAGACACTCAGGGAAATGACTTTGTTACATTGCCAGATCTTTTGGCACATAGCACACAAAAGATGCTGGTCTTAACTCTAACTAAAGCAACATAAAAAATGTGTTTTTTCCCCCTTTGGATTGCTACTGAACCTGGGGATTTTTGTGTGAATATTTTGATGCAGTTATCCTGTCTTCACAAAACCTAAGAGGAATATAAGTTTTCAGAAGGGTCTTTTTGAATTTTCTCATATGCTGAGCAAGAATCCTAAGAATAATTGTGAGTACTTTAAAAAATGTTAGACTAAATAAAGAATAAAAAGGGAATGTGATGGGCTCTTTTGACAATCATGAGAAAAGTTGGTGGTTTACCAAATGGAATAAAAAGAGGATTTTAAATATTTACATTGTATGAGAGAAATGTAAGTTCTTCCAACTCAGATTCATGCTTTCTCAAATAAAAGAAAGAAAGACATAAGAAGTCATTATGCAAATCCTCTTTAATTTAGGAATGGAAGAAAGGCATCCATAATGGGAAGCAGCACAAGCTCTGTGACTGAGGACACTGAGGGAAGTCTGCTGACATCATCACAAATTCCTGAAGCCAGGGCTACTCATAAGGTTGAGTTATTTGAGTGCTTCTTTCTTTGCTGTACATTCTGCCATTAGATTATACCAAGGCTGCACCAGCCAAAGTCATGTATAGTTACAATGTCAGAAGTCATGGTGCTGGGATCAATTTTTTCCTTAAACTTGTCTATAGCTGTACAGTGGTTTATTTAAGCCCTAATATAACCCCACATGTGGTTCCTAGAAATCATTTTGAATATCTTAGAGAGACATTATTTTCACTTCTTTTTATTGGACCATTTATGTGTTTACATTTCAAATGTTATCCCCTTTCCAGGATTCCCCTTCTCCCATTCCTCTTCCAACTGCTTCTATGAAGATGCTCGTCCTTGTAGTCACTGCCACCACCTCAACTCTGTAGCATTCTCCTAATCTGGAGAAACAAGCCTTCACAGGACCAAGGGCTTCTCATCCTAATGATGTCAGACAATGCTGTCCTCTGCTACATATGCAGCTAGAGCTATGGTTCCGCCCATGTGTACTCTGTGGTTGGTGGTTTAGTCCCAGGGAGCTCTGGGGTTTATGGTTGGTTGATATTGTTGTTCTTCCTATGGGGTTGCAAACACCTTCAGCTCCTTCAGTACTTTCTCTATCTCTTTCTTTGGAGTCGCTATACTCAGTCTCACGGTTAACTGCAATCATCTTAATCTGTATCAGTAACGCTCTGGCAGAGCCTCTCAGAAGACATCCATATCAGGCTCCATGAAGAACAGCTTGGCATTGGCAGTAGTGACAGGGTTTGTTGGCTGTATATGGGATGGAGTCCCAGGTGGGGCAGTCTCTGGATGTCCTTTTCTTTAGTCTCTGACCTGTTTTTTGCCCTTTATTTTCTCTCATAAGTATTTTGTTCACCCTTCTAAGAAAGACTGAAGCAGTCACATTTTGTTCTTTTTTTCTTCTTGAGTTTCATATGGTTTGTGAATTATGTGTTTGGTATTTTAAGCTTTTTAACTAACATCCACTTACCAGTGAGTGCATACCATGTGTGACTTTTTTTGTGTTTGGTTTACCTAAGTCAGCATAATATTTTCTAGTTCCATTCTTTCTCTTAAGAATTTTAATAAATCATTATTTTAAGATCAAAAACTCAGGTGACAGAACATGATAAGAAATATGTGGAGAAAGAGGAACACTCCTCCATTTTTGGTGAGATTGCAAGCTGACACACTCTGGAAATCAATCTGGTAGTTCCTCAGACAACTGGACACAGTGCTACCTGAAGATTCAGCTATATCACTCCCGGGCATATACCACAGGACACACACTCTACTTTGTTCATGGCATCCTCATTTATAACAGCCAGAAGAACCCAAGTGTCCTTCAAGAGAGGAATAGATACAGAATTTTTTGTTCAATGTCTTGAAGAATTTTATTGGAAAATTAATAGGGATTATATTAAATGTGTACATTGATTTTGGTAAAATGACCATTTTCATTATTTTAATTCTACAAAACCATGGGTATGGGACACTTTTCCATTTCCTAATGTCTTCTTTGATTTATTTCTTCAAAACTTGAAGTTTCTGCTATGTAGATTGTTTACTTGCTTGGTAAGAGTTAGACCAAGATTCTTTATTATGTTTGTGGCCATTGTGAGGGTTTGGGCATCAATTCCTACTTCATGCCTTGTGTGATTTCCAGTCCAGTTGCAGTAAATATTTTAAAAAAAGCTTAACTTTTATTGCCCCCCACCCCTGCGGTCTCACTCCACAGACATACGGACTCTGTCACTTGCTCTGCAAGTCTCACTCTCCACATGATTTCCTACCTAGGCAGTTCACTCTGCCTGCCCTGCTGCTTCATTTCCTGGTGGATAGGTCTATATTATTGCTCTGTGTTTCCTTCCTCCATCACAAAAATAACTCCAAAGCCAGTAGCTTTTTATAGCAGTTTTATATATTAAATTCTTAATCCACCAACCCTCTACACAATAAGACTAATTCTAATGGCCAATGATCCAAACTGCCCTTCTATAAGAGATAAAAAGACCTATAAAATCCCTTAAGAATATTCATATCTACCTATTGCCAATTATTACCACCTGGATCTAGGTCATTCTTCTTGAGCTCAATCTTGATTCCCCTCCAATCTCTCTCTTCCTCCTGCCTCCACTTCAGTTCCTCAATCTTTCCCCACCTATATCTCTCTAGTCCAATCATGTATCACCTCCCAGTTCCCCTCCTTCCTTCTAAATTCTCAACTCCCATATATTCAACTTGAAGAAGTTATGAATAGTTGTCGCCTGATTCCGTGGACTATGTGTGTTTTTGGGGGGATGAAGATGGTTATTGTAAGGCTGTTTTTATGAATAATTTAGAAATGGTTATAATCTTACAGGGAGAAATTGACATGGAGCTGGAGAACTGTGATCTAGATCCAAGTGAACTTAATTGGCATTAGGTAGATATTTATATTTTAAGGGATTCTATATGCTCTTTATTTCATATAAAAGGGCAGTTTATATTTTTGTCCATTGGATATAATCTTATTGTGTAGAGTATTTGTGGATTGAGAATTTAATATATAAAACAACATGGACAGCTATAGGGCTTTGGAGTCATGTTTGTCCTGGACAGTGGAGGAAAAAAATGCAGGGGTGGTCGTATCCACCTGAAAAAGAAGCAACATGGGCAGTGGCATGAACCACGCCTGAGTTCTTAGAGGCAGCCTGGAGTGCCAAGAGGTTTGGGAACCGAATGTGGCACATGGCTCAACAGTGGAGTATCACCTGAAGAGTGAGACCATGGGGTCCAATAAAAGGTTAAGCCATCATTTTAATATTTACTACAACACAGCCCTGACTTTTGTTGGAGAAAAATAGCAATGTGGAAGTGTATGCTGAATAAATCCTTTTCTTCACAATTTGCTTCTTGGTCATGATATTTATTCAGGGATAGAAACTCTGACTAAGACAATAGCCAAAACAATTCTCCACCATAAAATGATATTCTGGGGGAATCGCGGTCCCTGACTGTAAGCTTCAGTACAGAGCAATAGTGATAAAGAGTGCATGGTATTGGGACAGAGACAGACAGGTACACCATAGGAATAGAAACAAAGACCTAAAACTAAACCCACACACTTGTGATCCCTTGTTCTTTGCCATTAAGGCAAAAACCATGCAGTAGAAAAAAAGGGAACATCTTCAAAAGAAATGGTGCTGATCTAACTGGTGGTCTGTATGTAGAAGAATAGAAATAGATCCACATCTGTAACGTTGTACAATTTTCAAGTTCAAGTGATTCAAGGACCTTAACATAAAGTCAGATATACTGACTCTAATACAAGTGAAAGTGTGAAATAGCCTCAAACATAATGGCATAGGGCAAGTTTTCCTGAACTGAGCAGCAAAGACTCAGGCTGTAAGCTCAACAATTGATAAAAGGAAACTCATGAAACAGAAGATTCTGTATTGCAAAGGACAGTGTCAGGCAGACAAAATAGCAACCTACAGATTGGGAAAAATATCTTTACTAACCCTCCATCTGATCAAGGGCTAACATCAAAAATGTAGAAATAGTGCAAGTTTACCTTCAAAACAGCCAAATAACCCTATTAAAATATCGGATACAGACAAAGCAGATAATTCCCAACAGAGAATCTTCAAATGGTTTAGAAGCACTTAAAGAAATATGTAAAGTCATATGCACCTCAAAAACTCAGGTGACACCAGATGCTATTGAGGATGAGGAGAAAGGAGAACAGTCCTTCAATGATTGTGGGATTGCAAATGGGTACAATCACTTCTGAAACTAATTCTGGTGGTTCCTCAAATGATTGGAAATAGATCTTCTTGAAGACCTAACTATACCACTCCTGGGAATATACCCAAAAGATGTTCCACTAAACCACAAGGAAATGTGCTCCACTGTGTTCATAGAAGGTTCTTTTACTAATAGCCAGAAGCTGAAAACAAACTAGATGCCACTCAAGTGAAGAATGCATACAGAAAATGTGATATAAAATATTCAGCTATGAAAAGCAAGCACATCATAACTTTTTTAGACAAATGGATAGAACTAAAAATATTATCCTGAGTTAGGTAATCCAGACCCAGAAGGATATACACTCATGGTTTGTATTCCCAGATACTTGCTAAAATGTACAGAATAAACATGATACAATCCATAGACCAAAGAAATTTAAGAAGAAAAAATGTCCAAGTGTGGATGCTTCAATCCTCATTAGAAAGGGAAACAACATAAACAAGCGAGGCCAAGGGAGGGAAGAACCTAGATGAAAGAGTGGAAAAGAAAAAAAAGGGACAGGATCAGTTATGGAGGAGGCAAACTGGAGAGAAGTCCGGAGGGCCTGGAGGATGAATAGAAATATGCAGCAGTGTGGGGTGGGGAACAGGGGAAACCACTAGACAGTCCAGGATACCAGTGGTGTGACAGGCTTCCAGGACCCACTGAGGATGATGTTACCTAATATTTTCAATGGTGGGGTTAGGGAACCTGAACCAACCCATTGTCAAAATTTCTAACCCAGAACTGTTTCTGTCTAAAATAAATAAGGGGGAGGGAGTAAAATGGAGCAGAGATCAGAGGAAAACCTTTCCAGTGACTCGCCCAAAGTGGTGTCCATCTCATGGTAGAGCACCAATGCCTGACTCTATTGCTGATGATAGAATGTGCTTACAGACAAAAGCCTACCATGGCTGTCCTCTGAGAGGCCCTATCAGCAGCTGACTGAGAAAGATGCAGTTCATTAAGGTCAACCATGAGACTGAGCTCAGGACCCCACTGGAAGAATTGGGGAATTACTGAAAGAGCTACATGGGATGACAACTCAATAGGAGGACCATCATTTTCAATAAAAGGACCACTGACAGCACCCAGAGAGTAAGTCATCAACCAAAATGATTATGGAAGTTGGTAGAAAGCCCCTTACACATGAATTGCGGAGGACTGTGTTCTCTGTCCTCAGTAAGAAAATATGTGCCTAATTCTGCAAAGATTTAAGGACAATTCTTTCAGACTTTCATCAAAGACCTACTACCAATACTCTCCTAGCCATTCCACAAAATAGAAACATAAGAAACACAATCTAACTAATTCTTCAAAGCCACAATTATGCTCATTACTAAAGCACAAAAAGACCCTACAAAGAAAGAGAACTTCAGACCAATTTTGCTCATGAACATAGATGCAAAAATACTCAATAAAATTCTTGCAAACTGAATCATAATATTATTTTTACATAGAAACTTTGAAAGCATTATTATAAGGCAGGATAGATTTTTACTCATTTTTTTTGCTGAAGATAATGAATTCATTGAAGCCAGACTTCTGAGTTCATTTTAATTCATACACTTTGTCATTTTTTTACTAATATACAATTCTAAGTCAGTTTTTATTCATATTTAGAAGATATAAATACTAAAATTAAATTTTATTTATTGTTTAAACTTTATTTACTTGGCTATTTTATGTTTCCAAAGTTTGGTACCTCATTCGTCCTCCAGAGCTAAAAAATTAACAACTTTAGAAATGATTTTGTGTACAAACTAAAGGATTTCATACTTGTATAGATAAACATAAGAGATAAAAACTGGGAATGTTATTTTATAATATAAAGTTAGCAATATTGACTCTTGTCTGTGACTACTTGGAAATATCATTGGTGCCATGGGATCTTCTGTTCTTTCCACAGGCATAAAATTCAAGAGGGCAATTCTGCTTCCTAGTTGTTTTTGTATCTACTCATAAATGACAAAACCACATGGGAAAACGTGTAGAGAAATTTTAATCCAGTAATACGGCTGGTCTGTCAAGGGATCATATCTAAAACCTGCATCTGTGATACAACTAGAATGCAGATAGACACACACACACACACACAGACAGACACACCTTTAATTTAACATTAGTTTGTAGAAGAAAGCAACCATATTTGAAGGTGAAGTCTAATTGAGGAGCAAAGTGACAAATCTGAGAAAGACTTGACAGAATGAGTCAGAGGTATGTTCCATCCTGGCATGAGAATATCACAAGAAAGAGAAGCTATATGAGAACAGTTGAGGGGCAGAGACTCAGTCAGTTGGGAGTGAGTGCACTGAGTGGAGTGGAGTGGAGTAAAGTTTATTGGTTAGTCCATACAGTTAAGCACATGTCAGCAAGACAAATAAAGCCAGAGAATAAGAAGGAGTTAGAAGATTGTAAAGAATTGAGAGAGTGAGTTTGAGAAAAATCACAGCAATTCAGCGAGAAGCTCTGAGTATCCAGATTTAATCAGTCATCTTGGAGAAGAGTTTGAGTTGATACACCCAGTTCAGAAATAAATAGAAAAGGTGACATATTTAGTAGTATGCCTGTGAGATGAAAATCACATCTCTCTAAAGTTACTTTTACAAAACAGGAATGTCAAAATTTGAAAGACTCTTGGACAACTTGAGCATGTGCCAATTTGGATGACCAGTTTATCTTCCCAGTTTCTCACCTTAGTTTTTTCTACAAGGACCATAAAAAGGCCCTGGAATAAGTTTCAAACATTTTGTTTATTCCAACAATAAATATGCTTTCTGTCTCTGAATCTTCCACCTATAATCCTATATACTCTAAAGAAGTTTTCAAATTTACTCTGTATTTGTCCACAAATTTTACTTTTCTAATTACTAGGAAAGTTTACTATATTGCTTTGGAGTTCATTGATTTGTCTTGGATCCATGCACTGCCAGTTACACTAATTGAGTTAAAAGTAAAACCCTGAATTTTAATCTGGGACCCTACTCTTCCCATATTACCAGGAAAGAGTTAGGTCTATGAGAAACAGGAATATATGTCATAGTTTTTCATAGGAAGCCTCTCATAATCTTTATGTTTTATGAATTTCATGAAAAGAAACACTTAAAATTCTTTGAAACTGACTCAGAGAATTAAACTTCACACATGCTACATGCATCTCTTATGAGACATTATAGTGCCCTCAGCAAATACACACAACACACACACACACACACAGAGAGAGAGAGAGAGAGAGAGAGAGAGAGAGAGAGAGAGAGAGAGAGAGAGAGAGAGAGTATGTGGGGAGGATTGGGGAGAAATGCATGCACTCCCTGATAAGTGGATATTAACCAAAAAGCTCAGAATATCCAAGATACAATTTAAAGACCAAATTAAGCTCAAGAAGAAGGAAGACCAAAGTATGGATGCTTCAGTCCTTGGAAGGAGAAACAAAAGACTCATAGGAAGAAATACAACTGAGACTGTAGGAAATGCCATCTAGAGACTGCCCAACCTGAAGAAACATCCATATATAGTCACCAAACTCAGAAAATATTGTGGATGACAAAAAGTGCATGATGACAAGACTCTGATATAACTGTCTTCTGAGAGGCTCTGCCAGAGACTGACATGTACAGAGTCATATGCTCACAGCCAACCATTGGGCTGAGAGCATGGTCCCTAATAGAGGAGTTAGGAAAAGGAGTTGACAGGGTGTGCATATCTATAATAAGAACAATACCAACCAATCAGACCTCCAGAGCTCCCAGGAACTATATCACAGTTCAAAGAGTACACTTGGAGGGACTCATGACTCCAGCCACATATGTAGGAAAGGATGGCCTTCTCAGGCATCAGTGGGAGGAGAAGCCCTTGGTCCTTTTTTCGCTTCATGCCCCACTGTAGGGAAATGCCAGGGTGGGGAGGTATGGGGAGTGAGTTGGTGGGTGAAAGGGAAACCTCATAGAGACAGGGGGAGAAAGATGGATAGGGTGTTTCTTGAGGGGAAAAAAGAAAAGGAGATAACATTTGCAATGTAAGTATTAAAAATATCCAATAAAAAATGGAAAAAAATGAAGAAGAGTAAGTAGATAGACAAGGGAGTGAAAAAGATAAAAATAAAAAGTGAAGAAATAAGGAGTAGATATATAAAGAGAGATATAACTTATATTTAAGATCTCCTGTCTCCTCCTAAAATAAATGGATTCCTTTATCAAATAGCCATTTGAAATAAGATATTTTTCTTATGAATTGATGTGAATGAGATGTTCGGTAATTATACGGCATTTTCACAATAATTAATATTTGGGGGCCTTTATTATTACTTCAAATTTAAGTTTCTGCCTTTTTTTAAAATGAATATAAATAAATCATTACAAGTGGGATACGCTAAGAATCTTTGTTGGAAGACAATTTTTTTTCAATCCCTTCAGCACCATGTTTTAACACCAGTTCACATTAACAACATGGCTACAATCTTATTTCAGAAATCAATGAAAAAGCTGAAAAGGAAATATATCACATAGGTCATGGAAGGGAAACTTGGTCATGATAGCTCAAGAGGTATATTTAATTGTTGAGTAATATCTCCAGTTCTCCATTCATACATAAATCTCCATTCTTGTTCCTTTATCTAGTCAACAAACTCACCCCTATATTTAATATTAGAAATAGAGGGAAGTTTACTACACAGAGTATGGGCATACTGTTTTCTACAAAACTACCTCTTCTCTCCCAGACCCAATATAGTTGGAAAATTCTCCTCTCATCTATAGAGTTGGAATGGAGTTTAAGTTTCAGAGAATTTCATTCTTGCCTCAATGAAGACACTTTGAATCTGCATACTTTCTAGTAATCAGGGAACCTTTTTATACTACCTTAGTGTTCCTTCCTTCCTTGTTCTTCCTTCCTTGTTCTTTCTTTCTTTCTTTCTTTCTTTCTTTCTTTCTTTCTTTCTTTCTTTCCTCTTTTCCTTCTTTCTTTTTCTTTTTGAAAGTAGTTTCTCATAGATAGCCCAAGAACCAAAGGGATAACCAAGTACTATGGTTTAAGTAAAAGGATGTATCACTAAACAGACACTAGGCTATACTCATAGACCAATGCCTTTCTTAGCCTTCATCTCAGATGGAAAAAATACATAAACCTATGAATTAATGTAAGGAAGTAAGAGACGTAAACCAGATGTCTATATTGAAGCCCTTTATTCATGGCTCAAGGAGCACTATGGGCAGAAAGATAAAAGAAAAAGCTGAAAGAATGTAAAAGAAAGAAGATGGAAGACACCAAAAAATAAGGTTCTCTGATACTTGTATGAACTCCTAGAGACTGTGGCAGCCAGCATGCACTTGACTTGCAGTGGTCTGTACAAAATGGAGTCCAAGAGATAAACATATAAGGGGACATGTACTAAACCAGAAGCACTCTATAAATTAATAACCATTTTTAAATGAAAAAAAAAGTTTCTTTCAAGGGTGTCTCACTGGGAAACCAAACAAATCTTAAGGAGAAACCAAATGTCCAGTGATTATCAATAGAATTTGGATTCAGTCGTGTCTTTGGATGTTCCACATCTCATAATGTTGCATCATGGGATTTTTAATGTTTTATTTTAGTTTACAAATGTATTTTTCCTGTATTTTTATATGTTCTCCTGGCTTGAAATGAGTGGTTTTATTATAATAAAAGTATGTGAACAACTGTGGCTATGTATCCATTCCATTTATTGTGACTTTTCTTGCTGTATTTTGTCACTGTTTTCTTATTTTGTTCTTTTCTGATAGGTTAGTTTTTGCTTTATATAATTATATAATATTTCATTAACATTTGCTTGGAAATATAGAAGTGTGAATGAACGGCAGTAAAGATATATTATTTAAAAATATTTTCAATAATATGAAAAGAAAACCAAACCAAAACCAAAACAAAAACTTGTTTCTCCATCATTAATCTTATTCTTACTTCACAAGCAAGAATGAAAGCACCTCTTTGGAAAACTTTTATAATTTCTTTTGAATTCCACATATATATTGCTAAACTTTCTGGTTAATTTTATTATATAACTCCATTTCCCTCTATTTTCATGCAGATTACATGTATCTTTATAGCTATCCATGGTTAATCAGAGATATTTAGGTAGCCAGTTCATGTTGGAGAGCCCTGTGTTTGCCTTTTTAACAAGTAATACAAATAATGCTGATAGCCAGGCTCCATAATCCCAACTCTGAGAAATAGAATCATATATTATCAAGAACCTGGTTATAATATACTTTATGAAATGTTCAATCAATGTTAAGTAAATCAGGCTTGTATTTGAGGGAATACTTCAAAGGTACAAATAAAAAAATTAAGATTGAAAGTATAGTGATTTATTTACAAACTGGGAGATGACCTGACAGGAAGTGGGAAGGATGCCATTTCTCAGAAGTATACTTTGTTGGGATTACACCACCACGATTTATTCCACTTCAGTAATTGTCAAAATTTTCTCTTACAGTATTTTCTTCTTGTTAAAAGAAAGCCTTGGGAATTATTCATGGCCAACGCACTTGTGGGTGCTGTCCTTAAGACTATGATGCCTAATAGCATCAATGTCAGTCAGTAATGATGACCATGTTATTTGGGGCAAAGGCAGAAAAAGAAGACACAACACAAAAAGGAGACACAACACAAAAAGAAGAGCCCTCCCATATATGGTCACTTGATTGTTGACAAAGGAGCTGTAAACATTCTATGGAAAAAGGACAGCCTCTTCAACAAATGGTGTTGGTCCAACTAGCACTCAGGATGCAGAAGAATGAAAATATGCCCTTATCTCCATGGATAAAGCACAAGTGCAAGTGGAACAAAGATCTACACATTTAACCAGGTATACTGAAACTATTAGATTAGAAAGTAGGGAAAACCATAGAACAAATAGGCACAGGAGAAAATTTCCTGAACAGAACACCAATGGCTCCTGCTCTAAGGTCAAAGATTGACAAATGGGACTTAGTGAGATTGCAAAGTTTCTATAAGGCTAAGGACATTGTCAAGAAAAAAAAAATGGCAGCCAACAGATTGGGAAAAGATCTTTACCCACCCCACATCTGATAGAGGCCTGATATCAAATGAATACAAAGAACTCAAGAAGCTAGACACCAGAGAATCAAACAACACTATTAAAAATGGGGTACAGAGCTAATCAAAATTTCTCAATTGAGGAATATCGAATGACTGAGAAGCATCGAAGGAAGTGTTCAACATCCTTAGTCATCGTCATCAGGGAAATGCAAAACAAAACAACCCTAAGATTCCACCTCACAACAGTCAGATTGGCCAAGATCCAAAATTCAGATGACAGCAGATGCTGGCGAGGTTGCGGAGAAAGAGGAACACTCCTCCACTCTTTGTGTGGTCGTAAACTGGTACAACCACTCTCGAAATCAGTCTGGCGGTTCCTCAGAAAATTTGGCATAGTACTACCTGAAGATCCAGTTATTCCACTTCTGGGCATATACCCCAGAGATGCTACAACATACAACAAAGATACATGCACCACAATGTTCATAGCAGCCCTATTTATAATAGCCAGAAACTGGAAAGAACCCAGATGTCCTTTGGTAGATGAATGGATACAAAAATTGTGGTACATTTACACAATGGAGTACTACTCAACTATCAGAAGCAAGGACTTTATGAAATTCTTAAGAAAATGAATGCAGCTAGAGAATATTATCCTCAGTGAGGAAACCCATTCACAAAATAACAGACATAATATGCAGTCACTGATAATTGGACACTAACTCCTGAATGCTCTGAACACCCCAGAAACAACTCACCGACCATACAATGTTCAAGAAAAACAAAGGCCAAAACCAAAAAATAAATAAATAAATAAATAAAAATCATTATGCTTAATCTTTACACACCAAGAAAACTTTAATTATTTCCAGGTTACAACTTGCTTTACATGTACTTTATGCTCATTGTAACTAGTAAAATTTCAATGCACACTATCAAACCTTTAAAAAAATCAAGTACTGACAAAAATGTATTCCTATACTTTTATGCAATAATGCTTTTAATGTCTGTACAATTATTTCTGTTTTTTAAAATAGAGTTGTTCAATTAAAAAAATTAAGGTACAACAAACCACATTGAGAATGAGAGAGTCTGTCACACTTTAAAAAACTATGTTTTTGAGGTAGCAGGTAATGAGAGACTATCATTCACTGCTTTATCAAGCCTAGAGTAGAAATCAATGTCACCTACTAGAAACACCAGAGCAGAAAAAAGGTACTCAAAAAATTATTTGTATAAAACATTTAGATTTTTCAAATGTCAAGTGCCAAACTTAATCTCATTTCCCTGAGTAAAGAATTTTCTCTATTATTTTATGAGAACAGAAACTTTATTTTTTTTTCTAGTGTTTTTCTACAAAACTGATTCTTTAAGACCCAAAACATCCCCTTCAAACATGATGTAATATATGTTAGCAAGGCCATCCTGCTATTTTTAACCAGACTGAAATATATGAAATGGCTCTAGTTTCTGCTAAAATGCAAGAAGTGCCCCAGGCAGTGCTGTTTGCTTTGGTACCTGTCTCTTTCCTGACCTTGTTAGAATGCTTCTTTCCTTGACTGCCTGCATATGCTGCAAGAACAGAAGATTGCTCTGAATTACCCAAACACTGTTCATTTCTTGTTTTGTTAAGTGGGATTATGTAAGAATTTTTTTGATCAATTTAGACAGAAATAATAATAATAATAATAATAATAATAATAATAATAATAATAATAATAATAATAATAGATAGTGATGCTGGTTGCAAGAAATAGATAGAAAGGGAAAAGTCTGTTTATGCCTTGTAATTCAGTTGAAATCTTATAACACACTGTGTTTATATATGTGTGTGGGGGGGAATCAAGGCTTACAGCCTAATCCTGGTTTTCTTGGAACTCACAAAGATCCTAGTGTGTCTGTGTCTGGAAAGCTGCAGTAAAGAATTAAACCCCCAGAGCAGAGCAATAGTGTTTGCTGTTTGTTTTTGTTGTTGTTTTCTTTAAGATGACAGAAAAGCAACTTTAAAAATAACCTAAAGAAAAGAAAATTCATTAAACTGTAAAAATTTGAGGACATATTGACTTTGAACAAAAGCATGATGATTTCCTGTAATATGTTAGTTGAATGTCCTTTATACTGCCTCTAACTTAAAGAAAAATATTAACTCTGCAATGACAAAGTAAGACATTCAGTACATCTAAAACTGTTTCAGTTTTAACTCATAAAAATAATAAAATGAAATGAATTAGATTTTATTCTTTCCTTTCTAATTTATAAGTGAAAATAGTTTCATTCAATATTATTTTCATCACAGCACTTCTGTTCTGAGATCCTTTGTACCTCTACAACCACATACATCCCTTTCCTCTCTCTACAAAATAAAAGCATCTAAAAATGATAATTATCCATATTGAGGCAGATAAAAAGACTAAAATAATGTGTGAGAATGAGATTGAAATCTAGATTACTCGCTTCTTTTTTCTCTACCAAACTAAGTTTATTTATTGAATATTTTACATTTCCAAATTTAACCCCTTTTCCAGTTTCCTCTCCAGAAACCCAATATCCCCAGTATCCCACCTTCTTCTATGAGGATGCTCATCCACCCACACAATCCCGTCTATATAACCCTGGCATTCCCATACACTGGAGTTGTGAGCCTTGACAGAATCAAGGACCTCTCCTTCACATTGATACCAGACAATGCCATCCTCTGCTACATAAACAGCTGGAGCCATGGGGCATCCATATTATTTTGTTTGTAGTTTATTACCTGAGAGCTCTTGGGGGACAGGGGTATTGTTGTTCTTACTATGGGGTTTCAAACCTCTTCAGATTCTTCCGTCCTTTCTCTAACTTGTCCATTGGGGTCCCTGTATTCAGTCCAATGGTTGGCTGCAAGCATTTATATCTGATTTGTCAGGCTCTGTCAGAACCTGTCACAAGACAGCTATATCAAACTTCTAGCAAGCACTGCTTGTATATGGTATGGATCTATAGGTGGGGTAGTCTCTGGATGGCCTTTGCTTCAGTCTTTGTTCTACACGTTGTCTCCATATTTCTTTTAGACAGGAACAATTTTTGGTTAAAAATTCCGAGAGGAGTGTGTGGCCACATCCACCAACCAGAGCCTTTCCTAAACTCTGGATATAGTCTCTATAGGATTTTCCTACCCTTTGGGGGGAAAATTTCAGCTAATCTCATCTCTTTTAGGTACTGGGAGTTCCTTGCTGTGATGGTATCTGAGATTTTCTGGTGTATAGCCCCAGTTACCCAGCCCAGATTGCTACATACCTCCGTTCAATTTCCTGACCCTTTGTATATAGTTCCTGTTTCTTCCCATAGCTGGTCCTTCCCGATTTTCTCACTCACCCTGTTCTCTTCCTCTCAAGTCCTTTCCACTCTCTATTTTCTGTGAAAATTGTATTCCTCTTTCTAAGAAGGAATGAAGTATCTACCATTTCGTCTTCCTTTTTCTTCAGCTTCATATGATCTGTGAATCGGATCCTGGGTATTTTGTTATTTGGGGCTAATATCCACTTATCAGTGAGTGCATACCATGTTTGTTCTTTTGTGAATAGGCTACTCACTCAGGGTGATATTTTCTAATTCCATTTGCGTAAATATTTCATGAAAGTCGTTGTTTTAATAGCTGAGTAGTACTCCATTGTGGACATATACCATATTTTCTGTATCAATTCATTTGTTGAGAGACATTGGGTTCTTTCCAGATTCTGGCTATTATAAATAAGGCTTCTGTGAACATAGTGGAGCATGTGTTCTTGTTATATGTTGGAGTACCTTTTGGGAATATACCCAGAGTGGTATAGCTGGGTACTCAGATTGTATTCTGTCTAATTTTCTGAGGAAGTGCCACACTGATTTGCAGAGTGGTTGTACTAGCTCACCAGTCCACCAATAATGGAGGAGAATTCTTCTTTCTCCACATTCTCGCCAGTATCTGCTGTTACCTGAGTTTTTTAACTTAGGCATTCTAAATATTGTGTGATAAAATCTCAGGGTTGTTTTGATTTGCTGTTCTATGATGACTAAAAATGTTGAACTTTTTTTTTTAAGGTGCATCTAGGCCATTTGATATTTCTCAGGTGAAAATTCTTTGTTTAGCTCTATACTCCATTTTTATATAGGGTTATTTGGTTTTCTGGACTCTAACTTCTTTAGTTTTTTTTTGTTTTGTTTTCTTTTTTTTTTTTTTTTTTTATACTATGGATTTCATCAATCTTTTGGGTGTAAGATTAGTAAAGATTCTGTCCATATCTGTTGGTTGCTAGTTTGTGCTATTGATAGTGTCCTTTGCCTTACAGAAGCTTTGCAATTTTTATGAGATCCCACTGGTCAATTCTTGATTTTAGAACATAAGCCATTGGTTCACAGAAAAATTTCACCAGTACCCATGTGTTTCAGACTCTTCCTCACTTTCTCTTTTATAAGTTGGAGTGCAACTTATTTTATGTGGAGGTCTTTGATCCACTTGTACTTTAGTAGCTTTCTTTAAAGAGATAAGAATGGGTTGATTTGCATTCGTCTATATGCTGACTACCATTTGAACAAGCACCATTTTTTGAAAATGCTGTCTTTTTTCAACCATATGGTGACTACAGGGATATAGGTTCATTTTGGGATCATCAATTCAATTCCATTGATCTACCTACCTGCCTCTTTACCAATGCCATCCTGGTTTCATCATTATTGTCCTTTAGTGCAGCTTGAGAGTAAACGTACAGTACTTAAATTTCACTTATCAAAATAATTTTCTGTTTTATTTTCCTGAAAATACCATAATTTCATTTTTCCTTATGGCTAAATAAAATTTTATTCAAAAACAGGTTTCAATATATAGAAATATAGAAAAAAGACAGAAATGAATTGACTGCAGCATTAAGCAACTACCAAATTTTAGTTTCTAAAAACTAAGTACTTCATATGAATCATCAGTGTGGGTCTGGAAAATCACTCAAAGAAGTATTTGTCACTTTTCTGCTCATATTCCAAAATGCACTGATCTGACTGAATGTCACAAACTGACTTGTACAGAGTTATTCATTATAAGTACCATTTAGTAAAATATTAAGTTATTAGAATATTTTGTTCAAAATGCATGGGGTGGAACTAGACTCTTAACTTCTAAATTTGTATAACCCTTCTATATCCAGTAAATTTTAACAAACTTACCACCTTCCATTGCATAGAACTCATTGCCCAGCTTTATCCTACTGAAAGGAATATAGAATGATCTACACAGGTCCTGTATCCAGAAGAAAATCAGAGTAGAAGTTAGCGATCATTTGAACTATCACAGAATCTACAAACATCATGCAAGCAGAGCAAGGTAAAATATGGGGTGTGAAACAAAATCATGAGTTCCTTAAACAAGAAGTTGATATTCTCAGAATGTCATAAAGAAGAATAAGACCATAAAAGGCAAGAAAGTCAAATACAAACCGTGCTATATAGCAATTTATGGAAGAGATAATGTCTGTCTTTATTTCTGTCTTGATTTAGTCTGAATTTTAGCAGCCTATTACACTTTTAGCAGATTTTCCTAATCATAGTTGTCTTCTGAAAGTTATTCAATATGTTTCAAAGTGTAAATGCATTCTGTTCTTTCACTTTCTGTCAATTGAATGTAATTCTGACTAGCATAATTTAATTCAAAATAGGCAAATAATATTTTCACACCTAATCCAGAATATTTAGTATGACACAGATGTCAACTGTTAATACAAATTGATTTCAGTGAATCTTTGAACTGCCTCTGGGACACTATCAGATTCAATTGTATCATTTCAGAGCCTGCACTATTTTATTAACTAAGAAGATGTCATTTCTAGGACTACATTTTATGCATGAACCAACAAAATTATATATACATATATACATATATATATGATTAAACTGAGATGCTTATAATTCTGTTAATGAATGAAAACTCACTAGACCTTTTAAAAATTCTATTTATCCTAAAAGTAAGAGTGTAATGGCTCGTTTTATAGAAACAACAGTTTAGGAGAAAAGGAAGTTCAAGGAAGACGCACAGCTTTGTTTAAAAAAATGATGAAAGTGAAATGACTTGTAGAAACTTTTTGGTTACTGTTTTCTTTGTGATATTGACAATTAAATGCATAAAAAAATAATGTACCACTTAACCTGTAAGATTCTACACTGACATGTTGACAATGTTAGTTATTAAACCAAATATTTAAATTTTGGTGATTTTTCATACTATTTTGTAATATTTAACTAGTTTCATTTGTAAGTTTTGATCATATTTACGTTTGATCTCCCACGCTCTGGTGCCCGTACCACAAACAGCTACTCCAAATCAGACAAAGGACTGAGAGTTTGAAAATAAAGACACAACTCAGTGTTACCAGAAATGTTTTACTCCATCTCCAACTCCTACTGAACTGCAGCTGACTCCAGCTCTCCAGTAAAAACACTTCCAAAGGTAATTAAAAGGGAAGCATTAAAATTCCCTAGCTGCTGGGTGGAGGAATCACTCCCTAGGCTGAGGTCTTCATTCTGAGTTATACAAAAGCAGGAACAGGAAAAGGTGTGGCTTGAAGTAGGCTTGCGACTTCAATTAGTATTACAAAGGAAGGTACGTACTTTTCCCAAAGTCAAGGTAAGCGAGAGGACAGTTCCAGGAACCCTTAGCAGGTAGGGGTTGGGCATAACACTCAACATCAAGTTTAGTCTTCTGTATAAGTTTAGTCTTGCCTACCCACTTAATCTCGTGTTCCTTTTCTTCCTCTTCTTCTTTTATTAATCAAAAATAATTTTTGGTGCCACAATATTCTTGGGACATGGATCTCCACTAAAGTCTCCCAACAGGGGTCAGCGTCAACGGAAGAGAAGAGAAAAAAAGGAAGAGGAGGGGTTTCCGTCTTTTGTAGGGGTAGTGAAGTAACTTGCTCCCAGGTGAAGGTGGGGTTTTGAATTGATGTCTTCTGGGAATGCTTTGGCTGTTTCTATGGCAATGGATGTGCCAGGTTCCTGTCCCCTGTGGGTGGAGCCATCGCTGGGTAAAAGACTACCCTAATGCCAACACAAAGCCTACATTATACCTCAAACAGTAATAGTGGGAGACTTTAATACCTCACTCTCATGAATGGACAGATCATGGAAACAGAAATTAATAGAGACACAGTGAAACTAACAGAAGTTATGAACCAAATGGAATTAACAGATAACTATAGAACATTTTATCTTAAAACAAAAGAATATGCTTTCTCAGTGCCTCATGATACCTTTTCCAAAATTGACAATACAGACCTCAACAGATACAATAAGGCAGTGACAGTGGCAGGGCACAGCTCTCCTGCAGCATCCAGGACCACCTGTTCTTCATCAAGGTCAGGCCCTGAGTCATCAGCAACAGCTTCGCTTTGGCTCTGACGGCTGTCTTCGGAGTTTGAAGCCCTTGCTGCCAGATGCCGGGTTGGCATCAGTGGATGGAATTCTCTGACTAATTTTTATAAAGAGTTCATTTATGTTTATTGTTTTTTTGTTTTGTTTTGTTGTTTGGTTTTTGTTTTTGTTTTGCGCCGGTCTCTACAAAGATGGCATGGGTGGAATCAGAATAGTCCTGAGCATCTTTCTTGATGACTTCTCTGACATCTGTAAGGTTCCACTTGTTCCCTGCGATGGCAACAACAATGCTGGGGCTATGGGGCGTGCTGCCGAATCTCTTTCACCCAGTTCTTCAGTGTGGAAAACATCTCTCCTTTTGTGATGTCTTAAACGATGATGGCTGTTGCTGACCATCGATCTGTGCCAACACATGGAACCTATGGTTTGATTGATATTCGGATCAAAGCTGTCTTCCACAAACCACCACAGGATGCTTGATTTACCCATGCCCGTATCCCCAAGCAGGCACACTAAGTTCCCTTTAAACACCATGGCCCGAGCCCACTGTTGCCCTAGGTTGAGGACTGAGAGGCCCGGCCCAGCACCAGAATCCCCCTTGGCGCTGCCTCACTGCCAAGCCCCTGCTGTGCTCTCTGGGAAGCCGTGTGTCCACCCACCTCTGTCCTTCTGTCCCGCCAACCAATCACTTGTCCCACAGATCACCTCAACAGCCCGGACATCGCCTTGGCCTACCGGGTGCCCCCGACGCAGTCATCTCACGTCTCACAATTAACACATTTCTAAACCACACAAACACCCTACAAAGAAAGGGAACTTTTGAACCATGTCCCTTATGAACATGGATGCAAAAATACACAAAAAAATTCTCATAAACAGAATCCAAGCACAAATCAAAATGACCATCCAGCATGATAAAGTAGGCTTTACCTTAGGAATGTAGAAATAGTTCAAAATAAAGAAATTCATCAATGTAATCCACTATATAAAGAAACTAAAAGGAAAAGAAAAGAAAAACACATGACCATTGCATAAGATGCTGAGATAGCATTTGACAAAAATCAACCCTCATTCATGATAAAAATCTAGGAAGATCAATAATTCAAGGCACCTATCTAAACATAGTAAACACAATAGACAGCAAACCAATAGCAAACATCAAACTAAATGAACAGGAACTTGAAGCTAAGACACTAACATCAGGGACTAGATAAAGCTACCCACTCTCAATATAATATTAGAAGTCTGAGCCACACCTGGCATTTAGACAACAAAAGGAGGTCAAAAGGATACAAATTTGAAACAAAGAAGTCAAAGTATCACATTTTGCAGCTGACATGGTAGTATACATAAGTGGTGGAAAAATTCCAAGAGAGAAGTCCTAAACCTGAAAAACAACTTGAGCAAAGCAGTTGGGTATAAAATTAACTCAAGTAAATCAGTAGCCTTCCCCTACTTAAAGGATAAGCATGCATAGTGAATCAACACCAGTCATAATAGTCAAAAATAATGTAAAATACTTTGGTGTGGCCCTAACCAACCAAGTGAAAGATCTATATGACAAAAACTTCAAGTATCTGAAGAAAGAAATCAAAGAAAATCTTTCATGCCTATGGATTGGCAGAATTAATATAGTAAAAAATGGCCATCTTGCCAAAAGCAATCTATCAACTAATTGCAATCCACATAAGATGGGGGCATTTCAGAGAGGAAACCCAGAAAAGAAATAACATTTGAAATGAAAGTTTATATATATATATATATATATATATATATATATATATATATATATATATATCTTTAATTAAAAAAAAATACCCTAAGAAGAAGCCGAAAAGATTTTTTCCCATTTACATTGAAATCCAGTGCCATAGACTGAATGAAGATCCTAAGTCTCACTCTATAGTATCTTTTCAGTGTTCAGGGAAAGGAAAAGTCTTTAATTTCTGAAATAACAAATATTCTAAGAAAAGAAAAAAAAAAGAAAAAGAAAACTGACCAGTGTATTCTTGCTAACTCTAATCTGGTTTGCTACCATTGATAAATCCTATTATGCAACACTTACAACTCTGCATAGCATCAAAATATTCTGGTCCAATTTATGATTTTATTCATTTACATTCCATTTATTACTTCTCTTAGTCACACCTACCACAATTTTTCATCCCATTCCTCCTCCCCTCTGCCTCTGAAAGGGTGTTCCCCCTCTACGAGGCCTCCCCCTTTCCTGGGGTTTCTAGTCTCTGGAGGATTAAGCACATTTTATCCCACTAAGTCCTGACTAGGCATTCCTCTGCTTTATTTGTGCCAGGGTCACCTGACCAGCTCATACATGGTCCTCTTTGGTGGCTCAGTCTCTGGGATTTCCATGGGGATTGGTTAAGCTGTAAAGGATGGCCTTTCTGATTTTCCTCTTCAGCATCTTCAGTTCTTCCGCTAATTCAACCATAGGTTCCCTAACTTCAGTCCAGTGATTGTGTATAATTATTTGCTTCTGTCTCACTCAACTGATGGTAGAAACTCTCAGAGGTTTTACCATGTCAGGCTCCTGTCTCTAAGCACAACACAGTATCATTTATAGTGTCAGACCTTGGTGCCTTCTCATGAGATGGATTGCAGTTTGGGTCAGTCACTGGTTCTCCTCATTTTCAGTCTCTTCTCCATTTTTTTCCCTGCTATTATTTTAGACAGGAACAGTTTGGGCCAGAAGTTTTGACAGTTAGTATGTCTATCTACTGGAAGTGGACTCTTCGAGTTCCCTCTTCCCAATGCTGAGTGTTTTGGCTAAGGTCACTCTTTTGAGTCCTTGAAGTCTCTCATCTCCCAGATCTCTGGTACCTTTTAGAGAGACACCCCCACCCTATGCTGTTTATCCCCAATCATTCTCTTGGCCCCCTGGGTTTCTCTACTCTGGCCCTATACTTGATTCTGTATCTCTTTTCTCTTTGCCCTCCCCTTCCACTCTCCTATGCAGGACCCTCCCTCTTTCTGTTCCTGTGATTATTTCCTTCCCCTTTAAAGTGAAATAGAAATAATCTCAGTGGGGCCGATTCATTTGTTCCACTTATTATGGTCTGTGGATTTTATCTTAGGTATTCTGTACCTTTTGGCTAATATCCACTTATTAGTAAGCACATTCATGTATGTCTTTTTAGTCTGACTCACCTCATTCACGATAATATTTTCTAGTTCCATCCATTTGCTTTCAAAATTTATGATGGCCTCATTTTTAATAGCTGAAGATTATACCATATTTTCTGTATACCTTCTTCAGATGTGTGACATCTGTGTTTTTTCCAGGTTCTGACTACTATAAATAAGGCTTCTATGAACATAGTGGAGCATGTCTTTGAGGTATGGTGGAGTATCTTTTAGGTATATCCCCAGGAGTGTAGCTAGATCTTCTGGTTAAATAATTTCCATTTTAATGAGGAACCCCAAGACTGATTTGCACAGTGGTTGTGTTTGCCATCCCACCAGCAATGGAAGACTGTTTCCTTTTTTTCACATACTTTCCACCATGTGGTAATGCTGAGTTTTTAATTTTAGGCACTCAGATTGGTGTAATGTGGAATTTAAGGCTCATTTTGATTTGCATTTCTCTGATGACTAAGGATTTAGAACATTTATTTAAGTGGTTCTCAGCCATTTGAGATTCTTTTTTTGTAAATTCTGTTTAGGACTGTACCCAAATTCCAGTTGAATTATTTAGGTATTTTGAGATTAACTTCTTGAGATATTTTAAAATATATTTTGGATATTAACCCTTTGTTGAATGTTGGGTTAGTGAAGTTTTTTTTTTTTTTTTTTTTTTTTTTTTTTTTTTTTTTTTTTTTTTTTTTCCCCAGTATTTAGATCTCCAATTTGTCCTATAGATGGTGTCCTTTTACTAATAGAAGCTTTTCACTTTCATGAGGTCCCAGTCATCAAATATTGACCTTAGAGCTTGAGCTACTGGTGGTCAGTTAAGGAAATTTTCTCCTGTGCCAATGATTTCCAGAATTTCACTCTCCCTTGTACTAGATTCTATGCATCTGACTTTATGTAGAAGTCATTGATATACCTGGACTTAAGTTCTAAGTGATAAATAAGGATCTTTTTTCATCTTCTTAAATACAGAATATCAGTTATACCAGTACCATTTATTGAACATGCTTTCAGTTTTACATGGTATGGTTTTGGCTTCTTTGCCAGAGATTAAGCGACCATAGGTGTGTAGGTTTATTTCTGGGCCTTCAATTATATTCCATTGATAAACCTGTCTATCTATGTACCAATAACATGCAGTATTTATTACTATTGCTTTGAGTACAGTTTCAGGTAAGGGGAGGGGATTCTTTCAGAAGTTTTTTTTTGTTTTTTTTTTTATTATTATTTAAGATTGGTTTGTAATTTTTTTTTTTTTAATTTTTATTTTTCCATATGAAGTTTCCAAGACTATGGAAGAATTGTGTTGACATTTTCATGGAAATTACATTGAATCTTTAGATTGCTTTTGGTAATATGGCAATTTTCACTAGGCAAACCCTATCATTCCATAACCATGGGAAATATTTCCATCTTCTAAGGTATTCTTTGATTTGTGTTTTCAGTAATTTGAATACAGATCTTTCATTTGCTTGGCACCTTAGTTTAGGTTTCAATGCTGCAAACAAATACCATGAGCAAGGCAACACTTCTAAGGACAACACGTAATTGCGGTTGTCTTATAGGTTCAGAGGTGTAACCCATTATTATCGAGGCAGACACACGGCAACATGCAGACAAACATAGAATCAGAGAAGCTTCGAGTTCTAAATATTTATCTGAAGGCAGTTATACGAATACTGATGTCCAGGCAGCTACGAGGAGGGGTTCCATACCCACAGTGACACATCTAGTCCAACAGGATTACACCTTCTAATAGTGCCACTCCCTGAGCCAAGTATGTTCAAATCATCACACTTTGTAAGAATTACACCAAGATTTTTTTAACTATTTGTGCATATTTTAAAGGGTATTGTTACCCTAATTTCTTTCTCAGCCCGTTTTTTGTTTGTGTAGTTGAAGGCTACTGATTTGTGTGAGTTAACTTTATATTCTGCTACTTTGGTGGAGTGGTTTATCAGCTGTGGGTGTTCTATAATAGAACTTGAGGATAACTTATGTATGCTAGGGCACAGAGAAAGAATTCAAATGAATGAAATCAGAAATGAAAAGGAAGACACAATAACGAAAACTGAAGGAATTCAAAAAATTATCAGAACTTACAATGGCATATACTTTACAAAACTGGAAATTCTAAATGAACTGGATGATTTTATAGGTAGACAGATACCACATATCAACATAATGTAAATTATCTGAACAGTCCCATAACCAATAAGGACATAGAAATAGTCATCAAAAGGCTCTCAACCAAAGAAAGCCCAGGGTCAATTTGTTTCAGTGCAAAATTCTACCTAACCTTCCAAGAAGAGCAACACAAATATTCCTCAAACTATTCCACAAAATAGAAACAGAAGGAACACTATCTAATTTACTCTATGAAGCCACAGTTACTCTAATCCCTAAACCACACAAACACCAAGCAAAGAAAAAGAACTTCAGACCAATCTTTCTTATGAATATTGATGGAAAAATAATTAAACTCTCTCAAATCAACTCCAGAACATATCATTCCAAAAAGTGATCATTCACCACAATCAAGTTGGCTTCATTTGAGGGTTCAACATACAAAACTTTATCATTATAATATACAATCTAGGAGTCACATGATCTTCTCATTAGATGCTCAAAAAGTTTTTGTGAAAATACGACACCCCTTTATAATAAAGCAGAGAACAGGAATTCATGGCACACATGTGAGCACAATAAAAGCAATATATAGCAAACCAACAAATGGTCAACATCAAATTAATTGGAGAGAAACTTGATGCGATTCTCCAAAAATCCTTGGCAAGAAAAGGTTGCTCAATTGCTATCTAGTTAATATAGTACTCCAAGTTCTAGTCAGAGCAATTAGACAACAAAGGAAATCAAGGGGATACAAATTAAAAAGAAAGAAAGAAGTCAAAGTATCATTTTGGGTGATTTCTATCAGGTTAGTTTGTGTAGGTTTTTTTTTTTTCTTTCTTGATTGTTTCTTGTTATAGTCAAGCTATAAACCTCTGAATGTGTTTCAACAAATATATTCCCATTTTCCTTTGTAGCAGAAACCCAGAGTATCATTTCATAAAACACCTTTTCTATGTTTATTGTTATCCTAAGTATTTCCAGAGATTCTTCTGTAATAAATATCCTAACACAACTATATAACTTTTCTCTTTAATCCACAGATCTCGTTGCTAATGTATAATATATCTCTCAGGTAAAACTGATTTTAAAAAATTCTTCATTTCCTAATGATATTGCCTAGCCAGTTAAGGATGCTCATCGGTATATAGTCTTCTCTTCCTTTTATTAGGTAACCCATCAATGAAGGAAAACAACTTTACTCTCAATATTTGTGGTCTTTCAAACATGATTACTAATTGATGAGAGACACAAAATTCTCACTTACCTTACCACTGAGTTCTTCTCCTTCTCTCTGAAGGATGAACAATATAGTGTAATTTGCCTTGAGATTCTTAGGGGACTTCCAAGCCCAGGTTTTTATCTCTTATATAACTGTATTAAATAAATTCAGAAATCAAGATTAGGTGTATTCTTAATGATGATTTGATAGTATCTCACTGTATAGCAAATGACTAAGGTAGGTGAAAAAAGTTATTCCAACAATTCCATATTTAGATACTGCATCCCATCTACAGATGAGACTGCTTAATGTTTGCTTTATATAGTCCAAGTTTGGGGGGATTTGGGTTTTATAATAAAATTTGCTATACTTCTCTTCTTTATCTAATATACCAGAAAATTGTTGTTTGAGACTCTAAAATGAGTGGCTTTATTCAACTTTGTACCACCACCTGTGGTTTCACATTGGCAGCAGAAAAATTCTGAGTTTGGGGGATAACAAAAAACCACCATCACTACCACATGCCACCACAAAACTATAATTGGATAGCCATGTAAGGCTTCACCTTAGAACCTCACACTCAAAGACAGACCTTCATAATCATTGATAATACATTTGTTCATTTGTAATTTCTTTGTACCCAAGTAGGTATCCATTTTCTTAGTTTCTATGTTTTCCTTTTTTTATGACTTGAGGTAGGCTATATGCTATAATTTTTAAATATTCTCATCTTTGAAAATGAAAAACAGAATGTTCTCTTTTGTATTAAGAAGTTTCTTTATGAAATAGTCACTTTTTAAGATGCCAATTTTTAGGGTTATTTTTTTTTTACCTTATACAAAATATTTTAAAAATAGGTTTTTCCAATTCTAATTGAACAAAAAAGAACTATATATTTACTATTCTATTAAATCTACATAAACATGGAAAGTTTTTAATTAAACAGATAAATACATCCTAGAAAATGAATCCTATATAGTATTAAAAGATATTATGTTAATAGTTTATGGGCAACCTTTCTAGTCATTTATTTTAATATTGTGATAGATGAGCTACTGTGACTTTAAATGACAAATTATACTAAGAACATTTTTTTTCACAAAATTAAAAACTCCTTGCCCTTGACATTTGACATGTTTTTCAAGAACCTATTGAACAAGGTTTTACAGCCATTGCTGCAGAAGTCTAGATATATTCCCAAACAATACAATTTTCTACACATCCATTGGTAGCTAAGTGTAGTGCTAGCTTTCAGATAGAGGTAGTCTGTTGATTCAGGTGGAGAAAACATTTTATTTTTTCCAACAATATATAAAAATGTTGTTTATTTATACCATAGCTTGAAAAAATATAATGCTGTGAACCATTACTTTTCTCAAACTATTTGATTGCATGACTATGAAAATATACAATTTGTACATAGTCTTTACTAAGCTGAACAGTGAACTTGAGCTAAATTCAGCACATTCTTGTCTCCTGTTATCTAAAATAACATATGGCTTTTAAAAGTGCATTTTTAGACACAGAGATTTTCACTCTTAAACCTCTTAAGGTATCTCTTTTAAAAAGAGAATCATTTTTGAATATTTTCTTTAGTACACAATGAGGTTTCACTGTGACATTTTTATACATGCCCATAATATATTTTTATTCATTTTTAACCTAATTTACTTGTTCTTTTCCTCCTGCCACTCTTACTAATCTTCTTTATCTTTACAATTATTCTTCATGGAAGAAAATACTAATTTTGCCTTTCTGCCTAGTCATTGCCATTTGGATATTGGTCAGTAAGCATCAACATATTTATATGAGACCTGGTTTTACACATGGTGAGCCAAAAGTTGTAGATTCAGAAAATTAGAATACACAAGAAGGTCTTCAGAAAAACTGAAAACATGCCCCTTTAAAGAAATGTAGGACCCCTAGCCTCTGCATTTATGTATAGATACAGCTCATGCTTTTCAGCTCCTGCATTCTACAAAAAGATGGAATAGCCTTGAGAAAGTACTCATTAAAACTTTTGCCATGTCATTCAAAATGTATGCTTTAAATATTTGTAAATTTAGTAAACCCCTTTTCAGCATAAGCTAGGCACTCTCAGGCTTTTATTAGACTGCTTATTTATACCACATTCTTCTTCTGCAGTGACACTCACCCATTCCTGCAGGCACCGCTCAATGTGCACTCCATTCTCTCGACACCTCAATGCATATGGTGAACAAAAATTGACATTTCATCCATATGTCTTTCATTGTGTGGTCTCATAGTAAAATATAGAATACAAAACAGCAGTACTTGCAACGTGCAATGTTGATGGGGCCTTCGAATATCAAAAAACAACCATTTTACCATAAATAAAGTATGTTCTTAGAATTCTCAATTTTTTCTTCTAACATTCTTAATCTACATGTTGTTTAAAAGATTTCTAAACTTGAATGACAAAAATCTTAAGAACTGTAACAAGAAATTTAAAAGTTCTTCATGTCAGTTGCTTATGCTGTCTTTTTTCTCTGTTTCCCTATCCTTACAGTGTATCTTCCTGTTATATACACGTACCAGAATTAGTAGAATTCTTACTGCAATTAGGCATGCTCTGTTACTAAGGGCAAATAGGCAGAAAAAAAAATCAGTGCTTTTTGGGAGATGTTAGTTCAATCTGTAAAGAAAACAATGTGAGGAAAAAGAACTAAATGAAGGACAGAAGAAGGTAAGAAGGCAAAGCTATCTCAAGGGTTCATTTTGGAATTTTTGTTCAGTGTATTTTTAAATTATATTACAAGAAACTTTTAGTCAAAGAACTTATATTCCCGTTGCATAATAAAATAATTAATACCTCATGACAGGACATTATTAGGATTGAAGAAATTGTAATCTTTGTTAAAATACAAAAGTCATTAGAACTACTACAAAAAGGTAAAAATAAATACACATATACTTAGGCCATGTACACATACACATGCATATATACATGTGTATGCATACACATATACATATGCATGTATACACATATACATGTCTATGAATATACATATATATATAATTGCAGATATATATTATATACATAAAATAGGTATTTATATATGCATGCATATATGTATGTACATATGTATATGTGTATATATAAATATATATGTATGTACATATGTATATGTGTATATATAAATATATAATTTGTTTTTTTCTGTTTTAGTTCAGAAAACAAATATTTCATACATAAGTGTTTATTTTGGAAACCAGTAAAGACAAATTGAAAATAATAATTCCTTCAGCACTCTAACTCACTCATAATAACGTGTTATGATTTCTACCTCATTTGGTCCTTATAATTTTTTTACAGAAATTTTGCATCTTTCCACTGATAATATTGAGTTTCACAGACTTGTTCTTATTGTGTGTGTATAATCAGCAGAACTAGAATGCCAGGAATTTTAAATATGATATCTATTTGATCGTTCCTATAAATCCAATATTCTATGCTGGAGTATTGAAATCATCTAAAAGCACAAAAGTCATCTTTGAACTGTTTCTTCTGGAATGTTTCTCTGATCATTGTTCTGGCAGGCATGTTTTCTGAGTAAGACTATAATCAGTCCCTTTGATTTCCCCACTGTTCGCTGATTATTTTCAGCCTCTGATTTATCCTAACTCATCTGATTTTAATAAGAATCATCCATAACTATTTTCCCCAGAATTTAATCATGGATATCTGATCATTCTAGATGTCTAGTCATCCTCCAAGTACTCTGAGGTGACAACTCTCTCTTCTGGCATTGCTCAAAGAACTTCATGAGGTCAAAACAATTCTTTCCATATATTCTGTAATAATATATGTATTTTGCTCAACTTCCTAACTATAACACAGTCACACTCCTTACTGTTTTCAGTATCTTTGTTTTTAGTTCTCCACTTCCAACAATAAGGATAAATATATGAGCATGCTTATTTACATATGCTCAAAACTTCATGTTTATAAAATTATATATGTAGATATATGCTTATGTCTGCAAATAAATAGACATAGTACATAAAATCACGAGTAAAACAATTTGAAACATCAAAGTAAAATTATGAAATCATTTATTATCTCGGTATGTATTTATTTTATATTTTATTTATTTACAATTCAAATGTTGTCTTCCATAAACCGCCTATTCCATCCTTCCTACCCCTGCTTCTATGAGGGTCTTCCCCCAACCACCCACCTACTCTTGATCTGGCATTTCCCTATACTGGGGCTTCAAGCCTTTTCAGGACCAAGGACTTCTCCTCCTACTGATTTCCGACAAGTAATGATTTAAATTCATTGAATTGTAATTATAGGTATATATTCAAACAAATATATACATACATATAAACACAAAAATTATTTCTTTAAAACTGGATAGATATGGAATTCATAACAAAATCATTTGCTAAAGTGCTATTATTGTCACTTTTATTTTTCTATTTCAAATCGATCTTAGATTGTAAAGGTTTCCAAACACATAGAATATTACACTGAACATTATGTAGTCATAAGGTAAATATCCAACTGTGAAATAATGTAAAATGGATAAATAATATTTTAATTATTTAAAAGAATTTTTATGAATGTCTACCCAGTAAAATTAAATGACTAATAAATGACAAAACTCTTTTGCTACTCTGATTCTTGTAAAATTTTGCTCGTTTAAATCAATGAAGATTTATTGTTTTTATTTATCCAATAAATATTTTCTCTTCCTTAAGGACCTGGGAGAGTATAAGTGACTTTCTTCAAAACATTCAAATGTTTATCTGTGTGTATGGTTCAACACTGACCTGCCTATGGCTGGTGTACTCTGGTTACTTTACTATCTTTGTACATTAGAGTTTTTTTTTTCTCTCTCTCTTGGGACATGTAAAACATTTCTGTTCGCAAATCTCTAAAAGCATTCAGTGCTCAAAGTTTCTAAAGTTACACACGTCACACTGTTAATTTCTTACATTCCCAAAAGTCACTGTTCTTCATTGAGTTAAATTTGAGTTTTTATAGAGAAAAACATTGCCTGCATGACTTACACCACATTCTTTTTTAGTTTATAAGCAATATATGTACTCATTCTTATAGTGCCAAAAAAACAAAAAAACAAAAAACAAAACAAAAAAAAAAAACTTAACCTCAAACTGTTATGTCACTTTGTGCTTAGAATTTGGAGACAAACACACATGTATAACAGCAGCAGCTGACCAGTATGGAAGGGAAAATAGAGGAAGATAGGACACAGCAAGGCTACTCCTGGCAGCATTGTGACATGTCATAGATTTGCTATAGTGGCTATGCCTGTGAGACATATTGACTTCGTATGCCACAGGGTCTGTATTAAGTCTGAAGAAAATGGAATGCCTGTTGCTCATACAAATAGTCAAGAACACAGAATTCAGGGAAGCCTTCATTTTGCTAGTAGTAGTAAACTGTATTATGTCACTCTTGTCTTTGTTTTGGACTAGAACTTCTTGGTACTGCAAGAAATTATTTTTAAAGGTAGAAAACCAGCAGAGATTTATTTTTTAAAGTTTCTTTTCAACCCTAATTTATATTTCTGTTTGACCTTGTACTTATGGGCAACTATTTTTCTTACAGATGTAGCAAATATGAGAATAGTACATGAAAATGACCTTGCGTATATCTTCAAGGATATAAGCGCACTGAAATTTTGTTTAAGTATTGGAATGGGAAAATGGGACAACTCAGACAAAAACAATTTTTGTATGACCTTGCATAGAATCTATTACATAGCCCTGATGATAACTTTAGAGTCAACAGTCCACAATAGCATTTGACAAGTTTTCTGTCAAAATTTCTCCCCTTGTGTTTGTGTCAAATGAAAAAAATAATCTAATAAAATGAGAAAAACAAGAGTAAAAACCAAGAAAGGAGCTCAGGATTAGAAACATGTCCACATCAGCCTGAAATAATACAAGAAACACCCAGGTTCTTCAGAACTGAGGCAGAAAACTACTTCCTTCTCCCTCCTCTCATTCCTATAAGGAAGATTTATTTAATAAATATGATCTATAAGATGTAGTTTGCATATTGCAGAAATAAGTGCTTCCTATTTTATATTCTAGGTAACAAATGTATAAGGTACAGAGAAAAAGCAACTCTGTAATATGGGATGAAACCTTACCCATTTTTGTGTGCTGAAATGGATAACATATAATAAACATTATTTAAAAGTATGCTGTTTGCAATATTGGACTGTGACTGTACTGTAGCCTTTGCTTTTCCACAAATATTTTCAGAGTTCATTAATCTGGCGAAACACATCTGTAGTTGTGACTAAACCTGGAGAGGGCCATTAGTAAGTTACAGACTCTGGGTCTCACTGAGAAGCAGTATGTCTCCTGCTGTTTAGTGCTGAGTCAAAGTGATAGTCTAATGCTGTGCTATCAAAGTGCTGTGTTCCAGAAGAAATTAGACCCTCATTAACATACTGGGAAGTAAAGTTGATACAGTAAAATTCAAAGTAAAAGCAAATGAAAAATAACAACAGCAACAAAAATGATCTGATTTTGATACAGAGAACTAGTCATTTGATATAAACTTACATAGAACCAGACGAGGGAATAAGATGAACACTGCCGAGAGAATGAATGAGACAATAAGACATTGAATATAAAGCTTAGAAGCTGAGATATATAAATAGATTAAGGATGCCCATGTGTCTTAAATGAATCAGTTTCAATAACACATATTTTTCCAAATTATGTTTTCAAATGAATTAGTTCTAAGAACTCAGTCAGATTCATACATGAGGACTAAGCCAGTGATAATTTAATAATGTGAGGGCAGTTATGGAAGACGAAGTTTATGGCTGTCAATCTTCACATTAAATGACAATCATGGTCTTTCTGAAAATCTGTTTCTGTGTCGGCTGGGTGTTCAGCCTGTGAAGAGATGTTCCTCATCAGTTCCAAACTCATGCTGGTTGCTATCCAGGTTTCTGGAGAAGTATTTGAACTCTGTCTGTACATGTCAGTTGACAAAGCTGTTTTGTGGTGATCCAAACCCTGGCAGGAATATGCTACATAAGGTCATCATCAAGAATTTTAGTTGGCAGACAAAGCAGACTTGATGTCCTTCAGTTCTCCTTATGCCTGAGTTGCCACAGGAAGAGATTGCCTACTGTGGAGAAGGGTTCCCCCTCCTTCACAGTCCTGTCAGAGACTCATCCAGAGGCATATTTTTCTCTGTGATTCCAGAGGCAAAGCAGTTGACAACCAATATTAATCATTACAATAATAAAAACCCTAAGTCTTAAAAGCAATAGGAAAGTCTGACTTTAAAGAAGAAAGTCCTGTGTGTAGGCTTTTGATGGGGGATACATTGGCCCAGTACTTGGTGTTTCCCTCTTCCCATTTCTAATTATTGCTTAAATTATAACTGTAGGACATTATAAAAGGTAAATTTGAGTCAGCTTATCCTGTTAACTTGGGAACACATTTCTTTTTGTGAGGTTAATTGAAAATTACTTTCAAATAATAGACAATTATGTTAAACCTCATTGTGTTAAGGTATAAATGAGGAAGTGCATAACAAAAGGCATTAGCTTTGTTTTAGACAATTGAGGTAAGTTAAATATTTAATAATATGCATATATTACCTCTTTTTTTCTTTTCATTATTTTCTAAAGTGAAAGTCTATCTAAGAATACTGTAAGAGATCTAACAATGTGTGTAGTTATCTAAGCCACCTTGGTATCCCAAATGTTATTTCTTTACATTTTTCTTTATCGATTTAATTTGCTATAATAGGCATTTTAATCTGTACTTCAACACACCAATTCTATTTATAAATCTAAAAGGACTTGACTCTCTTAGGATTTATTATGAGTATTAAATAGATATATATTTTAATGCAATTTTCCCACAATGTATCATTTTGCAAATCTCAGAAGTAGAAATCATTATTGATCAGAATGTTTATATATTGATATGCTTGGAAATTAAGAGTACAAATACCCACTGAAGGCTCAAAAGCTATTCTTCACATGACATGAATGAAAATTTAATACAATATTGGTTATTGATTAAATTAAGTCATGGAAAGTCAGTTGTCTTTAAATATGCTCAAACGAAGAGCAAAACTTCATCCTCTACTGATCTGTGCCCCCTTCATAATCTGTACATATATCTTTATAGTACTAAAAATTTAGCTATGAAATTGATATTACAAAATGAAACACCAAGATACAGCTTTGACAAGATTTGTCCTCAGGGTCACTGAAACAGCCTACTGTTCCAGCTCTCTGCCTCTTGATGCTGTTTCCAGAGACTTGCTTCCAGAGCTGCTTCCTGAATCCCTCCTGATTTTTGGTGAACTTGGTTCATCCAGGTTCAGACAGATGTAGTCAGAACTTCAGTCAAGCCCTAAACTTTTTAAGCATACAGAAATTGGATGTCAAATGCTAAAACTTTTTTTTAATTGAACAACTTTATTTTAATAAACAAAGATAATATACATATTTTAAAAGCATTTTTGCATAAAAGTATATGACCTTTTTGTCAGTACTTGATTTTTTTAAAGGTTTGATAGTATGCATTAAAATCTTACTAGTTACAATGAGCATGAAGTACATGTAAAACAAGATGTAACCAGAAAATAGTCAAAGTTTTCTTGGTGTGTAAAGATTAAGCATAATGATTTTTCATTTCTTTTCCCTTTGGCCTTTGTTTTCTTGAACTTCTTATAGGATGTATGTTGTTTCTGGGGTGTTCAGAGCTTTCAGGAGTTAGTATCCGATTCTTAGTGACTTCATAATATGTCTGTTCTTTTTTGGCTAGGTTACCTCACTCAGGATGATATCCATTAGATGCACCCTTTTTCTTAAGAATGTTGTTAAGTCATTGTTTCTGATAGCTGAGTAGTACTCCATTGTGTAAATGTACCAAAATTTGTGTATCCATTCTTCTACTGAAGGACATCTGGGTTCTTTCCAGCTTCTGGCTATTATAAATAGGGCTATAAAGCTAGCTTTCTTACATCTAACCAATTTTCCCAATTTTCCTACCTCTTCACATTCCTTAATAAATCTATCACCCCAATTCAGTAGGAAAAAGTCATGGAGAATCGTCATAACTATTCCTTGATTTTTGGTGTCTGGTTATGATTTTTGTAAATATTTTTTATTAAAAAAACTTTACTTTTAAAAAACAAAGATACATGTACAAATTTTAAGCATTTTTGCATAAAAGTATATGAATACATTTTTATCATTGCTTGGCTTTTTTTTTGTTTTAAGGTTTGATAATGTGCATTATGATCTTAATAGTTACAATGAGAATAAAGTACATGTAAAACAATAGGATGTAACCTGAAATTAGTCAAAGTTTTCTTGGTGTGTAAGGAGTAAACATAATGGTTTCTTCTTTTCTTGAACTTCACACAGTCTGTGAGTTGTTTTTGTGGAATTCAGAGCTTTCTGGGGTTAGTATCCAATTATCAGTGACTTCATATTATCTCTGTTCTTTTGTGGCTGGGTTATCTCAATCAGGATGATATTTTCTAGATGCATCCATTTTATGAATAATTTCATAAAGTCATTGATTCTAATAGCTGAGTAGTACTCCATTGTGTAAATGTACCATAATTTTTTATCCATTCATCTACTGAAGGACATCTCGGTTCTTTCCAGCTTCTGGCTATTATAAATAGGCTTGCTATAAACATTGAGATGCATGTGTCTTTGTTGTATGTTGGAGCGTCTCTGGGTTAAATGCCCAGAAGTGGAATAACTGGATCTTCAGGTACTACTATGTCCAATTTTCTGAGGAATCGCCAGACTGATATCCAGAGTACTTGTACCAGTTTACAACCCCACCAACAGTGGAGAAGTGTTCCTCTTTCTCCACATCCTAGCCAGCATCTGCTGTTATCCAAATTTTTGATCTTGGCCAATCTGACTGGTTTAAGGTGGAATCTCAGGGTAGTTTTGATTTGCATTTCCCTGATGGCTAATGATGTCGAGCACTTCCATAGATGCTTCTCAGCCAATATATATTCCTCAATTGAGAACTCTTGGTTTATCTCTGTACCCCCATATTTTAATAGGGCTGTTTAATTCTCTGGTGCCTTGAGTACTTTGTATACCTTGGATATTAGGCCTCTATTTGATGTGGGGTTGGTAAAGATCTTCTCCCACTCTGTTAGCTGCCGTTTTATTTTCTTGAGAGTCCTTACCATTACACAAATTTTGAAATCTCATTAAGTCCCATTTGTCAATCTTTGACCTTAAAGCAGGAGCCATTGGTGTTCTGTTCAGGAAATTTTCTCCTGTGCCTATGTGTTCTAAGGTTTTTCCTACTTTCTCATCTAATAGTTTCAGTGTACCTTGTTTAATGTGGAGATCTTTGATACAATTGCACTTGAGCTTTGTACAAGGACATAAGAAAAGGTCTACTCTCATTCTTCTGCCTACTGAGTGCCAGTTGGACCAACAACATTTGTTGAATAGGCTATCCATTTTCCACTGAATATTTACAGCTCCTTTGTCAAAAATATATGTGAGGACTCATTTCTGGAACTTCCATTTTATTCTGTTGATCCACGTGCTTATTTCTGTACCAGTACCATGCAGTTTTGAGCACAATTGCCTTGTATTATAGCTTGAGATCAGGGATGGAGATTCCCACAGATGTTTTCTTGTTGAGGATGGATTTCGCTATTCTAGGTCTTTTGTTATTCCAAAAGAAATTGCACATTGTTCTTTCCAACTCAAAGAAAAACTGGGTAGGTATTTTGAAGGGGATTGCATTAAATCTGTAGATTGCCTTTGGTAAGATGGCCGTTTTTACAAGTTGATCCTTCCAATCCATGATCATGGGATATCTTTCCATTTTCTGAGATCTTCCTGGATTTCCTTCTTTAGAGAATTGAAGTTCTTTTCATACAGGTCCTTCACTTGCTTAGTTAGAGTCACACCAAAGTAGTTCATATTTTTTTGTGAGTACTTGAAGGATATTATTTTTCTAAATTCTTTCTCACTTGTTTGAACTTTGAGTAGAGGAAGACTACTGATTTGTTTGAGTTAATTTTATATCCAGCCACTTTGCTTAACTTGTTTATCAGCTGTAGGAGTTCTCTGGTAGAATTTTTTGGGTCGCTTAAGTATACTATCATGTCATCTGCAAATAATGAGGTTTTTACTAATTCCTTTCCAATTTTTATCCCTTTGATTTCCTTCTGCTGTCTAATTGCTCCAGCCAGGACTTCCAGTACTATATTGAATAGGTAGGGGGAGAGCGGGCAGCCTTGTTGGGTCCCTGATTTAAGTGGGATTGCTTCAAGTTTTCCACTGCTAAGTTTGATGTTCGCTGTTGGTTTGCTGTATATTGCTTTTGTTTTGTTTAGGTATGGGCTTGGATTTCTCTTTTTTCCAAGATTTTTAACATTAAGGGGTTTTGAATTTTGTCAAATGCTTTCTCAGCATCTAGTGTGATGACCATGTGCTTTTTGTCTTTGAGTTTGTTTATATTGTGGATTACATTGATGTATTTCCGTATATAAAACCATCCCTGCATCCCAAGGATGAAGCCTACTTGAATGATGAATGGTGAATTATCATTTTGATGTGTTCTTGGATTCGGTTTGCAAAGATTTTGTTGAGTATTTTTTCATCAATGTTCATAAGTGAGATTGGTCTGAAGTTCTCTTTACTTGTAGAGTCTTTGTGTGGTTTAGGAAAGAGGGTTATTGTAGCCTCACAAAATGAGATAGGTAGTGTTCCATCTGATTCTATTATGTGGAATAATTTGGAGTGTATTGGTATAATCTCGTCAATATATGTCTGATAAAATTCTACACTAAACCCATCTGGACCTGGCCTTTATTTGGTTGGAATTTTTTTGATGACTGCTTTTTACCTCTTTAGGTGTTATGGGATTATTTAGATGGTTTATCTTGTCCTGGTTTAACTTCTTTATCTGGTACCTGTTTAGGAATTCATCCATTTCCTCCACCTTTTTCAGCTTTGTGGAGTATAGGCTTTTATAGTAGGATTTGATGATTTCTTGAATGTCCTCAGTTTCAGTTGTTATTTTTCCACTTTCCTTTGAGATTTTGTTAATTTGGATACTCTCTCTTATCCTGTTAGTTAGTCTGACTAAGGGTTAATCAATCTTGTTAATTTTCTCAAAGAACCAGCTCGTGGATTTGTTGATTCGTTGAATGGTTCTTTTTGTTTCTATTTGGTCTATTTCTGCTTTCAGTTTGATTATTTCTTGCCATCATATCTTCTTGGGTGTATCTGCTTCTTTTTTCTAGAGCTTTCAACTGTGCTGTCAAGTTGCTTCTGTATGCTCTCTCCAGTTTCCTATTGGAAGCACTCAGAGCTATTTGTTTTCCTGTCAGTACTGTATTCATTGCATCCCATAGGTTACGGTATGTTGTGTTTTCATTTTCATTGATTCTAGAAAATCCTTAATTTCTTTCTTTATTTCTTCATTGACCCTGCAAAATTTAGTTTCCATGTGTATATGGGTTTTTTGATGTCTTTGTTGTTATTAAAGACCAGCCTTAGACCACGGTGATCTGAAAGTATGCATGGGAGTATTTCAATCTTCTTATATCAATTGAAACTTCTTTTGTGACAAATTATGTGGTTAACTTTCGAGAAGGTGCCTTGAGGTGTTGAGAAGTAGGTATATTCTTTAGTTTTAGGATGATATGTTCTGTAGATATCTATTAATTCCAGTTTGTTCATAACCTAGGCTAGTTTTACAGGGTCCTTGTTCAGTTTTTTTTCCATGATCTGTCTATTGGTGAGAGTGGGTTACTGAGTTCTCCCACTATTATTGTGTGGGTTGCAATATATTTTTGAGCTTTAATAGGATTTCTTTTATGAATATGGGTACTTTTCTATTTGGAGCATATATGTTAAGGATTGAGAGTTCCTCCTGACAAATTTCCCCTGTAATGAGTAAAATGTGTCCTTTCTTATCTTTTTTGATAACTTTTGGTTAAAAATCTACTTTATTCAATATTATAATGGCCACTCCAGCTTTGTTCTTGGGGCCCTTTGTCTGGAAGTTTTTTTCTCATCCTTATACTCTGAGATAGTGTCTCTCTTTGTCTCTAGGATGAGTTTCCTGTATGCAGAAAAATGCTGGGTTTTGTTTATGTATCCAGTCAGATAGCCTATATCTTTTTATTGGGGAATTAAGTCCATTTATGTTAAAAGATATCAAGGAATAGTGGTTGCTGTTTCCTGCTATTTTTTGCTTTTGGAGGTTGAATTGTGCCTGTATGTCTTTCTTCTTTTGGTTTTCTTGCTTATAAGTTTTCTTGTTTTTACTAGGATGTAGTTTCCCTCATTGTATTGGGTTTTCCACCTATAATTCATTGTAGTGCTTGTTTTCTGGTTAGATATTGTGTAAATTTAGTTTTGTCTTGGAGTATCTTAGTCTCTCCATCTATGGTGATTGAGAGTTTTGCTGTGCATAGCAGCTTGTGCTGGCACCTGTGCTCTCTTAGGTTCTGTGTGATGTCTGTCCAGGATCTTCTAGCTTTCATAGTCTCTGTTGAGAAGTTGGCTATGATTCTGATTGGTCTGCCTTTATATGTTACATGTCCTTTTTTCTTTACTGCTTTTATTATTTTTTCTTTGCTTTGAGTACTCGGCATTTTGACATTTATGTGTTAGGAGGAATTTCTTTTTGGTCTAACCTAGTTGGAGTTCTATAGGCTTATTTTATGCTCATGGTCATCTCATTCTTAAGGGTAGGGAAGTTTTCTTAGACAATTTTGTTTAATATATTTACAGTGCCTCTTATTTGATATTCTTTGCCCTCTTTTATTACTATTTTTCTTATGTTTGGTCTTCTCATTGTGTCCTGGATCTCCTGGATATTTTTGCTTTGGAGCTTTTTGGTTTTTCCATCTTCTCTGGCAGTTTTGTCTATGTTTTCAATGTTGTCTTTGGCCCCCGAGATTCTCTCTTTCATCTCTTGTAGTCTTTTGGAAATGCTTGCATCTGTGACTCCTGATTTTGTTTTTAGGTTTTCTACCTCTAGGTTTCTCTCTTTTAGTGTTTTCTTTATTGTGTCCACTTCTGTTTTAAATTTTTTCTTCTATTCCTTCATGTCTTTGTTCTGTTTTCCTCTAGTTCTTTGTGCTCTTTGAGTGTTTTTTTTTTTTTGTTTCCTCTTCAAAAGCTTCTAATTCTTTATGCTTTTCTTGTTGAAGGATCTCTATCATCATCTTGGGGTATGATTTCGGGTCTTAGTCTTCTTTTTCTGGATTGTTTGGCATTCTGCTTCTTGCTATTATGGGAGAGCTGGGGTCTTGTGTTGCTAGGTTCTCTTGATTTCCCTGGTGTATGTTCTTTTGCTTTCCTCTTGCCATGTTGTTGTCTGTGTGTATACGTGGTCTTGTTGTCAGTGATTTGTTCTTGCCTCTCCCTTGTACCTGGCTTGTGTCCCTGGATCTCCTGCTTCCCGGCTACTAGGAACACCTTCTCACCAGGCCTATGTCCCAGGATCTCTGCTGTTTCTGGTGGCGGATAGTCTAAGTGCCTGTTCTGCACTCAAAGGCCTCCGGCTATGAACAGTCCCGTTCCAGGTTACTTGTTTCCTGAACCAAGCAGGGGCTGGGGCACTTTCTCTGAGCTCAGCACAGATCTCTCTGCACCCCGGCTACTCGAATGCCTTAATGCATAATCACCAGGCCTGTGTCCCTGGATCTCCACTGTTCCTGGTGGCACATGGTTTGAGAGCCCTTTCTGTACTCAAAGTCCTCAGCTGAGAATAGCCCAATCTTGGGTTACTGGTTCCCTTTACCAAGGGGGGGGGGGTGTGCACCTTCTGCGTGCTCCACAGAGATCTCTCTGCATCTCGGCTACTTGAAGGTCTTCCCACCACACCTGTGTCCCTGGATCTCTGCTGTTTCTAGTGGTTGATTGATTTTTTTAAATTATAGATAGGTTGCCACTTTAAGGGATATTGTTGAAATGGTCATAATTTTGGACAAGGAGAAAATTACATAGAGAGCTTAAACTTTGAGGTTTCTTTCTTTCCTTCTCTTTCTCCATCCTTTTTTTCTTAGGTAAAGTAAAGAGGGTTGAAAAAATATGGAGAATATGTAATAGTATAAGAAATTAGATACAAGGAAATGAAATATTAAATTATTCTTAAACAAAACATTTTATAGCTATAATTTTATATTGGCAGAAGTCTTAATTCTGATGCAGAATTGAACTTGTATTTTCTTATATTGGTATAGAATTTGTATATTGGTACAGGCTTATGTCTTCCATTAGTATACATTTTTATATATTGATAAAAAATTTCAAATTATTATTTTTATTCTCAGATATTCCTTGTGGATAAGCAACTCATTTAAAATTACAAGACTTAGACTCGGTCCTTCTAATAGCTGCAATTACAAAGTATTTAGAAAGATTAAGCAATGCAGATTAATGGCCAGATGGTAAACTCACTGTTATATTATTTTCTAATTTAATTATAATTAAGTGTTTTCAATATTATTTAGATAGAAATGTCTAAAGTATTCAATTTTTAAGAGGTCAGATATCCTGTATGTAGATAGTTTTCAAAGGCAACAGAGATCCACAGAATATGGAATTTAAAATGATTTCATTAGTTATAGATCTTTTGAGTAGGAGACGTGTCTTTCCCCAATATTACCCCATTCCTACTTCAAAGAGACATTGAACAACATTACCTGCACATGGAGTTGCTAGAATTTTGTCAAGCTAGGACAAGAAATGCCCCAACTCACCTGTAGATAATATATATATATATTGTCTAAGGAAGGACACATGGTGTAGGATAGTCAACAGCTTAGCTCTAACAAGATGAAATAAGCTAGTTATTCATAATTTCTGACTCCAGACTGTTACATGGCTCTGGGTCAGAAGGCTGAAAACAGATTCTCCAAAGATATAAGGATTATATGGGAATGTCTAAAGAATCAACTGTCACTACAGATTGTTTAAGTTTTGAAAGGTATATTTCTGTGCTTCATAGGAATATATATATATATACATACATATATATTTTTAGATTTATGAAGGGGTTGAAGACTATTTATAGTCTCATAATCAAGTTTATGTGGCTTAACGGTAAGCAAGATGATCTAGATTTAAAATGATGATTTTCAAATGGTAATAAAGTTAAAATTAAAACATAATTAAGATATAAAATTGTAAACTTTACGTTAGGGTATATGGTAGAGTAATTTCTATAAATTTCCAAATATGATGGAATGAACATTAATGTATATTCTACCATATAGTTTTTGTAACTATTGTAACTATCTTCAATGAATCTTAGAGAAAAGGCTGTTTTATTAGACAAAAACAAGAATATGTAGCTACTTCTATTTTTATGGTAATTAGACACCCCAAAAACCTGTTTATAGAGTCCAGTAGCTAAGACAGAGAGACCCAGCATCAGTTGATTTTGACTGGTAAATTATGTAACTGGTGGATAATTACTGGGCCAAAAAACAGAAGTGGCAAGTTTGGTTTCCCAGGAAAAGGACTGAAGAAGAGTATGGAGAGGACCCACAATGTTGGAGAAGGTGAAACAGAAGAAATATACTAGTACCATGCCTGAGAGGTTTCTGGACAGTGAGCATAGCTGCCACGTAGAAGGGGAGAAAAGCAGCCCCAAGAAGGCACCCCACTGTGGCTGGGACACCAAAGATGTATTATCAGTTTTATAAAGTAATAATTAGAAAATGTCAGAGGGAGTCGATTAGCTACCTAAATGTTAGGAAGTGGACCATCCATTGAACTGTTTAAGACACATCAAAATATAAAGGCTGTGTATCTGTGTCTCATTTGGGAATATAATTCATGGGGGGTGGAAGTAAGAATGCGTTGCTGCTGCTGGGATCGATTTGAGTAGTGTTAGTTGGAAACTGCTATAATATGGATATTTTTATTTGAAAAGGCGTCTCACACTGTATTAGAATAATTTGGGGAATATGCTAGATGTGATATTAGAATTGTAAATTTAGACTCAAACATTACTAAAATTAGCATCTTTAAAGCATAAAGAGCTGTCCAAATATTATAGGTCCCATTTTAATCTTGCTTTTCTATGAAAAATAAACTGCACATATAGATGGATGAAGCGATATGTATGCTTTTTATTACTTTCTTCCTTGTATTATGTTTTTCTACAGGAAACACAATGTCGTCATTTCAGTTGTTGACAATCAATATAACACAAGTCAGATTCTGCACAGGAAAACTATATAACAAAGATGCATAATATCAGAAAAATCTAAAACAAACAAACGAATAAATAAAAGAACATCCAGTTGAGCCAGTGTTTCAAAAGGATTTCTGAGTATGGTCTAAGACAGTTCTGACAAAATCATTCACAAAGATGTCTTTATTATAGCTCTAGTCAAATCTTAGCTTACCCAATACACATAACATTGGAATTATAAAACAAGTTTTATAGTTAGTTTTTCTAAAACTCAATATTTCAATGTCATAATTTTGATAGTTGCTAACCCATCTCAACAGAGAGTTGACTATGCAAACATTGATAGATACTTTGACTTCTGGCTCATGTTGTTATTTTTCTTAAAGTTTTCATGCCATTCTATCTATCACTGGAGATTTCAGCAGTAGAAGCAGAAGCAGAAAAGCAGAATGAGAAAGGAAGAGGAGGAGGAAGAGGAGGAGGAGAAAGAGGAGGAGGAGGAGGTGCTGGAGAAACACATGATCACTATAGATGTGATGGCATATTCTCTTCAGTAATCATTTACACTTTAAGATGGATATGCCATATTGTCTATTCAATCTCATAGCATATCAATTAAACTGAACTAATAGCCTTTCAGTACTGGTAAATATTTAAAATTACTCACATAGAAGGGCCTTCTGTTGGAATATGTAACATATGGTCTCAAATCATTCTTGTGCTTACCTGGGTACTTTCAACGTTGTAATTAGTGACTGAGCAATCTGAAACTGAGCAAGTTATGTATGTCTATTGCTCTCACTTCTGAAAATTGAAGAGAAGCTTCCTCAGTAGAAGATAAAACAAATCATCTTTACCAAATAAACGTGCTTAATATAAGTGCCAAATTGAGATACTCATAAAATAAGCTTATTATACTATAAACTTAGAGCTTAGTTTTTACCATATAATTAATGGTTGTATAATGTTTCTAATTTATGAATAATTTATCTTTACCTTTTAGAATGAAAATTATGGATGTTGTTGTAAAAAGCTGAAGTAAAATAATATTTTCAAGCAGTTATTTTTCTGCATGTTTTTGTTCTCTTAACCTGTTTTTCTTAATCTCTCTGTAGTTGATTTTGTTGCTCTTCTTTTGTGTACATAGATATATGTGTTGGCGTGTATCACATATTATGAAATAATTAGAAACAAATATATATAAATAAAACAAAGATGAGGCAGATATGCTACTTTGATACATACATTGGGGCATTATTTTCAGAGATATGAAAAATTAAGTACTAAAACTATGTTGTATTTCCAGTACTGAACATACAGCAGATTTTCAGAACACAATGAAAAATACCAATTGGTTTTCAGTTCTTGTCATACTACCAAAAAAATATTAACATGATCTTGATTGTTAATAAAGATTTTCTGATTTTACATAGACTGTGTCAAATTACACACAAACCAAACACACACACACACACACACACACACACACACACACAGATGCAAACACACACACAGACATAATATATGCTTTGTGTGTGTCTGTATTCAGACATGAAGGCGATAAAACATTGGATGTTTTATAAACAAATAAATCCAAATAATTTTTGAAGATATTAACGAATTATAGAGTTGAATCATGTTTCAGTATACATAATCTACATCTACACATATTTAGAAAACTTTATCATCTTTATTTTTCATTACTGAATAATTCCATGTGATGAATACATAAGTTACAGATACATTTACATTTTTTACATTTGTAATTTGTGATCATTATCTAATAATGAAACTTGTTGCATGATGGCAAATGAAAATGTGGTATACATACAGCAGTCTGTATTTCCATTATTCAATTACATATCTTGCTTATTAGCAATGTCATCTAATTTTAAAGTGAGGTCATGTAGCTAAAATGTGGAAACAAGAGTACAAATATAGTATTTTTTTTCTTAAGACTAAGAGTTCTATTGCCACAAGATTGATAGTTTTATTAGTTTTATTTTGAAAAATTTTACATTTAAAATGAAATCCTTTTTTCCTGTTACTGCCTCACTCCCATCCTCCCTCTCCCTGTTTCTATGATGATTTTCCCTCTCCCACTCACCCAATCTCAACTCACCATCTGTCATTCCTCTATTCTGGGGAATTAAGCCTTCACACGACCAAGGGCTCTTCCTCCTATTAATGTTATTCTCTGCTACATATGATGCTGGAGTGATCTGTTCTACCATGTGTACTCTTTGGTTGGTAGTTTAATTCCTGGGAGCTCTAGGGGTTCCGGTTCATTGATATTCTTCCTATGGGTTGCAAACTCCTTCCGTTCCTTCAGTCCTTTCTCTAACTCCTTTTTTGGGGTCTCCATGTTTAGTAAGATGGTTAGCTGCAAGCATCCTCATCTGTATCAGTAAGGTTTTTTCACACTTTGTCTCCATATTTCATACTGTAAGTATTTTGTTCCTACTCCTAAAAAAGACTGAAGCATCCACACTTCAGTTTTCTTTCTTCTTGAGCTTCCTGTGGACTGTCAATTGTATCTTTGGTTTTGCCAGCTTTTGGGCTAATATCCACTTATCAGTGGCTGCATACTATGGATGTTCTTTTGTGACTGGGTAATGTCAGTCAGAATACTTTCTAGTTCCATCTATTTGCCTAGGAATTTCATAAAGTCACTGTTTTTAATAGCTGAGTAGTACTTTATTGTGTAAATGTACCACATTTTCTGTATTGATTCCTCTGTTGAAGGACATTTGAGTTCCTTTTAGATTCTGGCTATTAAAATAAAGGCTGCTATGAACATAATGGAACTTTCTCTTTGCTATATGTTGAAGCATCTTTTGCTTATATGCCCAGGAGTGGTATAGCTGTATACTCAGGTAGGAAGTATTATGTCCAATTTTCTGAGGGACTGCCAAAATGTCAAACTGGTTGTACCAGCTTGCAATCCCACCAACAGTGCAGGAGTGTTCCCCTTTCTCCACAGCCTCGCCAGCATCTTCTGTCACCTGAGTTTTTGATCCTAGAAATTCTGACCGGTATGAGGTGGAATCTCAGGGTTGTTTTAATTTGCATTTCCCACAGCTCTCAAGGAGTAAACCATCATCCAAAAGGTACACATGGAGGCACCCATGGTTTAAACTGCATACATAGCAAAGGATGACCTTGTTGGACATCGATGGGAGGTGATGTGCTTTGTCCTGACAAGGCTAGAGGATGAAGTTAAAGAAATGCCAGGGCATGGAGGTGGGAGGGATTGGGTGGGTGGATAGGGGAGCACCCTCATAGAAGCAGAGAAAGGGAGACTGAGATATGGGAGTTCTGCAGGGGACCCCAGGAAAGGAGATAGCATGTAAAATGCAAATATTAAATCCAATAAAAGAAAAACAATATTTCTTGGAGGTGGAGTTTAAATAAAACTAATGATACATCCTTTTAAAAAAATGTAAGGCTCTGGCAGTACCTCTTAGAAGACATCAATACCAGGCTCCTGTCAGGAAGTACTTCATGGTTTTTCAGTCAGCAATAGTGATTCTGTTTGGTGGCTGAATATGGGATGAATTCCCAGGTGGGGCAGTCTCTGGATGGCTTTTCCCTTAGTCTTTGCTCCATTCTTTGCCCCTGTGTTTCCTACAGTGAGGCATCCACATTTTCTTCTTCTTTCTTTTGAGCTTCGTATGTCCTGTGAATTCTATCTTGGGTATTCCCAGCTTTGGGGCTTATATTCACTTATCAGTGAGCACATAACATGTTTATTCTTTTGTGACTGGGTTACCTCACTCAGGATTATATTTTTTGTTTCCATGCATTTTTCTAAGAATGTCATGAAGGCATTGTTTTTAATAACAGAGCAGTACTTTGTTGTGTTAATGTACCACATTTTCTGTACCTATTCCTCTATTGAAAGACATGTGGGTTCTTTCCAGCTTCTGACTATGTTAAATAAGGACACTATAGAGCAGGTGTTCATAGTATATGTTGGAGAAACTTTTGGGTGTATTCCAAAGAGGGGTATAGCTGGGTCCTCAGGTAGCACAATGTCCTATTTTTAAAGAAAAATAGAATATTTTAAAATTATTCATCAAACTAACCAAGTTGCTTGGTTTCACTGACCTTAATTTTAGGAGCTGTTTAATCTGGTTGTGACATTCGTTGACCATCAAGTCCATATTGTAGAATATCAAAATAATGTGATAAAATCACAAAGTTCTATATTCTATATAACTCTATTCTATATAACATTTGTCTTAAAAGTGATAATATCAGGTTTGCTTCCCCAAGAGAAATACAAAAAAAAAAAAAAAAAAAAAAAAAAATGTCCCTGATTTATTTACACAAGGAGAATGGAGTATGTAGAGAAGATGTTCTCTATTGATTTCAATACAAACAAAATATTTAAAAAAAAACTCTTCTATTCTAAATGACTATTTTAAGTCAGTACTGTTTTAAATTGATTTTATTCAAGACACCATGTAAAGAATGTCAACGCTTCTAATTATATTTTCATTACTCATCAGCAAATTTTGTGAGAGCAATGTGCTTTCAGAGACAACACTTAATATAAAATGACAACTTCTCTTACAAATTCTAGGATTTAATTGCCCAGCAAAATGAATTTACAGTCATGCTATCAGTGACTGTATCCAAGAATTACTAAAGCAAGGAGCACACAATATAAGCCTCCACTGTAATACTTTGCTTTAGGTAACATTCCTGAGGGACTAGTCATTAAAAACATGTGCAATTTACATTCATTTATGCTGGAGCATATCAGTATTGAAATGTTTGCACCACTGGTTGAGCTCATGAATTCTGCCCTAGCATATTTATGTAGAAACTCTGGATTAGTAGACAAACCTAAAAATAAATCAATATACAGTATCTTAGAAATAACTGTAGTCACAAATAAATGATAATCTGTCTTAAACATGTGAACTACATTTCTACTTTAATATTTCTGAATTTAGTGAAGATGACTACAAATGTTGTTGTTGGTAATGCTGAGACTTTCAGTTATAATGCATAAATTTAGCATTTTATAAAGTACTTAAAAGTGGTCTATAATTTTCTAACTGATACGTCTCATTATTAGTCTTTAATCTACCATCAAAACTATCAATCAGAATCATCCATTCCTATGTACTCCATTATGTTATTGCATTGAAATAGTCATATTCACAGAATATTAGTTTTTCCATATAGAAAATTAAGAACATAAGATAACCCGCATGCCAACTAACTATAGATATTGAGCATTGAATATCTGTATGTTAGTATAATTTATCTTCTGGAGAATCATTGTATTATGTGGGTATTAACATTTATCATACATATCAACAGTTTACATATACTTACAATTATATATACATGTAATATATATATATTAGCCCAAGATACAGAAAGAAGTTTGATGCAAATAAGAAGTTTTTCGTATGATATTCAATAATGATTTCTTTTTGGTCTTTAATGAAAATTGAAATGGGCTAGAGGTATGGAGACTAACAATAAGTCACTAGCAATGCTGCTCAGGTGTGGCAGCATAGAACTATAACTCCAGTATTGGTTAAGGTGGGACATAATGTTTACCCTAAGTACAAGAAATACCTGGACTACAGAAGAAGATCTAGTCTCAAAAATTCAAAAACAGAAAGACAAACAAAATCGTCTCCTTCCAAAATAAGGGAAATTAGAAGCATTATTTTTAAATCTTTCTTAGTTTTCCTTAAAGATTCTTATCTCAAAAGGGAATGTATGAAAGGCCCAATTGATGTTAAATCATCCCGAAGACTGACTTGGCTATGTCTTCTCAGACAACAAATCTGGTGTTGTGAAGAGTGTCAGGATTTACATAGGTTAGGAAATTATGTTTGTATCTCCATGTAAATGAGAGTATTGATCAGTGACTTTCAGGTTGTATGAGAACAAAAAAAAAAAAAAACATTTATACTACCTCATTCAGTTCATGATTCAAAGAAATTTTTTGTAGTAATTTTTCTTTTTTGTGACTTTTAATAATTAATACAGTTGTTCTTTTGTATCTTGTGAGACAATTACAGTCTAATAAATACTGGCTCTTTGTAAACATCCATCAGCTTAGTGAAGTCTTTGATCATCAAACTATGTGTCATTTCAATACTGTACCTAAGAGTTTTATACATAAATATAATTAAAAATATGATTATATATATATATAATTATAGAATGTAAGATTCAGAAAAATGTCTTGATAATGACAGGTCATGTCTATTAAGTTCTTATTTTGAGAAACAAGTGAACGTAAAGGGAAGGTAGGAAGGAAGGCAAGAAAGAAGTAAAAGAAAAAGGAAGAAAAGAAAGAGGCCAACTTTGATAAAGAATTAAGATGAGTGGTAAGAAATTGCAACAATTCCAATGTCTAAAATATTATAATTCTTTATTTAGAGTAAAAGTACAGAGGATAGTTATAAATTAAATGAAATACAAATACAGTGAATTTAATATTCTTCTTTCTGTTCCTTATTCACTAATATTGGAAGTATTCCAGAGGGAACCCTATGTAATAAGCTGGCATGAATAGAGACAAGTATTTGAAATAAAGATGTCTGAATAAACAGAAATGTAGAATCAAGTAAGTTGTACTCTTGTGGCCCCTGTGCCAACAACATATTCTTCTCCGTGAACATCTTAATTACATTTAAAGACACATCTCAGGAGTTTTCTAAAACATTTGATCTGGATATTTAAGAGTTGAGAACAGAAGACCAGCAGTGGAGGGACTAAGATACCAACTCAGCCACAAAAACCTTTGACCTGTGATTTGTCATGTCTGCAATGATATGGTAAAAATGGCAGAGAACTAGTAGGAGTGGCCGACCATAAAGAACCAAGGACAATCATTAGCTGGAGCTAGAAAATCACAGGGAAGTTGGAAGAAGAAAGTGTGTAGGAGTCAGTGGGTCAGAGAAACAACAAGAATATGACCTACAATATTAACTTATCATTTTTTATAAAACCACAGAGGCTGAAGCAACAATCATGAATCCTGGATAGGTGGAACTAGCTTCTTTATATATATGTTATGGTTGATAGCTTGCTATTTTTGTGGGATTTCTAACAATGTAAACCAGGCCTAGGGAGCTGTCTGTGACTCATTTGCCTGCCTTTTGCAGCCTGTTTCTCTTACTAGAATGCCTCATTTGGTTTTGATATGAGAGTATGTGTCTAATCATATTGCAGCAAGTTATATCATGTATAGTTGTTAACCCTGCGAGTTCTTTCCTTTTCTGAAGAGAAAATGAGAATGAAGAGATCTGGGGGCAAGGGGAGGAACAATGGAGAGACTGGGGTGAGAGGTAAAGCATTGGAACTATGGTCATGATATTAAGGGGCTATTTTGAAATATTATCATAAAATTTTTTATTTTTATGCTAAATTTTCTTACATATTATGGACAAATAATAATGAATGTTAGACCAAAAGATGTTTTTGTTTTGGATTTTATGCCAAATGTATAGTTTTAAAGCCCAAATCAGATCACTGATGGATTTCAGGTGGCCATGATGAGTTGAAGGATACTTGGAACAGAAAGAACAAAATGTTTGACACTATTGCTTCCATTTTTTCTGATTGACTACATTATATATTCAATGGCTCCCAGGAAATTCACTTTACATCCTGCTCACTGCCGCCCTCTAGGTTCCCCACTTTACAATTCTGCCTTCCCTTCTCTTCTGAATATCCTCCCTCTAGTTATCCCCCAATCCTGGCATTTCAAGTCTCTTCAAGGCTATAGCTTCATCCTTTCCCAATGAGGATAGACAAGGCATCTCAAGCTAGAACATATCCTACTTATAGGCAGCAGCTTTCGGGGAAGATCCAGGTCCAGTTATTTGGGATATCTCCATATGAAGATCAAGTTGTATATCTACCATATATGTGCACGGAGGCAGATCCAGCTGGTGTAAGTTGTTTTGTTGGTGGTTCAGTCTCTGAGAACCTCAAGAGTCCAGGTTAGATGACTCTGTTGGTCTTCCTGTAAAATTTCTATGCTCCTGGGAAATTCTTCTTACTGTTCTTCCATCACAGACCACAAGCTCCTTCAACTATTTGTCTGTGGGTTTCTGTATCTGTCTGCAGCTGCTGGATGTAACCTCGCAGGGAAGAGATGTGCTAGACTCCTATCTGAAAGCATACCTAAGTATTATGAATACTGTCAGAGAATTGGTGCTTGTTAATAGGATCATTCTCAATTACCTTGAGCAGTCTATAACTCTTTGACTCTTGCTTGTGTGTACAATGAATCAGATATCAAAACAATGTTAAGTTAATTATATACCTGTTTCCATAAAACCTTATAAATCTGAGATTAAACAGCCATTATAAATTTATTCTTTCATAATTACCAATTATAGCATACAGTTTGTCTTCTGCTAATTTGAAAATGCCAACAGGATGGGTTTCACACATGATATTTTTGTACCCATATGGTGAACATTTTCCAGGGTTTTTATGGGTAAATTAACACATTATCTGAACACTCATAAAGACTATATTTAAATCCCGTACTTCCCATTCTATTAACTGTAATCAGAGTGAATTTGACACTACAACATTTATGTTTTACTAAAGTGACAGACAACAGCTCAATAAGCAAGTAGGTATGTAGTATGTATGTAGGTAGGTAGAAAGATGAATCAAATAATCATTTTTGATAGATGTACAGAAAATAAAATAGACACGCATGTGATAGACATATACTAGACATAATAGATGATTAATAAATAAAGAAATAAAAATAGTTATACAATAACATAGTTAATTTGACTATAGATAGATGACAGATAGGTAAATAGTCATGTAAATACCTTTGTGATGATAGATAAATAGAACTAAAAAGGCAAGTCATTAGACTATCTTGTGGTTGGGCATTCACATACACAACTTGACAGTGGATGGTATAGTTTATAAATACTTTTCATAGTCTTCTTTTTAAAGCTTTAAAACAATTATTTCACTTTGAGATGAATCCTCTAACAATGATGACATTAGAAAATAAATGTTCCTAGAAGATCATGTGGGAAGTTTGAAAGTTTTATTTTATTTATTTTTTACTTGGTTTCTTCCAAGATACAGTACTAGAACATAAGAAGGTAGGAAGTATTTTGGTTTCACTAGCACAATACCCATAATAGTGTCTTTCTTAACTTGGTATTGAATAATTTTTCACATGAGAATCCTTCGATCAAATCTATATTTCATAAGAAAGTATGTGTGTAACCAGATATGCCCATCAACTTATGAGTCATAAATTATTTTTTCTTTAATTGGATGTTTTCTCTATTACATTTCAAATGTTATAACCTTTCCTGGATTCCCTTCCAGAAACCTTCTATCACATCCCCCATCCCCATGCTTTTATGATGCTGTTCCCACACCTACCAACTCACTCTCTCCAGGTTCCTCACCCTGGCATTTCCCTACACTGGGGTATCAAACCCTTACAGGACCAAGAGCCTCTCCTCTCACTGACACCTGACAAAGGTATCCTCTGCTACATATGTGGTGGGAGCCATAGGCCCCTCCACTTGTATTCTTTTGCTGGTGTTTTAATCTCTGGGAGCTCTGTAGGTTCTGGTTGATTGATATTATTGTTTTTTCTATGGTTTGCATATCCCTTCAGTTCCTTAAGTCCTTTCTCTAAGTCCTCCATTGGGGTTCATTTCCTCAGTCTAAAGGTTGGCTGTGAGCCTCTGCCTCAGGGTTTGAAAGTTGAAATACTAAAGTACAAAATATGTATGTTCGATTAAAGAAAATTAAATAAAAAGAAGCTCTTCTTTCTTCTGGTGAGTGCTCAATTTATGCCATTATAATAATGGGCAGGACAAGAGAGCACCAAAATCTTGAATGTGATGACTTTTATATAAATAAATGTGATTAAAATCTTCAAAAAAAAAAAAAATCCCAAAAGGCTCATCTTCAAAGAAATAACATTTAACTTCATGTCCTTGCCCAATGAATTAATATCATTTTTTCTAGTTTTATAATATTGAGCCAATCTCTAAATCTACCAATATGCCTATTGTTTATCTAAATTTAAATTGACTTATCTCAGATTTCAGCTTTCAACTAGGTAAATGTCATGTAACTTAAACAGTAAAGTTTAAAAGATAACCTGTCCAAAGCCAGTGGGTTTGATGAATAAGTAACAAAACACATAAACATAAGTATGCTTTTCAAAACTTTGGTAGTAGGTATAGGCATAGACTTAAAGCATTTTTAAATGCTCAGCATTTATTTTCCTTTTAACTCTAATCATATCTTCAGGTAAACTTGTCATGTTCCTATGAAACCAGACACATTGCTGGCATTCACTTTTCCTCTTAATAGCTTAGTTCTGCATGGCTGAACGTAAATATCAAATATGATTGGAAAGACACAGGGTGCTAGTGTTCAAAAGGCCTGTCTAAAAGGTTATGAGCTGTTCTGGAAAAGTAAGACAGAATAGTTGTACATCCTTCCAGTAGACTATGATCTGTTTGCTCATTAATTGTACACCTTTGGCTCCACTTGGACTTCATTGTATTTTGTGGTTAATGCCAAAGCGAAATAAAAATAAGTTATTTCCTTAGAGTCCAGTACAATTTATTGTTTTTCTCCTTTTTTTGACATTTAAGAATGATCTCATTTTCACTAGTAGTGGGTAACTGAAGCAAAACACAACAAACCCAATCAAGGCTTTTCTCTCCTCTCTTCATATTGAGTCTTTCAATATTTGTCCCCTTGGCATCTGGAAAAGCATATATATAAAGAGTAACTTTTTCTTTACTTTTGCAATTTTAAAATTTGAATGAAATCTTAAAATAAAATTTGTTATCCTTTTCTATAATTGATCATATATTTATAGTTTATTTTCAATAACACAAAATATGAAACATACAGTTAACTCAATTGTAGATTCTAAAAAACATGTCCATGTTTTGTTCTCAACTTTGGTACATGAGAATGTGATTTTGTTATAAATATAGTTTTTTTTTGAGTCTTTGCATTTTAAATAATTAAGTAAGATAGAAAAAAATTATATTCAAGCCAGTTCAAGTCAGCATAACATTCTGTCAAGGAATATAAGATTCTCCGGAAACTGAGATGGAACATGAAACAGTCAAGCCCAGAGGAATCCATGAAGAAATCCACTGTCTGGCAGTTCATCTTTGCCTCTCTCTGTATTCATTTATCTGTGCATTTCCTCTTGCTGTGCCCATCTTATAAATAGGCTGAAAATTCCAAGGTACTGTCACTATTCCTTGTTCTTTGTAGTTCTTACTAAAATACAGTAAATTTTTGGTTTTAGATCCTTTGAGGCAACCACCACAGACAATGATTCCTTTCCCAGTCTAGGCTTATGTTACAAATTTAATATAGAGCACTCAAGTATGATATGTTTTCTATGATACATACATTCATACTATACACAGAGAGAGAGACAAATACACACATGTGGATATGTAGACTTAACAGCTTATATCCACTTTTTTGTTTACTTTACAGTGAGCAGGGCAGATGAGGAAAAGTGGTCTTTGCAGCTGCAATTAACCTAAGATCACAAGAAGAGCCTCTTCTGAACATATAATTGAGATCCACTTTAGTGCATCTGCTGCTCTTTTGTGTGTATGGCTGTGTGTATGGCATCACACACATAGTTTTGTTTAAGTGGGAGTGTGCATATTTGTATGAGTGTGATGTGTATGAGTGCACTGTGGAGACTAAATGCATGAGTGCATGTATGGAGATCAAATGCTAAGGTCTAGTATCTTCCTGTGTCACTTTTGCTTTAGTTTTTGAGAGAAGGCCTCTCACTGAATTTGGAAGTCAGCAATTCCAAGAGGATGGTTAAGCAGAAAACACCCAGGTCTTCCCATATCTGCCTCCCAAACTCCATAGTACCTAACCACTTGCTTGACCTCTCCAGTCCTTCAACTACTATTCTCCTAAGAGTAAAGAAGCAAGGCGAGATTTGACATAGATACAAAGCAAGAAATCAAGGGCAGATTGAGGCTCAAAGAAGCAACTGTGAACCTATAAGCCATGAAGCACCCAAGAGTCTTCAGAGTTCTAGAAACTTTAGAGAGATATTCACTCTTCTAACATTTTTGAGATAATTTCTATATATCCAGATTGACCTTCATCTCACAAACCTCCTGTATCTGTCTTTCCAATCCTGGTATCACAGATATACGTCACAATACATTGCTAGGAACCAATACTTTCTGTATTGATAGTTATAGATATAAGGTCTCTAGGATGTGGTAAGGAAAAAAATAAAACTTCAATCTACTGTATGATTTCTTGTTTTTAGTTTTCTTTTATACTATTCAAATTCTCATTAAAACACATTGTGAACAATGCATATGCAAATTAATATTCTTCTTTTAAACTCTTCTTACATTGAAAACAATAATTACCAAATCAACCATTCATCTTAAAGAGAATCTTCAACTGAAGTCTTTCATGAAAGAGAAGCACTCATGCAGATAAAGATTTTCCTCATTATCCATCCTTTCTTGAATTTGACTTTGATTGTGCTTGGGAGATGATATAATTAACAAGATTAATTAGTAGTCAGCAGTATATAAGCATATTTCCCCAGATTAGCAATATGTCACTCTCCAAATGCTGAGTCTTTAGTGAAATTAGATCAAAACATGTTCTGTGCTTGTTGGGTCAGACAAGTCAGCAAGAACATACCATTTTGGGTGTATGCTGATCTGCAAAAATGTGAAAGAGGCAGTCAGATGAAGGGGATGGAGATTCATTAGGTTTGTAAAAACTCTTTAATTGCTAATTAGGTAGGAGCACATCAAATTCAAATTAGAAACAATTAACTCGTTTACTTCTGCCCAATGAATAATTAGATAGGGAAGCTGTCTGATACAGCTGTGATATTTAGAAACTCTTTTTTTTAAAAGGTAAATCTGTATACAAAGTGTTTCTTTGCATAACATAATTGTACAACAGTAGAAGCAACAATGTGGAGAATTAGGTTGTTTACTTACAACAGCATAAGGAACCAAACAGTTTACTGAAGGTAAGTAATAATCTGTCTTGAGATCACTGCCAAGTTATTAGTGATAGTGTGTGATCCAATATTCCATGTTGACTTGCACTTTAATTTTTTGTCTCCCTCTAAGCTGAGATTCATAAAACATGGTAGGAACCTTATGCCATGCCCTAGAAAAGCCTTACACATAAGAAAACAACAACAACAAAAACAACAAAAAAACCAAACCAAAACAAAACAATAAAATTCTCCACAATTTTCAATCCCTATAACTTTTAAAAGTTGCATCATCATTGTTTAGTAAAATACTGCACTATTTTAGTATAATGCCATCGATGCCCCTGTGGAAAATGAATACTGGAGTGAGGACTTAGTTGGCTCATTGTCATGTGAATCTTGGCCCATTATATACCCACTGGCTGGCGTGTGTCCATATATTATTGATACTTAAACACATACTTAATAAATATCTTGCTTATTTTCCTAGTGCTAAGATAAAACTGCATGACTAATGGAACTTATAATGAAAATATTTCATTTGGAGCTGAGGTTTCCAGAGGACCAGAGTCCACGATGGAAGTGCAGTGTCATGACGTCAGAAAGAGCTGAGGCTTTACTTCTTGTTCTGCAGGTAGAAGGCAGACATTGTCTGGAGCATTGGAATTAGTTTGAGGCTTTTGCAACCCCAAAGACTTAAGCTAGTGACACATCCTCTCCAAACATGTCACACATATTAATCTTAACCCTAAAATTTTGCCTATTTGAGAGTAATTGTTCAAATACATGAGTACCTGTGGGCCATTCACGTTTGAACTGTCACAAAAAAGAAAAGGTAGGCTAGTGGGTGAAGTACTTGCATGAAACCCTGAGAATATTTTTCTTAGAAAAGGCAAATTCCACCAAATATGCTGGGAGAAAGAATCCTGAATATGGAGATTGCTCACTTGCCAATCTTTCTACCCAGTTGGTGGGGTCCACAATTAGTGATCATCCTGTCTTAAACAATAAGACAGAGAGTAGTAGAGAAAGACATCCAGCACCAAGTTCTGGGCTGCACTCATATACGGTCACATATGTATAAACCTATGGCCAAATACACACACACACACACACACACACACACACATACACACACACACACACACATACACACACACACACATACACACATACACACACACACACACACACACACATACCCCCTCCCCCCACACACAATCTTAAGTGAAATGAGTACTTTAGCAGGATAATGTAGCCCTTTAAAATACAACTCAAGGTGTACAAAGAGAAAGTAAAGTGATCCCATAGGATAGTAACTGGGAGAAGGCGAAAGATAAGAACAAGATCATCACATTAAAGCAAATTTTCTAGCAGATGGTTTGGTTTTCTCTGTGATACTCATCTTCAGACAAGGGCCACAGAGCTGGCATGGAGCTTTCAGGACTAGAACCCTGATTCAAAAGCAAGTACAGCTGACTGGAGAATGTCCCTGTTCTCCCACTGGGCTCAAGTCTGAGCACAAGCAGCCATCCCCACTAAGGGCAACAGCAGTACGTAGATGAGCCTTTCAGTACCAAGAATGCCCCCAGTTGAAGAGATCTAGAGTCTTAGGGAAAATAACTGCAATGTAGAGGGCTGTATATGGTAGTCACACTAATCACTACTGCTCCACTAATATCATCCTTGTGATTTCAACACTGGTAAGAGAGAGAGAGCTCCTTTTCCTGATTTATTTGACCTAGTTAGTGGTTTGCTGTTGTTGTTTCACTTGGTTTTTGTTTTTATTTTTGTTTCTCTTTTATTTTACTTCTGAAACTTAAGACTAATTAACAGTTGCTTTGAGTATTGGTTCCTGACAGATCCCACTGTGTGTAAAAAAGCCCCCGTGATTCTTCCGTATTTGAAAGGACATCAAGGAAACTGGCCAAGACAATAGGTGAGGAAAAGAATTACTCCCAAGAATACAAAAATCCCAGTATTAGACACAATCTATGTTTCTAAGAGTAATTAGGAAGAAAGTAGTTTATGTCTCATAACACAAAAAGGTGGAGAATTTTAGGGATCCTCAGTTGCTGCAGCATTATCTGTCAATCGCCTGGATCCTGGAGAACCACTTCAGCAGCTGGTGAAACTGACCTGAGCCTGGCGGGCCACAAGGAGGCAAAGTGTGGCAGGCAGGATCTGTGAGATGCTGGCTATCAGTTTGATATCTGCTTCACCTCTGTGTAAAAGAGAGCAATCCAGACCTTCTGGACAGTCCTGAATGCCATTGAACAGATGTGGTTGCCAGTGTTCAGGATATGGTGGCTCAGTGAGCGACATTATGGGGGTCTAAACAGTCCTCAATAAAGCAGAAATTGCTAAGCGTAGTGAAACACAGGTAATAATCTGGAGATGATCTTACAATGTTCCACCACCTCTAATGGAACCTGATAATCCCTTTTCTAGCAACATCAGAAAGGATGCAGACCTTACTGAGGACCAGATGCCCTCCTGTGAGAGCCTAAAGGACATTATTGCCAGCCTTCAAGGTATCGTCAAGTATCTGCAGGGTCTCTCACAAAAGGGCACCATGAAGCTGAACCTGCCAACAGGCATTCCCATTGTCTATGAATTGGACAAGAACTTGAAGCCTGTCAAGCCCATGCAATTCCTAGGAGATGAGGAGACAGTGCATAAAGTCATGGAAGCTGCGGCTGCTCAGGGTAAGGTGAAGAAGTGAAGGCAAGGAGGCAGACATCTACCCGACACCCTCCCTGCCTGTTCCTGCTTCCTGCATCCTCCCCAGCACCTGCCATGCTAACTACATCTTTAAGATCTTAACTTTAAGTTGTAGCTGCAGATGGGGACCCGAGGCTACCATTTTCATTTTAGTATTTTATCCCCTGCACCTGCTCCCTTTATAGAATCTAGTCAGAAAAACAACGCAGGGTTGCAGGTTCTTGGTCCACATCCAGGGATGGTTCCCTGCACCAGGAGACTCTGAGGTTGCTAGTAGCAGTTGAAACCATCCTATGTTGTCCCCAGAAAATAAGACAGTCCGCATATCAAAGGGAATAAACTCCTTGACCCCTTGATGTGTTTGGGTCTTGTTTTGTGAAGATGAAGGGTCTAAACCAGGTTCACTGTCTAAATCAGGTTCCAACTACTTGAACCTACCTTGTGGGTTCAAAACTGATTTGGGCATAACAACTAAGACTCTTTCCAGATCAGTATAATAAAGGAGTGATGTGCAATGAAACAACAACAACAAAAACCAAAACCAAAACAAAACAAAACATGAAGAGGCATTGCCATACTATAGGTTATAGGTCATATGGAATAATATATGATAAAACTATAGTACTGCGAAACCTGAATGAACAGGGACTTATATATTTGGCATGTAACCAACTATCTTTCCTGGTATCCAAATGTGCAATTCAGGCTGCTCTGAGTTCTTACCACTAATGCTGTTCTGTGGATCTTGAGTGTTGTACTACAAATAAACCAAGTAACATGGACCTGTAAGTACCACAGTGAGATCACAATTATTGGTGCAACGCACTGCTTGCTGGTTGAATTGAACCCTAACATCTTCCGAGAGAATACAGATCTAATACTGTAAAAGCAGGGTACATGTGGTGGCTTGACATGCCCGTGAACTTCACAAGAAGCAAATATTTTTATTTTGTGAACTGGATGTGAAATGAATGTTAAACTGTTTTCTTGCACATTTTGTTTCTTCACATTGACTAACTCTACCAGAAGTCTCAATTCTGGAGTAAATTTATTATGTAGTGATCAGTGGTTACTACAGGGAGTCATTACTGGCCAAGCTCTTGAGTATAAATCTCTACTACAGAGACATCATGTTTCAAAACTCATCAAAGAACGAAGAAATATTACAAATTCATATTATTCCCTTGAAGGTTGATAAACACACACACACACAGAGAGAGAGAGAGAGAGAGAGAGAGAGAGAGAGAGAGAGAGAGAGAGAGAGAGAGAAAGGGAAGGAGGGAGGGAGTGAGGAGGGATGGAGGGAGAGAGAGGCTGGCAAAAGATTTAGAGAGATTTGGACGCGGTAGAGTCATTATTTCTACTGATACTAATATTTACATTTGGCAGGAAGAAGAGGCCTAGCTGACTCAGTGAGATACTGAAATTTAAAAAAGATAAAAAAATTTAGAAACGTACAAGGTTCACAATGCTTATGTTTAATGTTACATACACAGTAACATTTGCTAAAGAAAGATTCTGTAGCTGAGCAAGCTGCCTGCCACATGTTCAAGGAGCTCTATATTAAAATTTTCAGTATTAGTTCATGTTTCATTTTTCTGTAAAATTCTCACAGTAGATCAAATGAATTTAGAAATAGAATGTAATAATATATGCATCAATGGATGGTATGTGTATACTTTCTGTGGCGGGAAGTGTAGACAATAGTGCATAAAACCAGTCTATAAGCTGTACTGACTTCCACAAAGCATTAATGCATAGGTGGGGGTCAGGAGTGAAGAATTATTGAACTGATGTGTTTCATTATTGTTATTTCTTCTTACTATAGAGGTATTTTATATGTTAGTCACCTTTTCAACCAAGATGGCAACAGTTTTACATGTCTTTCAACTAATAGGACCTCAATTTTGTTTGTATAAATGTCCATTCTTGACATAGTCTCTTCACCAAACAATGATCAAGATGTGTCAAGACTATTTTTAATATATCTGCTCAGTCCTGCTTGGCCATGTGTAAAGGGTGGCATGACACATTTCCTGCCTATAGAACAGAATCAGGATGGCATGTGGAGGGTTGCTATGGGTGAAAGTGTTGTTTGTGTAACAGTGTAGATATTTTTATATTCATCCTTACAGTAATGTCCTCTCTGCCAAGGTTAATGACTCCATGGTAATCAGAGTTATCTGGAGTCCAGGAGGTGAGGGTATATCTATGTCTCAGTAAAATTGTAGAATGCAGTGACCTTCAGGTCAGCTCTTATAGCTGTGGGCAAGAACTCTAAAAACGTGAGTTCCAAAATATGTAATTTTTAAACTATGCAAAACATAAGGATGAAATATGAATCACCAAAGGAACGTCACAGATCTATAGGAACAGAAGTTGGTTCAATATGTGGCAAATAGTCACTATCTCCTAAGAAAGTGGACAAAGACATTTAGGGAGAGGTGTTTGCAGGGCAAGATTCTACCAACTATGTGGAAATTTTGTTGTTTGTATTTATTATTATTATCATTATTATTTAAAAAGTAGGTAGATTCCTGAGTTCAAAGTCAGCCTAGGACAGAGGGTGTTTAGGTTTGTAATTACAGAGTAGGGTCCCACCCAGCTAACTTATCTTCTGTGGTTGTGCTTGCAGTCTCTAAAAATCAAGGAGCTAGGAGTCAAGAAATATGGATCCATGGGGTAATCAAAAGGGAACCTGGGGTAATGACTGAATTGATATGTAAATAAAATCTGAGATTTGCTATGCTATAGATGCCTATCTAGAGAGGTTTTAGATTAGCAAGAGAATGGAGTCTTAAGTAGGATCAGAGAGAAAGATGGAGAGATGTTTCTAAAAGAACATAAACCATCTCTTGGACCTATTATTTGACTTCCAATCATTTGTTTCCCTGCTCCCAGGCATCCCTTCTTTTATAAACACCTCTCCAATTAGGGGCTGGTCCTTGAAATCTGCCATTTAGTCAAATTCTTTTAATCTTACATGGACACAATTTTGAACTATAAAAAATAATTTTAAGCTATCTCAAAGTTTTTCTATTTTCTTAAGAAAAGGTTTAGAGTGTCTTCTTTCTTTTTTTGTTCAGTTCCTGAACAAAGAAAAATCTATCAAGTTTGGGTCCACTTGGCTTTAATTTAAATACACAAGGTAGATATGTCTGTAATTACAAGCTTACATGTTGGAGAAATAAGGAATAAACAGAAAGCACAATAAAAATGTAATTACAGCAGCTGAATTGTATTTTTCTTTGAACGAAGTTTAAGTTGGATATGAAAGCTGATTTCTATTATTTTTATGATTACAGTAGTCTATTTATATTCTCTTCACTGATTTAATTTCCTTGTCTAATGCTAACCTTACTGAAGATTCTTTAATAAATAGAATCTATAAATCATCTCAGTGAATCCAAATACTTGTATGTAAAATTCTGTAGAGACCTTTCTGAAGAGTTTTGAATGGTAAACAATTTAAAGGCTTCACACACCATTATTTTTATCAAGCTGAGAAAAACTAGTTGTCGTTCATACAAACTTTAAAGTGTTTTAAAATATTTATAATAATAATCTAAAATCAATAAACAGAATTATATGTGGAAAGTGAGCTATGTATTATTAAGAAGGACTAACAAGAAATATTTTGGATTTACTGTCACTCTTTGAATTTAATGATCAACATATCAACTCTGAATTATAAAGTAAACTATCTTGAAACGTATAAATGCCTAAATTATAATAAGAATTCTAAAACTATTACACTGCAATACATGTGGACTTCAGTTTGAGAACTTAGTTAACTATATGAAAAGAAGTTCAATAATATGTAAATTAACACTTCTCATTAACTGTATGTGTAAAAGTAATAAAAATAAATGAAAAAGGCATTAGTTTTACAGCATGTAAATATTTAAATTCAGTAGTAATTTTCAGTCACATTACTCAGAGACTATCATTTGGGTGTTTGGGTTGTATGATTTGTGAAAAAGCACAAAATATTGAATAGACTGCAAGTCTATCAAACATCACTTTTGTATTTTTAATTGACTTGTAGACAATATAATATATTTTTGTATTCACATTTATTATAAGTATCTAAAACCCTTCCTTGTAGGCAGAGCCCCAAATTTCCTTTCAAATGATAATCATTGATGAGAAATATATATTAAATTATAATCATATTGGAAATAGGTTGATGAGTTTCAATCTATTTCAGTTCATCCCAAATAAACCCTGGGTTATGCTTACCTATATCACAACATGTTGGAAAACTGAAAAAAACATTAACTTGCTGCTTGCTACTTCTGATCATTTACCAAAAATATACTTTAGAAAACATATAGATGCCATCAGTTAATTCGAAATACAATGAAAAGAAAATTGAGATTAGAATTCTGATTCTTTGAGTTCTATTACAAATTGTAAACTTTTGTAGATTCTAATCTTTCATTTTTAAATTAAAAAAAATTATTAGATACTCTCTCTATTTACATATGAAATGTTTTCCCTTTCCATTACCCTGCTTCCATTCCCTCTCCCTCTACTTGTCTCCATAAAGATGCACTCACTCCTAATCACACACTCAACCTTAGCACCTTGGCATTCCCCTATGTTGGGATAACATACCCTCATGGTACCAAAGGTCTCTTCTCACACTGAAGCCAGACACTGCTATCTACAGCTATATATGCAACTGGAGTCCTGGGTCTCTTAATGTGTGTTCAGTGGTTGGTCTTTTAGTTCATGGGAGTTGTGGAGGGTTTGGTTGGTTGATAATGTTGTTCTTTCCATGAGGTTGCAACACCTTTCAGGTCCTGAAGCCCTTTCTTTTGCACCTTCATTGCAGTTCCCATGTTAAGTCCAATGGTTAGCTGCAAACAAGTTCAGCTATATCTTTATGACTCTGGCAGAGCTCCTGAGAAGGCATCACTATCTGGTTCCTTCCAATAAGTACTTCTTGGCATCAGAAATAGTGCTTGGGTTTGATGGTTGCTTATTGGGTGGATCCCAGGGTGAGGCAGCCTTGGAATGATCTTTTTTTTTTTCAATCTCTGCTTCTCTATTTGACCTTGCATTTTCTCCCATGACTGTTTTGTTCTCTCGTTTAAGAAGGACTGAGGCATCCATATTTTGACCTTCCTTCTTTTTGAGCTTCATATGGTCTGTGAATTGTTTCTTGGGTCTTCAGAGATTTCTAGGGTTAGTATATGCTTATCAGTGAGTGTATAACATGTGTGTTTTTTGTGATTGGGTTACCTCACTCAGGATGATATTCTCTAGTTCCATCTATTTGCCTAGATATTTCATAAAGGCATTATTTCCAACAGCTGAGTAAATATACAATTTCTGTATCCATTTCTTTCTTGAAGGACATTGGAGTTTTATACAGCTTCTGGCTATTATAAATAAGGCTGCTATGAACATGGTGGGACATGTGTCCTTGTTATATGTTGGGGCGTCTTTGGGGTATATGCCATGGAATGATATCATTATGTCCAATTTTCTGAGAAATCACTAGACTGATTTCCAGAGTGGTTGTACCATCTAGCAATCCCACCAAGAGTGGAGGAGTGTTCCTCTTTCTCCACATCCTGGCCAGCATCTGCTGTCATCTGAGTTTTTGATCTTAGCCATTCTGACTGATATAAGGCAGAATCTCAGTATTTTTTTTTTTTTTTTTTGATTTGCATTTCCCTGATGACTAGGAATGTTGAACATTTCTTTAGGTGATTCTCAGGTATTTGGTATTCCTCAGTTGAGAATTTTTGTTTATCCAGGAATCCCATTTTTAATAGGACTATTTGATTCTCTGGAGTCTAATATCTTGAGTTCTTTGTATATATTGGATATTAGCCCTCTATCAATGTAGGTTTGGTAAAGATCCTTTTACAATCTCAAAGACCTCCACATAAAACCAGGTTCACTGAAACTATTAGCAGAGAAAGTTAGCAACAGTTTAGAACACATAGGCACACGGGAAATTTTTCTGAACAGAACACCAATGGCTTACGCTGTAAAATCAAGAATCCACAAATGGAACCTCATAAAATTGAAAAGTTTCTGTAAGTCTAAGGACACTCTCAAGAAGACAAAATGGCATCCAACAGATTCTAAGCTTTCTAATCATTGATGCTTTCTTTTAGTTAAAGTAAGGAGAAAATAATATTGAGTCTACAAATTAGAATTTATTTAACTAACATTTGCATTAATCCAAAAGCTGAAGATGAATTGCCCAACTCAGCAACTGCTATTAGACTAAACATAATATTCAAAAAGTTAAATGTCCTGGGGAATGGATAAATCTCTTAGGGAACATGAGTACCTTGCACCTGAGATAGCATGCCTAGACTTCTGACACTTAATAGCATACAACAGTGCAAGAGGCTTCTAAAATTCCACTGTCCTTTGCAGTAGCATTCTGGTAATTATAATAAGCTTTATTCAATCCCTGTGTATGGTCTCATTTGATTATTATAATGTGAAGAGCATTTTTGGCACCTCTGGACAATTGGTGATGGAAATTCTTGCTTCACCAGGACAATCAGAAGCTGGTCAAGGCAGAAATACACCTCTGGTCCTATACTCAGGGAACTGGCCCAGATTAAGAACATTTACATTTAAAGCTCAGGTCCTAACACTTAGAATAGAAGCCCAGGGCAGTACATATGCATTTGAAGCTCAGGGCATGTTCAGCAGATGTAGATGAGGTAGTCTCTTTGTCTCTTGGGACTTTCTTTTGTCCCTTATCTTCCTGTTATCTTTCTGAATGTAATTAAAGTAGTTTAAAAGAGGATTAAATAAAGAAGGCTTTGCTTCAGCCTCAAGACTGGCTGAAGTCACCTTAGAATTTTGACTGTTTCTTTTTTCTTTCAATCCTTGCTCCTGCCCTGGGGAATCTGTTGTTTGACTGTGTTGGTTTTGGACATTAAAATATACTCAGAATAATAGACAGTAATGTATTCTGACTATAAAGTATTTTTAATTATAATTCAAATTTGGTAGATAGTAAACAAAAATAAGGAAATTTTAGAAATGGTTTGGCTATAGAGATTTAGGTTGAGTGTGTGTTTGTGTGTGTGTGTGTGTGTGTGTGTGTGTGTGTGTGTTGTGTGCATGTGTTTGTGTGTGTGTGTGTGTGCGCGTGCGCGTGCGTGTGTGTGATTATGAGTGTGTATGTGTTGGGATTCTCTAAATCCCACCCCTTAGTTACCTAACAACAGCCAAGTATACCCCACTGGTGCCTAAGTTAACTGGCAATAGCCAAGTATGCTCCAAACCAGTGACCTGACCATAAAAAGGGCTGTTTGCCTCCTCCTCTCTCTTTTGCTCTCTTGCCCTCCTGCCCCTATCACCCCTCCTTTCCATGTGCCCATGGCCTGCCTCTACTCTATTCCTCTACTCCTCTATTCCTCTCCTCTCTCTCTCTCTCTCTCTCTCTCTCTCTCTCTCTCTCTCTCTCTCTCTCTGCCTCTACTACCCTCTTAACTCTCCCATGACTTGAATAAACTATATTCTCTACTATAGCATCTTGTTTCGGGTGCCTTAGGGGGAAATGATTCTCAACATGGGTCCGCAGGTGCATCTTCCTTGCCCCCAGGCCTTGCCACACCTCCATGGGCCACCCCCCCCCCCCCACTTTCTTCATCTTTTTCCTAACATTGGTTCCGAAACTGGGGATGTCATATTTTAAAAACATTGGTGCCCCATGACTTTTAACAACAGTATGCAAAATATATATTCAAAGTATTAACTCTTAATTGTTGCATGGTATAAAATTACTTGGCAGACAATAACCTATCAACTACAAAATCATATGTGTATGAACCCAGAAGTTTGCATTGGATTTAATTGAAGATGCATTATGCCCTTAATTATGATAAGGACATTCACTCCTTGGAAGGTAGATGGATGCAGTTTGTATAGATTTTTGGGAGTCAAAATCCTTAAAAACACAGTTAGAAAAATATACTGGGATCTCAGAACTTGGAGACATTCACTTGGTACTGATGTGGAAATTTCAGTCATGCCATGCAACTTTCATAGTAGTGGAAGGTGCTATACAATCTAATATAAAAGAAGAGTAACATTTAGTACTATGTATCTGTGAACTCTATGAGTTGCCATAATAATGACTGACAAGGCAAGAAATATTAACTGGGACAATGATCACATGAACATGATGATGAAAACCAACCTTTACAGTTAAATTTAATGTCTACTGTACAAGGTGAAATACACTGGTATGCCTATCAAGCCCACAAGCTGTGGATACACAAGGCATAAATCCTAGTGTAGAATATAGTACTTTCATTGTGTTAAACAGTCATAAGATTAAACTGACCCATAATAAAATACTGTTTTAGAGTAAAGTATTTGTCAACCCTCATCCGATAAGCTTGGTTTTTACAGTAGAGAATGATTAATATAGAGACCGACAGTTGGTATAAGAAGAATAAAAATGTTGAATAATTAGCCCTAAATGAAGCGTTTGTATCATAGTTCCCGCCTATCAATGATTGGAAACCATAGAGGAAAAGGGTGTGGGAACAGTATAAGAGCCAGAAACAGTTGCTTACTTTAGAAAAAGAATGTTTTATAGATAGAATATGATAACTAAAGACATAAGTTCACAGTGGCTACAATATCAAAACTACCTGTACAAAGTCAGGCCAAACCAGGTTCCAGTATGCTAAGGGAGGAGAACATAAATATCCCACCTTTGTGTAGATATTGTCAACTAGTAGTTGCTAGGAAAAAATATTTATTTCTAAGAGTATTACCTTGACATTATCAAGCTCAAATGAAGGATCAGATATGCATTAATGTATAGATATCACACACAGGATTAATTTTGTGTTGTTGTTGTTGTTATGTAGAACAGAAAGATTTGTAGATATACAGAGTCAGAGATAAAAATCTATGAAGAATTAGAGCATGAACAAATATAATCGGAAGTCATTGTTAAGATATGAGGGACTGTGCCTTATGCCAAGACTTATTAGTGGCTATCTCAGAAAGATATGCTTTATATATTTATTTATTAAGAAAAAAAGGAAGGAAAGATCCCAGGAAAGGAGAGGTGATAGGAGGCCTGGGAAGAGTATACAAAGAGGAAACTAAAGTAGGGATATAATATTTGATAGAAAAATAAAATAAAGAAACGATACCAGCAACAAAACAAAACAAAACAAAAACAAAACCTAAAAAAGTAAAAGGACACCTTCATCATATGAAATTCTCAAATAAGATTTCAGTTAAGATTTTCTACTATAAAACAATAAATTATTATAGAGTACATTCCATGCCTGTCCTTTGGGGGCTGAGTAACCTCACTCAAGATGATATTTTTGAGTTTTATCCATTTGTCTGCAAAACTCATGATGTCCTAATATTTTACTTTTTGTCAGTTAAATATGCTTTAATTTCTCATTATTTATTTATTAATTTCTACTCTAGGTTTTATTCCCCTCCTGGTCTACTCTCCTATTCTTCCAGATCCCATTCCTTCTCTCCAGCCATGTCTCTACAAAGATGTCCCCACTCTACCCACCCCATTAAACCTCAAAACTCCCTGTATTCTCTAGTCTCTTGAGAGTTAGGTGCATCTTTTTTGACTGAATACAGACCTGAGAGTCCTCTTCTGTCTATATACCAGGGGCCTCATATCTGCTGGTGGACACTGCCTGCATGGTGGTCCACTGTCTGAGAGATCTCAGGGGGAGAGTTTATTACGATTGCTGGTCCTCTTACAGTGTCGCCCTCCTCCTCAGCAGCCTCCAGATTTTCACTAATTCAACTAAAGGGGTCAGGAGCTTCTGTTGATTGCTTGGGTGCAAATATCTCCACTTGAGTTTTTCAGCTGCTTGTTAGGTCTTTCAGAGGGCAGTCATGATATGTCCCTTTTTTGTGAGTGCTACAGAGCCTAAATAATGGTGTCAGGCCTTGGAGCCTCTCCTTGAGCTGGATCCCCTTTTAGCCCATCCCTAGACTTTCTATTTTTTTGGGGGGGTGTTTCTTCTCCATTTCCAACCTTGCAGTTCTTTCAGACAGGAACAATTATGGGCCAGTGTTTTGACAATAGGATAGCAATCTCCAGCAGAAAGAAAGGACATCACTTGGTTTCCTTTCTTTCTGCTGGACGTAGGTTGAACAAGGTCCCTCTCCCCACTGTAGTGCATTTCATCTAGGGTTCCCAATATGAGTCCTGAGGGTGTCTTATTTCACAGGTTTCTGGTGCATTTTGGAGGATCCTCCCAACTTCCTACTTCCTTAGGTTGCCTGTTTTCATTCTTTCTGCTGGCCCCTCAGGGCTTCACTCCTTTTTCTGTCCAATATCATATCATGTTCCTCCACCCCTATACCCTCTCACTTGAAGGTTCCACCCCCACCTTGTGGTTGCTTTCTTCTTCCTTCCAAGTGGGCATGAGGCATCCTCACTTGAGCTCTTCTGTTTGTTGCTCTTATTGAGTTCTGTAAACTGTCCCTTGGGTATTCTGTAATTTTTTTTTTTTTTTTTGCTAATATGCTCATATATAACTAATGTGCATGTCATTTTGGGTTTGAGTTACTTCACTCAGGATGATATTTTCTTTTTAACTTCTATTATTTATTGAAAATATTTATATACAGTATATTCTGATCCCACACATTTCCTTCCTCATCTCCTCCCATTTTTTTTAGATACTCTGTATTTACATTTGAGATGTTATCCCTTTCCCCTTCTCCACTCCTATCTCCCCTTCTCCTCCACTTGCCTTCAAAAAGGTGCACTCCCTCCTAATCACCCTCTACACCCCGCTGACTTGGCCTTCCTCTACATTGGGAAAGCATGCCAAAAGCCTCTTCTCACATTGATGGCAGACACTGGTAACTTCAACTCCATATGCAACTGGATCAATAGGTCTCTCAGTGTGTACACAAAGGTTGGTGTATTTTCTATCTATTTGCCTGCAGAACTCAGGATGTCCTCACACTTAATGGCTGAATAGTATTCTGTTGTGTAAATGAACCACATTTTTTTTATCCATTCCTCTGTCCTATTACTAATGCTTTCATGTATTTATTAACAAGAGCTCCCTTCTGAGTGACCCAAAAAGCAGCTGAAAAAGTTCAGATACTTAGCAGCCAATCAAGGGGCAGAATCTGAGAACCCCTATTTTTAAATTGGGGAAAAGCTAAAAGAAGCTGAGGAGTAGGGCAATGCCATAGGAAGACAAACAGTATCATCCAACTTGAACCCTCGAGATCTCTCAGACACTGAGCTAACCAAAAAGGAATTATATACCAGCGGATCTGAGGACCCTGACAAATATACATCAGAGGACTGACTGGTGGGGCCTCAGAGAAAAAAAGATGTGCCAAACTTTTGAAAGACTTGTGGCCTCAGGTAGTGGGGAGGTCAAGTGAAGTAGGAGCAAGGGTTGGGGATGTCCTTTTGGAGATGGGGGAGTGGGAATGGGATGGAAAGTGGTCAGAGGGTGCACTGGAAGGAGGATGGTGAATGGAGTATATAATTTATTAAATTAAAATTAAAAAATAAAAAGAATACATAGAATATCATAATATAATAATTTAAATATGCTTTAGAGAGAATTATATTAGTACTAACCCCCTTAATAGTAATATTAATTTTCTTACAGTTAAACCAAAAGAAACCCACCCAATTATGAATTTAAAATATCCCAAGTTATGAAGCATAATTAAAAGACCTATAATAGTTTGTATAAAACTCTTAAGAGTAGTCACACTACTAAAAAAAAAACATATTAAATTATACAGAAAAAATTAAGTGCAGCTAAGCATGATTGATGATGATCTGGTAAGGTTTCCATGCAATGAATATTAAGCAGCTGTAGAGCAGATGCAGGCTGGAATCTCTAATTTGATTATTTGTTTGGTAAAAGCAAACATTCCAGAAGCTTTTCTCCTTGGCTCTCATATTGTAATGCCACTGTGGGCCCAGAAAGCTTTATGCCCCACAGTACCATTCCTGAGAAAGTGAACACTGGTGTGTTCAAACTCTAAAAATGTTGTTGTGAGACCAGCAGGAATTAGGAGTATTCCCTTCTTGTCTGGTCCACATGTTCAGTAGCAGGTAGCCTCTAATACCCCGCCTCTGCTACCCTTAAGCCAAATTACAGATTTAACTTCTTCCCTCCCCATAAGAACATGTTCAATAAGCACCTAGAATTCTTTTTCATGCAAAAGAAGTGTACCCAGCACCTGAGAACCAACTAACAAGGTCCATTCTTCCTTAAAGCCTTATCTTCTCCCTAAGGTTTTTATAGTTCTTGGTACCCCCAATAACAGGAGTTCTTTCACTGAAATGCTTTTGGAGAAGGTGATTTCTCCCCAAAATTCAAGCTGGCAAAGTTCATGCAAAGTTACCCCACTCGGAAGCTTTGTTCCTTTCATTCCAATAACAGGGTAAAGGTGTGTTGATACTGAGGGGGGGGGCAAAAGCAGAACTGAGCCTGCATGCCATTCCCATGCAATTGTAATATATTTGTCATTTAGTTAGAGAAAGAATATCATAGTTGCAATGTTATTTTATTTTGCAAATAAAAGCAGTGCCGTCTGTGTTCAATTCTGTTTTGAAAAATGTAAAAATCTTCTTAGGGTCAACTTTTTTTTTCATATATAGATAACCTTTGATGAATCTAATATTATGTGTAAGAACTCGAAAACTCCTTGAATGATTTTAGCTAATTTTGTGGCTGTTGTGATGAACACCTCTACCTTTTCAACATAGAGGTATGAGGGCAACACTTGGATTTAAAGTCTGATTTCAAACCTGTACATGGAGTGATATATTTTGTATTAAGGGGATGATATATGGAGCTGCAAATGATAATTAGACTAATTTAAACACATAAAAATATGTCTGGTGCTTGAGTGTCCCTAAGGCCAGTAGCATTTAGAACACCTGCTGGCATAATAAACTGCTATGCCTGTGCTGTAGAAACCACCCCAGTCTTTAGCTGCTAACTATAAAATTTCCATTTTTAATTCAAAAATTTTATATGTGTAAGTGTATTTTGTTCAAACATATGTCTGTACACCACGTGAGTGCAGACTAGTGACTGATTTTTACTGCTGAGCATTTGATCTAGCCTGCTAAACTCCAATTTAATTGAGGTCTGCATGTAGAATAAGAAGACGCCTTTAAGCTCATTATCATCTTTTTCAAAATCAGGCATCTCACTTTTATTTTTCCCTCAGATTGTTCCTTGTCTGTTAATGATTTGGTTCAGCTTCTAATTCACTAATAGTTTCATTAAAGCTTTAAAAAATTGTGTTGTGAATTTTTTGTTATTGTATGTACTTGTTTGCCATGATCATCTTCAATTTATTTTCTTTGGATTTTTCTACTATTATTTAAATGTAAGAATGGGATTTAGAGAGATAATCATGCTGATGTGTGTTTTTCACTACTTTAACATATTTATTTACTGTTATATTATATATGAATTTTTCTCTAAGCATTAAATAGGTATCTAACTGTATTATATATATATATATATGTATATAACTGGTGTATGAACAAAAACAGAAAGAGCACCGAAACACCTAAAATGAGAGTATAGTTGTTTTGAAGCCACCATGCGGGTGCTGAATACCAAACCTAGATCTATTTGATGGTTGTCTAGCACTGTTAAGTACTAAGCCATCTTTCCTCCCCTGTCTTACAATTATTTTTCTTTTTTACTTCACTGATTTATTTGTTTACTTTACATCCCAACTGCAACCCTACTTCCCCCTTCTCCTTCTAGTCCCACCTTCATAAATCTCTGACCCCATTACCCATTCCTCTTCTCTGAAGAGAATAGCAAACGTTTCTTGGGAGCACCCTGTCTTCGAACATCTAGGCCCAGCAGGACTAAGTATATTCTTTTTAATTGAGGCCCCACCAGGCAGGAAAGAAAGTAAATGCATGACCCTACTCCAATTTCTAGACCACAAGAAGACCAATGGAATCTTTGTGAGTGGATGAATATCCCCCGTCTGCCACTGGATTTGGCTTTAGGAAGTAAGCACATCAGTTTTCCTATCCTTCTGGTAGGAGTCTCAGTTAGGGTCAAATTCCTAGATTCCACAGAGCTTCCACAGTCAAGGTGTCAAACTTGTATATCTATTACAAATATCTAGAAGGCCTTGGACCAGCCTCTGCATTCTCTTTGGTGGGTGGTTCAGTCTCTGAGCCTCCATTGACCTAGATTAGTTGATTCTGTTGGTCTTTCTGTGGAGACTGTTTTCTCTTTGGGTCCCTCAATCTTTCTCCCAACTCTTCCACAAGACTCTCTGAGCTCCTTCTAGTATTTGGTTGTGGTTCTTTGCATCTCTTTCCATCAGGTGCTAGATAAAAACTCTTGGGAAACAGTTATGGTAAGTTCCTATCTTAAAACATACCACAATATCCTTAATAGTGTCAGGGGTTGGGTCTCAAGCTGTGACAGCCATTGGTTGGCCATTCCCTGTACCTTTGCTCCATCTTTATCCCTAAGCACCTTGTAAATAGAACATATTTTGGGTTGGAACCTTTGTGAGTGGATGGATATCCCTCTTCCGACACTGGATGTGGCTTTAGGAAGTAACCACTTCAGTTTTCCTATCCCTCTGGTAGGAGTCTCAGGTAGGGTCAAATTCCTAGATTCCTCAGAGCGTCGGCAGTCAAGGTGTCAAACTTGTCTCAGAAACGATCCCCAATGATTTTCATTCTCACTCCCAGCCTTCTCCACCACCCCTGCTTTCCCACACCCGATTCCCATACCAGTTCCACTATTCACCCATCTTTCACATAGTTTTCTCTTTCCATCTACCCCGACTATTTTGCTTCTCCTTCAAAGTGATATTCAAACATGTTCCCTTAGACCTTTCTTGTAACCATTTTTTTTGGGTCTCTGGATTGTAGCATGGATATCCAGTACTTTATGGATAATGCCCACTTACAAATGAAAACATACAATATGTGTCTTCCTGAGTCTGGGTAACTGCAATCCGGATATATATATTTTTTTGTTGTTCCATTTATTTGTCTGCAAACTTTATGATGAAAACATTATGGTTTTAATAGCTGAATAATATCCTGTGTGTAGATGTACGGCATTGTCTTCATTCTTCAGTAGAGACATATTTAAGTTGTTTTCGGTTTCTGGCTATTACAAATAAAGCTGCTATGAACATAACTGAGAAACTTGATTTACAGAGTTGTTGTACAAGTTTTTACTCTCAGCAGCAAAGGAGGAGTGTTTACACTGCTTCATATCCTTAGTGGCATGTTCTGTCTGTTTTTTTTTTGTTTGTTTGTTTGTTTTTGTTTTGTTTTGTTTTGTTTGTTGTTTTAATCATTCTATAAGGTGTAAGGTAGAATCTAAGAGTCATTCTGGTTTGCATTTCTTTGATGATTCAGAATGTTGAACTTTGGCCAGAGCTTTCTGCGCCAGACCCCACTTGGTGAAAACTTGTCTCCCAGGAATGCTGACAAATCTGAGAGCACAGGTGGGACCACCATTTCTGCTCAAATTCCTGGCCTATGAGGAACCTGCCCAGAGCCCTCAGGACACAGGAACCAAGGAGCAGGCTGGGACAGAATCCTTCCTGTTTCTGCCTGTGCCTAGAGCTGACCCTATTCCTGAGCTCTCTGCTGGGAAATAGAAACCTAGAAGCTATCTGGGACAGGATCCTTCAGGGTTCCGCCCTGGAGCTCTCTGTACCCAGTCACTGCTTGGAGATACTTGGTCCTGCCGAAGTGCTGTCACACCTGAGAGCACAGGTAAAGCCACCACTGCTGCTTTGAGGGATTCAACCAGTGCCTTAAGTACAGAGAAAACTAGAAGCAGTTTGGGGCAGTATCTTTCTGGTTTCTGTAGGCACCCTGTGCTGACCTTGTGCCACGGATCTCCAGACCCAGATGCTGCTGGGAAAGAGCTGGTCCCAGAGTAGTGCTGACACACACACTTGTGGGAGTGTCAAGCTACTGTCAGAATCAGCAAGACCAGCTAACACTAGAGATAATCAGATGGTCATATACACAAAAATGTTCCAACATATCGCAAAGACACATGCTCCATTAAGTTCATAGTAGCCTTATTTATAATAGTCAGTTGTTATATAGAGCCTTCACCAAAGAAATGGGTTCAGATAATGTGGTACATGTACACAATGGAGTACTACTCATATAGTAAAAACATGACATCATAACATTCTTAGGCAAATGAATGAAACTAGAAAATATACTGAGAGAGGTAACTAATTCACAAAAATCAAAAATGATATATACTCACTTATAAATGGACATAACTACAAATGCTCAGAATACCCAAGATACAATTCACAGAACACATGAAGCTCATGAAGAAGGAAAACAAAGTGCAGATGTTTCATTTCTTCTTAGAATAGGGAACAAAAATATTCACAAGAAGAAATACAGAGACAAGTTTGAAGCACAGGTCATCCAGAGACTACCCCACTTGGAGAACCAGACATATTCAGCCACCAAAAACGGACACTATTGCTGATGCCAAGAAGGTCATCCTGGCCGAAGCCTGATATTGCTGTCTTCTCAGAGTCTCTGCCAGAGCCTGAGAAATACAGAGGCAGTTGCTCACAGCCAACCTTTGAGTGAGAACATGGTTTCCAATGGAGGAGTCAGAGAAAGAATTGAAGGAGCTGAAGGGGTATGCAACACCATACAAACATTAATACCAACAAACCAGAGCTCCCAGGGAGTAAGCCACTATCCAAAGAGTACACATGGATGGACCCATGGGTCCAGCAACATACATAGCAAAGGATGGCCATGCTGGGCATCAATGGGAAGAGAAGCTGTTTGATCTTAGCTATTCTGACTGCTGTGAAGTAAAATCTCATCTTTTTTTTTTTTTTTTTTTTTTTTTTTTTTGCATTTCCCTGATGACTACGATTAACATTTCCTTAGGTGCTTTTCTTTTCAGCTATTTGATAATCCTCGGCTGAGAATTCTTTATTTAGTTCGGCATACCATTTTTAATAGGATTATTTGATTCTCCATAGTCTAGCTTACTGAGTTCTTTGCAATATTGGATACTAGCCCTCTATCAGATGTAGGATTGGTAAAGATCCTTTCCCAATCTGTTGGCTGCCCTTTTTGTCTTCTTAACAGTGTCCTTAGCCTTACAGTAGCTTGACATTTTGTGAGGTCCCATTTGTTGATTCTTGATTCTAGAGCATAAGCTATTGGTGCTCTGTTCAGAAAATTTACCCCTGTGCCTATGTGTTCTATCCTCTTTCCCACTTTCTCTTCTAATACTTTCAGTGTACCTGGTTTTTTATGGAGATTTTTGATCCACTTAAATTTGAGTTTTGTACAAGAAGCCAGGAAAGAATCAATTTGCTTTCTTTTGCATACTGACTGCCAATAGAATCAACACTACTTGTTTAAGAGGCAATCTTTTTTTCCATGGAAAGGTTTTAGCTCCTTGGTCAAAGATCAAGTGACTCCAAGTGTGTGGGTTCATTTCTGCATCTTCAATTCTGTTCCAGTGATCTACCTGCCAAACTCTGTACTAATACCATGCAGTTTTAATCACAATTTCTTTGTAAGATGACTTGAGATCAGGGATGGTGATTCCCCCAGAAGTGTTTTATTATGAGAATAGATTTTTCTATTCTAGGATTTTTGTTATTCCAGAAGAATTTGCAAATTTCTCTTTTCCAGTATATGAAGAATTGAGTTAGAATTTTGTTGGGAATTGCATTGAGTCTCTAGATTGCTATTGGCAAGATGGTCATTTTTATAATGTTGATTATGCCAATCTATGAGCATAGGAGATTTTTTCATCTTCTGAGATCTTCAATTTCCTTCTTCAGAGTCTTAAAGTTATTGTTATATAAATTCTTCTGTTTAGTTAAGGTCACTCCTACATAATTTATAGTCTTTGTGACTATTGTGATGGGTGTCAATTTTCTAATTTCTTTCTTGGCCATTTATCCTTTGAGTAAAGGAAGGTGGTTGATTTGTTTGAGTTAATTTTATAACCAGCCACTTTGTTTAAGTTGGTTATTGTAAAGGCTCTCTGGTGGAATTTTTGAGGTCACTTATATATCATCTGTTAATAGTGATATTTTAACATCTTCCTTTCTGATTTGAATCCCTTTGACTTATTTTTGTTTTCCACTTGCTCTGGCCAAGACTTCCAGTACTATATTGAATAGGTAGGGGGAGAGTGGGCAGCATTTTCTAGTTCCTGATTTTAATGGATTGCTTCAAGTTTCTCTTTATTTAGCTTGACCTTGGCTACTGGTTGGCTGTATATTGCTTTAACTATGTTAAGGTATGAGCCTTGGATTTTTACTGATGTTTCCATGACTTTTATCATGTAGGTGTGTTGAATTTTTCATATGCTTTCTAAACATCTAGGGAGAGGATCACATGCTTTTATTTTTCTTTGAATTTGATAATATGATGAATTATGTTGATGGATTTCTATATATTTAACCATCCTTGCATCCTTGGAATAAAGCTTACTTGGTCATGGTAGATGATTATTTTGATATGTTCTTGGATTCTGTTTGAAAAAAAAATATTGAGTATTTTTGCATTGATGTTCATGAGAGAAATTTTTCTGAAGTTCTCTTTCTTTGTAGTGTCTTTTTTTTTTTTTTTTTTTGGTTTAGGTATGAGCATAACTGTGGCTTCAAAGAAAGAGTTAGATAGTATTATTTCTATTTATATTTTGTTGTATAGTTTGGATAATACAGGTATTAGGTCTTCTATAAAATCTAATAGAATTCTGCACTAATATCATCTAGTCCTGGGTTTTCTGTTTCAAAGGCTTTTGATTACTGTTTCTCTATATTTAGGTGTTATGGGACCATTTAGATGGTTTATCTGATCTTGATTTAACTTTGGTATCTGGTACCTGTCTACCTATTTACCCATTTTCTCCAGATTTTCCAGTTTTGTTGAGAATAGGCTTTTGTAATAGGATCTAAATATTTCCTGAATTCCCTCAGTGAAATGTACTTTCTGAACTCTCAGATTTAGAAATCCAGGCTGCCTTAATTCTGCCACAGGTTCTAGTCATGTCCCAAGTCCTTCCTTCAGAGGAGGAGGAGAAATAGAATCTAGTCAAATCAGTCCTTCCCCAACATGCAGATGTGACTGCTTGTAAGGCCTAGACAGAAGAATACTGCCTAAAAATTTATAAACAAGCTCTGCTGAATCTCAGAGGTAAACCAATTGGAAATCTGGGAGTCAGGACCCTGAGCTGTTTTAACTACAGAACAAAGGGAAAAGCATGCATAAAATAAAGCACATGGTGAACCAACAACAAACATTGAAGAGGCTGTCCTTTTTCCATTGAATGTCAATTTTCACCCAGCATGGAGAAGAGTGCAAATTTACCCTTTCTTATCTCCCTATATGAAGCTCAAGTCCAAGTGGATCAAAGCCCTCCACATAAAATAAGGTACACTGAAACTATTAGAAGAGAAAGTGGGGAAGAACTTAGAACACATAGGCACAGGGTAAATTTTCCTGAACAGAACAATGGTCTATGCTCTAAGATGAAGAATCAAGAAATGGGACTTCTTGAAATTGCAAAGTTTCTGTAAGACTAAGGACATTGTCAAGAAAACAAAATGGCAGCCAACAGATTGGTAAAGAATCTTTACCAATCCCATGTCTGACAGAGGGCTAATAGTGGGGTTGTAACCATGTATAACCACTCTGGAAATCAGTCTGCCTATGTCAACTCAAAATATATTGATGGATATGGGTGTACTATAATTTGAAATATTTATGGGTACTTGGAAGTAGTATCAAAAGTTGTGGTTGTATATTGTAGTATATAATATTTAGTTGAGAAGTTTTAATAGAAGCATATCTTATATATCTAAGAATATCCATCCAAAGATTTTTGAGTTGACATAGGAATCTCTTATTTATCAAGAACTCTTCTTTGTGTCATTATGTTATATTTGGGTGTTTTTATATTATAAGGAGAAATCACTAGGCAAAATAAAAGTGTATGAGGAAGAAACTTTAGTGGCAGTATTATGACAGGTACAATGTTTAGAAGATGGTTCAACATTTTGAAGTCTCACAAAAAAATAAAATCACCAACCTTTAAAGAATACTCATTAAAGTTTCAAAACTATAAATAACTATAAGGAAATGTTCCAGTTATGAAGTATGAAAAACTCCAGGTATGAGAAAACTCATGAATCAATATGAGTACCTAACAAAAGATCCATATAGTATCAGCAATAGTTTGGATGCTAGTGTAGACAGTAAAACTTTAAGATGTCAATCTTTGAAATAAAGAGCACTATGCACTCAATGATTTCCTCAGGGACCAGTTCCCTCATAGGCCATCTGAAACAAAATGGCCAGACTTAAGCATAGTTGCATGTAGAAAAGACTAAACTGATCTAGTAGTCTGTTACTTTATCTTTCTATGTCTCTGACTGTTCTCTCTGTCTCTATGTCTGTCTGCTTTTTCATTCTGTTTCTCTGTCACTGTCTCTGTCTCTTTGATCTGTCTTTGTTTCTGTCTCTATTTCTCTCTATCTCTGTCTCTCCTTGTCTCTCTCTATCTCTCTGTGTGTATATGTTTGTGTGTGTATACTTGTATATGTGTGTGTGCAGAACAAGGTAATAAAAAAGAGATCACAAATTTGAAAAGGTGGATCATGGAGCAAGTTGGATGGAAAATGGTGTTTTAAAATAATATACACATGAAAAATTCTCAACAGCTACAGTAAATGAATGAATATACAAACAGGATGATAGATAAGGGGTCTGCCTAGCTTTTGTGTCCCTTTTGTATTAGGGAACAAAACCAAGAGTCAAAACTCAATAAGGTTAAATGATAACTTTCCAAATATTCTTAGATATGTTTGAAAAACTTCCTTCTTAATGTTGGCTTTTAAAAGGCAATCCAAATACAAAATGAAGGTCATATAAGGTTACATAAATTCAAGAGCAGAGCAAATTAAAATATATTCATGTTAAAATCTATGCAAGATCTCTTTATCAATAGAAGGCTAGTGATTTTATTTGTATTCTCAAATGTATAGGACAGAACAGGTGGTAAAGAAGACGCTAGAACAGGAATATTCCCTTAGTTTCAGATTTTTAATGTATGTTGGGTGTTCAGCCACTACATTAAAAAAAAAAAAAAAACAAGGTAATAAAGACGAGTATCAATCTAATAACAAATGACATGTACTGCCCTGTTAAATTGCTTTATTTTATTGCACATTTATAAACAGAATCACCACACATTATTATTATTATTTTTTTTGCTTTCTGCTCTCTTAAAGAATTCATATATGTAGAAAATATAAGCTTCTTCCTCCTTTTCAACACAATTTCACAGACTTTGTTTGTGGCTCCATGTAAAACTTGAGTAATATAAAATATATTCCATTTTTAGGAAAGTTTTAAATCTTGTCTTACTATGTAAAAAACAAAACTGTTGGTTTAATTATTTTAAGTGTGATGAATTACAGATGGTTGAGTAATCATATATTTGGATATTCTCTTTCGTAAACTGAAGCTCTAATTTATATAGGGTATGGTATAAATTTCACAGTAGTTTTATTTCACATTATAAAGGTGTTTTAGATTGTACCTTTATCTTTTAGAATCTTGAACTAACATTTAAATTTCATTGTCTTCTAAGTCAAATATTGAGATTATATGAAGTATATACTGGGACATATGTTTCCTATGTTCAAGTTCCAGTTCTTTAAAAAGTCACACATAGAAGTTAAACATCTTGGCTTATTGTGATGGCCTAGTTAGGTGCTTGTTAACTGAGCAACATGACAATCTGATTTCTTTGCTTAGCGTACACATAGCTCATGGAGGGGCTCATGGTGGCAGGTTGTTCTCTCACATCAATGTATTTTCGGTGGCATGAACACACTCATAAAAAATCATGTACACTACCGAAACTAAATATGTATTCTATATGAAAGTTTAATATATTAGAAATTCTTGAGAAGCTAAGTCAGTAGCTTAGTTACCTTTAAATCTCCTAGTTTATCCAAATGGGTAACTGCATTCACTGTTAGAATTACTCATTATCTTGGAGTTTACTCCCCAAATATCTTGTAACTCACTTACCTAGTTTTTACTAATCTAAGTTATGCCACATTGCCAGTTTCCTCTCTCTGTTTACTATGTCCAACATCACCCACAACTCCTTTCTGAATAACCCCTTCCCCTTTGAGCCTCTCTCTCTTCTAGAGATAGTCTTTCTACTCAGGTGTTCCTTCCACCTTACTACTCAACTTTATGCTGTAGGCCATAGGCTCTTTTTTTTTAAAGCAATTTAAATTTGCCTTAGGAAGGCAAGGAAGGACAGAGAAACATCTTTATACAATGTACAAAAACACCCCAACAAAAATGGCAGAAAGATTTGCAATGTTCAAGCAGACGAACTACAGGAATAGCCAAGACTTCTACATATTTTTCTACAGCAGAGAAGGAATATATCTTTTATACTGGGGGTTAACATGGGCTCAAAGCCCACCTTCAAAGTGACACACTCTTTCTAACAAGGCCACCTCTACTTCACGAAGGTCATGTGTTCTAATAATGTTGCTGTCTATGAACGAAGAATTTAAACACATGAGTCGTTAGAAGACCATACTCACAAAAACCACCACATGTACAAAAATAAATCAAGAAGAAAATAGAAACAAACATGCCATTTATTCTAATTTTGAATTAGTATAGTTCCCTTGCACAAGTAATAAGAAATATAAAATATTTGTTAAGCAAACATGAAGCCATGCATAATTGTAAAAATATTGCATTGTCTATAAATAAATGCTTGCTTCATCTCCATGCCTTCCTAATATCCTGTCAACTGTGGTGGAAATGACATGGCTCTCTTCCCATTTTTTTTTTAATCTACTTGGGTGTTTCTTTTCAATTATGTTAAATAATGACTCCTTATCCTGATTAAAAAAAATTTTCAAAATTTGCAGATAATATACATAAATATCATATGCATTATGATTTAAAATAAAAATCACTTTATATGTGTGTGCACATATGTATGTGTGCCTGTAATAATCTTCATTTAGATTTTTTAAATATTTTATTAATTTTTTATTGGATATTCTCTACATTTACATTTTAGATGTAATGGGAGGGGAGAGGGAATTGGATATTTAAACTTTTAGGATTAGTATTCACTTATAAGTGAGTACATTTTAAATAAGAATAAAGAGTATAATAATTAATAAGAGATGCCCAAGAGCAAGACGTAGCTTGGAAAAAAGCTAAAAAGAACATATAGCATGCACTTTATATCTTCTTCCCATATCATACCTAGAAATACAGGAATGCTTTCACATTTTTGTGCAATTTAATCAACTGTGTAGGAGCTAGCTTATTTAAAATTGATGTCAAAGTTCTATTTCATATACATCTTAAAGTAGTATTTTGTTACAACAATTCAGATTAATGATACTTATGTTTAACCTTAGGAGAAGAAACAATATTTGTATAACCTGATCATTCAAGCAACTCTAGATTCTTTCCACTTCTAATAGTATCTCTTCATGACAATTTTGTCAGGCTCAGTAATTCAGAGTTAATGAGTAAGCAGCAAACCAGCAAACATACAAATAAACCAGCTGCCAATCATACTCAGGGAATCCACCAGTCATCATAAATTGTTATTGTTTAATTCTAGAGGATGAATTATGTTGCATTTAATCAGTAAGGATGTTAATCAAACAGGATTTTAATGATTTGTCATGCAAAATTTGTATACTAATCATTCAGATCAATATGAAAGGAGCAGGTAAAAGAAAAGAAATGAAAGTATGATTTATTTGATCATGTGGAATGCTTTGTTTCATGACTAATTTGTCATTTCTTTGCATCAAAGAGCAAGATGAGAGTCATGGCATCGCATCAAAGTAGTGCTTATTTCAGGTACAAAGGTCAGCTGAGGTTTCTTCGTGAGCCTCTAAACACAACATTTGATTAGTATAATGAATGTGTTCCATTACCTCAAATATGCTATGAGTAAGTTAGATTTTGAATTGCTCTAAAAGTAAAATATCAGTAAGCACAACAAAAAAGAAAAAACAGATAAATACTAAGACCCTAAATAGCAACTTATATGTTTATCATGTAACTACACAGGTAAAAGTTCATGCAAGTCTAATATAATTAATCAAAGTATACTTCAGCAAACATCTTCCTGGTCCTGTAATTTAGGACTTTTCATTTTTATTATCAATCTTAATGTCTATAAATCTATGTAGTATTTTATCATGCATTTAATAAATTAATACATGATTTATAGATGCAAATTAATGTGAAGCCTTGGATTACAAGATTTGAATTAATTTTCTTGTCTGGACCTAGTATGTTTATCTGAGAGACAGACCAAGAATAGCTTTTTTCATAACAAATGCGAGTCTTTAACACCATGCGAGTTTTGTTGAAAAGTGAGTAGTAATTTCTCATTTGTTATAGTGATCAAAACAGGACTTCAATTGTTTGAAACTTCACCTCTTTCAAAAATACCATCCATCAAACAAAATTGCAATTTTCTTCACTTGGCCCTCAAGGCTCTAAACATTTATTCTTCATTTTTTCCAATTGAGATCTTTTTAACTGTCTGGAAACTCATGCCAATGAGTTGAATCAGGCTTAATCTGATCAAAGAAAAGCTTAGAACTGAAGGAGCAATGCATGACAAGTGAATCAGTACATAGCAACAGATTTTAAACATGTGCTTCAATTTATCAAAGTGATGTGAATTAGTATATGAATATTTACCAGATGCTTTATGAAATATGTTATAGTATAATAGCTAGTTTAATCTTATGGTCTAATCATGTTCTCTGTTTGTTCAGTAGATAATACATACATTTTGAATGGGAAGACAGAAACATATAAGTTTAAATTGCTACATAAAACATGATTTATTCAGATATAAATTGAGAAATCTTTACTGGAGAATAGGTTGGGACACAGTAAATTTGTAAATAACACACACACTATGATTCACAGGACCTAACACTGTGATTGATAATGTGTTTTAAAGAAAATTGAATTTGATCTCAGGTGATGAGCCATCTAAATCTTGAATATTTTATTAAAGTGAATTAATGTGAGTCTTATAAAAAGTCAGGGAAAAGTAGAGTTTGCTGAGGCTGTGAGACTTTAAAAAGCTGGTTGTAGAACTTTAAAATTCAGCTGATAAAGAGGTTACTAGACTAGTGATACATAAATAAAGATTTATTTGACTATGTATACTGTCAGAAATGCAACCCTATACAAGGAGGTCTGGGTGAGACAGTGTAGAAGAAACATCACAAGTTCCAAACAACAGTGACAGCAAATAAACCCAGGTCTTAGATACTGACAAAGCTTACAAATGTTGCTTCACAAAATTATTCCATTGATTAGAATCACATGTAAAAATGTGCATTTACGAATAAGTATACAGTAGCTTTGGCTTTCCAAAATTTGTTGGAATTTTTTTGTTGTTTGCAATGGTATGAAATGTCATTTCTTTTTTTTTTTTTTTTAATACTAAAATTTTAAAAATTTAATTAGTAAAATTGAATTTATTATTTTTTCTTTTTTTTCTTTCTTTTTTTTATACAACTTTATTTTACAAAACAAAGATACATGTACAGATTTTAAACATTTTTTGCTTAAAATTATACATTTTCATCAGTACTTTTTTTCAGATTTTAACATAATTTTTACATAAAACTATATGAATATTTTTTAGTCAGTACTTGATTTTTTTTCAAGGTTTGATAGTATGCCTTGAAAACTTAATAGTTACAATGAGCTAAAGTACATGTAAAACAAAATGTAACATGGAAATAGTTAAAGTTTTCTTGTTTTGTAAATATTTTTTTTTTGTTTTGTTTTCTTTATTTCTTGGACTTTATACAGTCTGTGAGTTGTTTCTAGGGGAGTGCAAGCCTCTGGGGTTAGCATTCCACTATCAGTGACTGCATATTATTTCTGTTCTTTTGTGACTGGGTTATCTCACTCAGGATGATATTCTCCAGATGCAGCCATTTTCTTAAGAATTTGGTTAAGTCATTATTTCTGGAGGCTGAGTAGTATTCCATTGTGTATATGTACCACAATTTTTGTATCCATTCATCTTCTGAAGGACATCTATGTTCCTTCCAGTTTCTAAATATTATAAATAGAGACGCTATGAACATTGTGGTGTATATATCTTTGTTGTGTATTAAAGTGTCTCTGGGGAATATGCCCAGAAGTGGAATAGCTGGGTCATCAGGTAGTGCTATATCCAATTTTCTGAGGTATCGCCAGACAGATTTCCAGAGTGGTTGTATTAGTTTGCAACCCCACCAACAGTGGAGAAGTGTTCCTCTTTCTCCACACCCTTGCCAGCATCTGCTGTCATCTGAGTTTGGATCTTGGCCAATCTGACTGGTGTGAAGTGGAATCTCAGGGTTGTTTTGATTTGCATTTCCCTGATGGCTAAGGATGTCGAGCACTTCCTCAGATATTTCTCAGCCATTTGATATTCCTCAACTGAGAACGTTTTGTTTACCTCTGTACCCCATTGTTTAATAGGGTTATTTGATTCTCTGGTGTCTAGCTTTTTGAATTTATTGTATACCTTAGATATTAGGCCTCTATCTGATGTGGAGTTGGTAAAAATCTTTTCCCATTCTGTTGGCTGCCATTTTGTTTTCTTAACAATGTCTTTAGCCTTACAGAAACTTTGCAATCTCATTAAGTCCCATTTGTTAATCTTTGACCTTAGAGATTGAGCCATTGGTGTTTTGTTCAGGAAATTTTCTCCTGTGCCTATATGTTCTAAAGTTTTCCCTACTTTCTCATCTAATAGTGTCAGTGTATCTGGTTTAATGTGGAGATCTTTGATCCAGTTACACTTGAGCTTTGTACAAAAAGATAAGAAAGTTTCTATTTTCATTCTTTTGCATGCTGAGTGCCAGTTGGACCAGCATGATTTGTTGAATAGGCTGTTCTTTTGGTCTATTTCTGCCCTAATTTTAATTATTTCCTGCTGTGTACTCTTCTTGGGTATATCTGCTTCCTTTTGTTCTAGGGCTTTTAGCTGTGCTGTCAGGTTGCTGATGTAAGCTCTCTCAAGTTTCTTTTTGGAAGCAATTAGGGCTATGAGATTTGGTCTCAGTACTGCTTTCATTGCATCCCATAGGTTTGGGTATGTTGCGTTTTTGTTTTCATTGAATTTTAGAAAATCCTTAATTTCTTTCTTTATTTCTTCTTTGACCCTGCCATTGTTTAACAGGGTGTTGTTTAGTTTGCATGTGTATGTGAGCTTTTTGTTGTCTTTGTTGTTGTTAAAGACCAGCTGTAGACCATGGTGATCTGAGAGGATGCATGGGAGCATTTCAATCTTCTTATATCGATTGAGGCTCTTTCTGTGTCCAATTATGTGGTCAATTTTCGAGAAGATGCCATGGGTTGCTGAGAGGAAGGTGTATTCTTTTACTTTAGGATGATAATGTTCTGTATATATCTATTAATTCTAGTTGGTTCAAAGTCTCTGCTAGTATTGCAGTGTCCTTGTTTAGTTTGTTTCCATGATCTGTCCATTGCTGAGAGTGGGGTACTAAAGTGTCCCACTATTATTGTTTGGGGTGAAATGTATTTTTTGAGCTTTAGTAGGGTTTCTTTTATGAATGTGTGTGCTTTTTTATTTGGAGCATATATGTTAAGTATTGAGAGTTCCTCCTGACAGATTTCCTTGTTAATGAGTAAAAAGTGTCCTTCCTTATCTTTTCTGATAACTTTTGGTTGGAAATTTACTTTATTCGATATTAAAATAGCCACTCCAGCTTGCTTCTTGGGGCTGTTTGCTTGGAAGTTTTTTTCCCACTCTTTTACTCTGAGATAATGTCTGTCTTTGTCTCTGAGATGAGTTTCCTGTATGCAGCAAAAGGCTGGATTTTGTTTATGTATCCAGTCTAATACCTTATATCTCTTTATTGGGGTCTTGAGTCTATTTATGTTAATAGATATCAAGGAATAGTTGTTTCTGTTTCCTGCCATTATTGCGTTTGTGGGTTGAGTTGGGTCTGTGTCTTTTTCTTCTTTTAGTTTTCTTGTTTAGGAGTTTTCTTGTTTTTACTAGGCTGTATTTTCCCTCATTATGTTGGGTTTTCCACCTATAATTCGTTGTAGTGCTGGGTTTGTGGTCAGATATTGTATAAATTTTGTTTTGTCTTGAAATATCTTCATCTGTCCATCTATGGTGATTGATAGTTTTGCTGGGTATAGCAGCTTTGGTTGGCACTTGTGCTCTCTTAGGGTGTGCATGATGTCTTTCCAGCCTCTTCTAGCTTTAATAGTCTCTGTTGAGAAATTGGGTGTGATTCTGATTGGCCTGCCTTTATATGTTACCTGACCTTTTTCCCTTATTGCTTTTAGTATTCTTTCTTTGCTTTGTGCACTTGGTGTTTTGACTATTATGTGTCGGGAAGTATTTCTTTTCTGGTCCAACCTATTTGGAGTTCTGAAGGCTTGTTTTATGCTTGTGGTCATCTCATTCTTGAGGGTAGGGAAGTTTTCTTCTACGTTTTTGTTGAAGATATTTACTGTGCCTCTTAGTTGATACTCTTCTCCCTCTTCTATTCCTATTATCCTTAGGTTCGGTCTTCTCATTGTGTCCTGGATTTCCTGGACATTTTGGGTTTGGAGCTTTTTGTTTTTTGCATATTCATAAAAAAAACTTCTTAAAGCTTAAAAAATACATTACACCCCACACAATAATGGTGGGAGACCTCAAACCCAATTCTCATCAATGGACAGATCATGGAAACAGAAACTGAACAAAGAAAAAGTGAAACTGGCAAAGGTTATGAACCAATTGGAATTAATAGACATCTACAGAACATTTCTTCCTAAAATATAAGAATGTACCTTATTCTCAGCACCACATGGCACCATCTCCAAAATTGACCACATAATCAGTCACAAAAGAAGCCTCAATAGACATAAGAATATTGAAATACTTTTATGTATCTATGAGACCACCATGCTCTAAAACTGGACATTAATAACAACAAATAAAACAAAAAGCACATATACACATAAAAAATAAACAATGCTCTATGTTATGGATTCATGGTAGAAGAGGAAATAAAGAAAAAAATTAAGTATTTTCTAGAATTTAATGAAAATGAAAACATGACATACCCAAACCTATGAGATGGAATGAAAACAGCACTGAGAGGAAAACTCATAGCTCTGAGTGCTTTCAAAAAGAAACTGAAGAGAGCATAAACTAGAAATTTGACAGCACAGTTGAGAGCTCAAGAACAAAAGGAAGCAGATAAACCCATGAGGAATAGACAGTAAGAAATAATCAAACTCAGAACACAAATTGACAAAATAGAAACAAAAGGAACCATTCAAAGAATCAACAAAACTAAGAGCTAGTTCTTTGTGAAAATTAACAAGATTGATAAACCCTTAGCCAAATTAACTGGAGGGCAAAGAGAGAGTATCCAAATTAACAAAATCAGAAATGAAAGTGGAGACATAACAACTGAAACTGAGGAAATTCAGGAAATCATCAAAACCAAGTACAAAGCCTATACTCAACAAAGCTGGAAAATCTGGAGGAAATGGATGAATTCCTAGAAAGATACCAGACACTAAAGTTAAACCAGGACCAGGTAAACCATATAAATAATCACATAACACCTAAAGAAATAGAAGCACTCATCAAATGTCTCCTAACCAAAAAAGTCCAGGTCCAGATGGGTTCATTGCAAAATTCTATCAGACATTTATTGATGACCTAATACCAATACTCTACAAACCATTCCACAAGATAGAATCAGTAGGAACACTACCTAATTCAATTTTCAAGGCCACAATCACCCTCATTCCTAAACCACACAAAGACCCTACAAGAAAAAGAACTTCAGACCAATCTCACTTATGAACATAGATGCAAAAATACTCAACAAAATCCTTGCAAACAGAATCCAAGAACACATCAAAACAATTATTTACAATGATCAAGTAGGCTTCATCCCTGGGATGCAGGGATGGTTTAATATATGAAAATCCATCAACGTAATCCAACATATAAACAAACTCAAAGAAAAAAAAACACATGGTAACCTCATTACATGCTGAGAAAGCATTTTACAAAATTCAAGACCCCTTCATGTTAAAAGAACTCAATAAGTTAGACAGCAGAGAGTGAAACAATCCTATTAAGAAATGGGGTACAGTGCTAAAAAAAAAAAGTTCGAAACTGAGTAGCATCAAATGGTAGAGAAACATCTAAGGAAGTGCTTGACATTATTAGCCATCAGGGAAATGCAAATTGAAACAACTCTGTGATTCCACCTCACACCAGTCAGAATGACTAAGATAAAAAATTCAGATGACAGCAGATGCTGGTGAGGATGTGGAGCAAAAGGAACACTTCTTAACTGTTGGTGGGGTTATAAACTAGTACAACCACTCTGGAAAGTAGTCTGGCGGTTCTTCAGAAAATTGAACATAGTACTACCTGAAGACCCTGTTATTCCATTTCTGGGCATATACCCCATAGATGCTCGAACATACAACAAAGACACATGCAACACAATGATCAGAGCAGCCCTATTTATAATAGCCAGAAGCTGGAAAGAGCCCAGCTATCCTTCAGTAGATTAATGGATACAAAATTGTGATATATTTACACAATGGAGTACTACTCAGCTATCAGAAATAATGACCTTATGAAATTCTTAAGGAAATGGATGCATCTAGAGAATACCATCTTGAGTGAGATAACCCAGTCACAAAACAACAGACACATTATGTTGTCACTGATAATTGGATACTAACCCTAGAAAGCTCTTAACACCCCAAAAACAACTCACTGCCTATATGAAGTTCAAGAAAACAAAGACCAAAAAAAAAAAAAAAAAAAAAAAAAAGGACGAAAGAAAGGAAAATCATTATGCTTAATCTTTACACACCAAGAATACTGATTATTTCCAGGTTACATCTTGTTTTACATGGATTTTATGCTTATTGTAACTAGTAATATTTTAAGGCATGCTATCAAACCTTTAAAGAAATCAAGTACTGACAAAATGTATTCGTATACTTTTATGCATTAATTCTTTTAAAATCTGTCCATTTATCTTTGTTTTCTTTAAATAAAATTGTTCAATTACAAAAATAAATTATTCTTAATCAAGTCTCAAATATAGTTTTATATTTAAAATATGTTTTGATTCAGTGCTATGTGAAATCCCCTTGGGTACTATTGGATATTTCCTCATTCTTCAATCAATTTTTTCTTTAGTCTTGATAGCTTTTGTTTTTCCTTCTCATCATTAATTTTCATCATACTTCTAGAACTTTTTTACAGCCTTTTAATGTGAAAGTTCACTACTTTACTAATAGTCATTTAATCTCTTATCTATTTTCAGAAATTTGTTAAAATACCAATTATAAATGGATAACTATTTATTAACATATAAAATATAGTTCTATACAAAACTGATTCTCAGTCAATACAACGATCAATTTATGATCTACATTTGAGTTTTTAAATATCATTCAATCTTATTATGGTCAAAATACAGTTTTTTCTAAATTTCTTATTGATGTATTGATGCATAATAAATAGACTTTATATTTAATTAATTAAATTATAAATATTGATTTTGATTTCTCATAATTTGTTTAAATTTCTTAGTGGGTTATCTCAGTTATTTTAACACATGAAACTTGAAAGGCTTAAGTAAAATATCTGTCATAGCTACTTAATAGGTTGACTGAAAAACACGGTATTCTTCCAATAAATTTAAGTTATATGTTATAAATTAATCAGTAAATATTGTTAATAATCAGGAAGTCTAAATTATTTTGCAAATAAACTTTTTTTGACAGTCCTTTAACTATCATAGCAGGACATATGGCTTTAACCAGTATGAGAAGTTCAAAATACATGATTAGGTGCAATGGTAGCATCTCCTCTATTTATTGTTACTAAAGTCAGACAAGATCAAGAAACAGATCACACCAGGTAACTAGGACATTTATGGACCAGCTTCAGACTTCACAACCTTATTGAATGAGCATATGACTTGGTTTGCTTTGTTTTGCTTTTCTTGTTGTTTAAACGAACAAAATGGGCTGTTAATAACAAGGAAGATAAGGATCTGGGACTCAACAGTTTCTTTTTGACATTGTATAATCCTGTTATGTTGACCTTTCAAATATATTTTGAATTACAGATATGGAGTTTGTGTCATTTTAGCCTCCACATGATTCATTTAATCAGGCCTGTGGGATGTAACAAATATTTAACAAATCAGTGCTTAAGGAGAATGATTCAGACAGACAGATTTGATTTTCCTCCTAATTTCGGAGTGCCTTGTCCAGTTGTTTGATTCTGTGTGTGCCAGCAGAAGATTATGACGGCAGGTGGGTATGATAGAAGAGGTTGGTACCATACAGTAAAAAGAAAAGTGTGGGAGTGGGGGAGGGGTCAGGAATAATGTACAACTAAGGATGCTTACCTGTGGCATCCTTTATCTCTTAGGTCTTATTTCCTAAGTTTCAAACACTAACAAACTGTCACAAAAGTCTATTGGAGATATTTTAGTTTTGCCCATATTTGCCTTTCTTAAATGTCTCTTGTCGTAATGAGGAAAAAACAGATGATAAACACACTGGCATCACATGTACACATTTTTTCTTTGTTTTCATTGCTACTCATTTGAAAGTCAACATGCCAAGAAATGCTTGCTAAATTCAATTACTTCCTTGATAGTACCGTAAACACAAAATGGCATACAGATCTTTTTTATGTGCAGTTCAATTTTAAAGTTACAAAAAATAACAAGAAACAGTCTTTATTAAAACTTGTTGCAGTTATCAAGTAGGAAAAATTAAATTTAAAAATTATAAAAGATAAGGCAATGACCTACTTACCTTATATTCTACTAAATATATTAAAAAGTCAAAATAGTTGACACAGCTCTTTCTGATTATGTGTCTTTATTTGTACAGTACCATGCCATTATTTATAGATGACTCAGCCTGTTTCATACAAATAAACAATAAAATAAAATGTGTTGGAGGTTGGAATAAATTCCAGGTAATTAAATACATGATTTGCATGCATAAGTACCTAGGTACAGAACCTTTGACTCAAATGAAATAAAATTTCACATGTAGCCGTTCTTGTTTGTGCTTTTAACATAGAGAAGGGAGAAACTAAAATTTCTGGCAAACCACCCTATGCCAACTGATGGATTCCAGGTAAGTGAGAAACTGTCTCAAAAAATTCAAATCACCTGCTTGTACACCTGGATATAGAGCTATTTGATAATCAGTGTCAAGAAATTTAGAGAAGGTTGATTATAGAATATTTGTGAACGTGAATAGGTTTGATTTAATTCTAAGCAGTTTCTAATATATCTGACACTCTGCTAAGATCAGCAATGATTCGTGAAAAGTTTAGAGAGTTATTCTTGTTATATTACCTAGCACTTTACGAATTTAGCAATAATGCTGCTGTTCTTCTTTAAAAGCAAAGTAAAAAAAAAATATATCAGCAAAATCAAATACTCACATTTTATTGAAATGTCACAAAACCTGCACTGACAAGCATGTCCCTGACTGATGTCTGACCCTGTGCTTCTCATCCTGAGTTCTTACACAGAAGTTAAGTACTCTGCTTGAAGCCTGATGTCGAGTGAATTTCACAAGTGGCCTCTTGCCCTATCTCTCCAAGGCACAACACCTCTACCCACTTAGAACATTGTTTTCCTCTCAATGTTTTTTTATGATATTTATACTCGAGGTGCTTCCTGCTTCACTCTGTAGAAGGGAAATAATTAGATGAACACAGAGATAAAATTAAATCATCCCATTATACTGTTTCAGATGTCCCTAGTTTGTGTTTGTAGTAAAAATGAAAAACTGAGTACTGGATATCTTGTAAACACCAAGGAGGGCTTGCTGACACACAATTCTTATCACAAATGTTGACAATAAGTAAAAGAAGCAGGGATTCCCAAGAAGAATGGAAGAGCAGAATGAAGTAATTGCTGATGTAATCATACCAGTACTAGGAAAGATAAAACAGAAGGGATGTTTGGGTTGTGTTAAGATTAGGTGTCCTGTGAGTGATAGACAGAAGGCATTTTAGGCAAGTGGGATGCCATCAGCAACCCACTGTGTTAAGAAACTCAGATGTAAATGGAAATTCATATGAGTTTCAACTGGTGATGTTAAAGTATTTGATAAATAGCAGTGTAGTGTACATAATGTGAGTTCCAGTTATTGTCACTTCATGCTTACAACACCTTTGCATGCATACAAATATGGAAAAGCTTTACTTTTACACACAGTTTATTTCTTTTCTTTAGAGAATGGGCTCAGAAAATTTCCTTAGAATATAAAGCCTTGGGAAATTAAGGAAGTTTCGTTCAAATATTATTTTGGCACATACCCTAGTCTAGTGGCAATGTCAACAAATTTTATAAATGAAAATTAGTTTTTTATTTAAATACAGCTTTTAAAAAAGTAAGATGTGATTAATTGATTAATTTAGGTGATTCCTCACAACAAATCAATGCATATTGAGAATACACAGGCATCTATCCTTAAGAGCAAATTATAGTATAAAACTAATGCAAAAATGCCTATCAAAATCATGGCAACATTTTTTTTCCATCATGACTCCACTCTCAGCAAGGAACAACAGCTCAAACTGTCTTCTCAGAACTCTCAGAAGTTTGTGAGTGTTGTAATTACATGCTATTAAATTTGAGGTGCTTTATAACACCTAACTAAAATTAGACTTGCTAGCATAGGCACTACTTCTTGAAGGAAAAAGGAACTTATTTTATCTTGTTGACACACATGTCTGCACCAAATACAGACCGCTAAGAAAAGGTTGACAGTTCTTTGCTGACATTTCAAGACGAAAAATGTCACTGCGAACATTCAAAGGTATTAGACTTTATTCATTTTACTTGGTTTTCTTTCAATATTTTTCTGCTAAATATTTTTCTTGCTTTGTTGAAATATTCTCCCAGTCTCAGATAATTAGAAGTTGACTAATAAAGTTTAAATATGCTATTTGGGTGACGGCTTTTTCTTCACCTCTTGAAAGGATGTTTTCCTTATCTAATACATGACAGTATTTATAACAAAGGATATTTTAATCATGGTGTTTGGAGAGTAGAACATCCCATTGAATAAACTGTTACTTAAACTTGTATTGTTTTGAGATCTTATCAAAATGATAAGGAATTAGAAGACAAGTACTGAAGTAGAGGAAAGGCAGCAATTTTAAATGAAAATAATGAAATAATGAAATAAAAATGTCACTAGACAATGACATGAATATTGAAAGACTGAATCTGTTTTTAGTAAGTTCTGATTGTGTAGCAATGTTTCTTTGAAACTTAAATAGAGACATAGTTGGCCATGAACTCAGAGAGAACTACTTGCCTTTGCCTTCTAGATTCTCAGATCATGGGCTTATACAAACATATCCAGTGTCATTCTGGAATGTACATAAAAGAAATAAAAAGCCTTCAAATAAAGTTTACCATAGATATTATATTACTAACATAGAAGTTATTAGATTGACTTACAAAATATAGCACAGGGAGAACAACAGGGATTTCTCCAGAGCTGAGAAGTTAAAAAATTAGTGTTGGTCTGCCTCGTGAGGATAGACAATTGATCTCCATCTCCAAAGGGTCATAGCCTCTTTGTATACTTCTATCTCCAAAAATATTCACATTATAATATATAACAGAAGGAAATCACACTTATAAAGTAACCACAAAAAATAATTATAAGTTTGGTGTCACTGCAATATGAGCAATTTTCTCAAAAACTCAAAATGATTAGGAATGTTGACTTTGGGGTACCCATTGCTTTGGGGTAGATGGTAAACACTCTCTGGTACTGAAACCCTGGAAGATCTTGGATACATCTGTGAAGAACTTCTGGTGTTCAGATTATTCTGGAAGCCTGAAGATGAATTCTAGCTAAACCTAAAGGCATATAGCTACAGAACTACCATCACTACCACCAGCAGCAAGAGCAAATGCAACAACCAAGAAAATCTATTTGCCAGCAAAAGTAAATGTAAGCAGGCAAAAATAAAGACATTTTTCTTCCATCTTTGTCAACTCCACAGCATCAAAAAAATGTTCCCTACATCTAGGGTAGGTATTTTCACTTCAAATAATCTTTCACAGGAATTCTCAGTGGCTTTCCATGTAATTAATTGCAGATCCAGTTGACAACCTAAAAAAGACATATCCCAGGTATTCAAGAGTTTCCCAGAACCAAGCAGGGATGACATTAGATGAGATACCCAAAAAGGGGAGAAAGAACACGTAGGAACCATTTCAAGTGGATATGTTTTGCCCTTGGCTGAGAAATGGGACAACCCACCAATATAAAAAATATGAATCCAGAATTGTAAATAAAATATATCCAGTAAAAAGTTCTCAATTTTAATGTCATAAGAGATAGTTTATTTTCAATTGGGCCCTTTGACTTGTTAACTATTTTGAGTTCTGTAGATTATATACTGGGTATTCTGTAATATTTTGGCCAATATCCACTTATTAGTGAGAACATACTATGCATATCCATTTGGGTCTGAAATACATCATTCATAATGAAATTTAACCGTTGAGGCCCAATAGAATGGGGAGGCTTGGTGTAATGTGGGGATATTTGCTTTGGGGCTAGGGAAGAGGAATGGGATGAGGAATTGTCAGAAGCCAGAACAGGAGGTAGGTAATGAGTAGACTGTAAATAAATATTAAAGATCAAAAAAGAGAAATTTTGTTTATTCTGGAGCTAAATATAAATGGTGTTCTTTTAGAACAGAAATTTAGGCAATTCCAAATTGCATGCTGTAACATGATAAGAGTTACACTTATCTTTAATATTTATTTTATGTTCTTCATACAATGATTTTACTAATTCCTTCAGACTCCTAAACAATTCATTTTGAAAATTTTCACCATTCTGCCTCAAGCCTCTTATGACCATAATCTCTACCCTCCAGTCCTTCCATACTACTTTGAGCTCTTCTTTTCGTTAAAAGCCGAATAATTTTTTTTTATTTTGGTTTTTATTGTCTAAGAGGTATTGGCAGTAGAGGATTCTCTAGTGTATGGCTAAACTGTTGGGCATCGTATTGCCAATTAAATATAACTTTCTCTCTTCCAGAAACAATAGCTTCCTAGCTAATGATGAAATGTCACTTGCTTGAATATACAACTACCCTCTTTCCAAAAACCACTGTGTTCCTGATGTTAGTATTTACCACTACAGTTCTTACAACCTTTTCAACCCCTATCCAAAAGGATTATCATGCACTGATAAAAAAAAGTGTGTGTGTGTGTGTGTGTGTGTGTGTGTTGCCCAGTACTGAGAACTCTTGAATCAATTATTTTCTACACTTTGACCAGTTGAAAGTGTCTGCATTTATCATGATCTACCACAAACAAAAGCTTCTTTGATGAGGTTAGAGAAGTGCTATGATCTAAGGTTGTAGTAGTAAGTCCTAAGGAGATGCTTTAATATTTATGTACATTAATAGGACAATATAGTTCTCCAGTATAGATTATGACATGTTGAGCTCTCATACAGTTCTAAAACCAAAGAATCATGTTATGTAATACGTAATAAATCACCAAGTATTTGCTTAAAGTAATTTGATTTAAACTTGCTTCATTTTCCTATTTTTTTTTCTAGCAGTTATCAACTGTATAATGGTTATCTCCCTCTAATGACACTAGTATATGAAGAATATGATAGTGTTTGAATTATCCAGATAAAATGATCCTATGCTTATGAAATTAAAAGCTGTATGACACTTGGCTGAAAACTCTGGATGTCTGCGTGGATAATCCTCAAAGGCCGCAAAATAAATCTACCACATAACCTAGATATCTTATGCTTCAGCCTAGAACTAGATTATTCAGCATCCTAGTTCACATACACTTGCTGGGAAACATTAGTTTCTGACTTATGCACATGATCTAGGAATTAGAATTAATATAAATGTCCTTTAAACAATTAATAGATAATGAACAAACAGTATACACATACAAAAATTACATTTTTATAAAATAAAGATTTCAAGCATTTTCTTTCATTTCTCTATAGTTCCTTTTTTATAAATTGAACAGCATCATTTTTAAAAAACAAAGAAAAATGTACAGATTTGAAAAGCATTTTTGCATAAAAGTATAGGAACACATTTTTGTCAGTACTTGATATTTTTTAAAGGTTTGATAGTAAGCATTGAAATGTTAGTAGTTACAATGAGCATAAAGTACATGGAAAACAAGATGTAACCTGGACATAGTTAAAGTTTTTTGGTGTGTAAAGATTAAGCATAATTATTTTTCATTTTTTTTCGCCTTTGTTTTCTTGAACTTCATATAGTCTGTGAGTTGTTTCTGGGGTGTTCAGAGCTTTCAGGAGTTAGTATCCAATTATCAGTGACTGCATATTATGTCTGTTATTTTGTGACTGGGTTTTCTCACTCAGGATGATATTCTCTAGATGCATCTTTTTTTTTAAGAATTTTGTTAAGTCATTGTTTCTGGTAGTTGAGTAGTACTCCATTGTGTAGATATGCCACAATTTTTGTATACATTCATCTACTGAAGGACATCTGGGTTCTTTCCAGGTTCTGGCTATTATAAATAGGGCTGCTATGAACATTGTGGTGTATGTGTCTTTGTTGTATATTGGAGTGTCTCTGGGGTATATGCCCAAAAGTGGAATAACTGGGTCTTCAGATACTACAATGTCCATTTTTCTGTGGAACTGCCAGACTGATTTTCAGAGTGATTGTACAAGTTTACCACCCCACCAACAGTGGAAAAGTGTTCCTCTTTCTCCACATCCTCGCCAGCATCTGCTCTCATCTGAATTTTTGATCTTCTCCATTCTGGTTGTTGTGACATGGGATCTCGGGGTTGTTTTGATTTGTTATCTATGGTTTCTTTCTCTTTTTTTAAAAAGGTACCTAAAATGACTGCAGAAACCAGAAAAATTAATAAGGATTATGGTTAGGAAAGCAATCGAAAGGTGAATATAAGATATGAAGTGAGTTGAAAAGGGAAATGAGAAAGGTAGGCCCTAAATAGAAAATGGGATGAAAATAGATACAGAAAAATAAACAAGGTAAAACAACAGTAAAGATGTCTAGAAAAGTGTATGAAGTACATATAAGCCTATTTACATACACATACTTATGCAGTTTAGATGAAAAATTCCCATGTGGGTTGGCAATAACCACATGTCCCCACCCTGAAGCCTTGGAGTGCAGATCAATGAAATATAAGAGAATACCAAAATGCTCCAGGTGATTGCTGTTGCCTCTAGCTGCTTTCCAGAGACTGAAGTTGAATCCTATAGCTTAAGATACCACAGTCTTGAAACACAAAATGCACATGACCTAAGCTGAATTTTACATGAAAGCCTTCTCCCTCCTTGAGAAATATCTTTTTTTTTCTTACAACTTTATTTTAAAAAAATACAGAGATAATGTACAGATTTTTAAAAGAATTTTGGCCTAAAACAATACGAATATATATTTGTCAGTACTTGATTTTTTTAAAGATTTGATAGTGTATATTAAAATCTTAGTAGTTACAAGCATGAAGTACATTTAGAACAGAATGTAACATGGAAATAGTCAAAGTTTTCTTGGTGTAAATAGATTAAACATAATAATTTTTAAATACCAAAAATTGCTTCAAGGCTATCCTCTTAGCTCTTGAGTTATTAATGATTTAATGTCTAGGTGTACCCCACTCAGAGGGGCTGCTAGACACTTATGACAATTTTTTTTGATTTTTGTTTTGTTTTGTTTTGTTTTTTTCTAAGAAAGACTGATGCGAGTTGTTTCTGGGGTATTCATAGCTTTCTGGGGCTAGTATCCAATTATCAGTGACTGCATATTATATCTGTTCATTTGTGACTGGGTTATCTTACTCAGGATGATAGTCTCTAGATACATTTTCCTAGTAATTTTATAAAGTCATTGTTTCTAATAGGTGAGTAGTACTCCATGTGTAAATATACCATAATTTTTATATCCATTCATCTATTGAAGGATATCTGGGTCTAGCTTTTATGAATAAAGCTGCTATGAACATGGTTGAGAATGTGTTCTTGATATATGTTGAAGCATCTTTGGGGTATATGCCCAGAAGTGGAATAACTGGGTCTTCAGGTAGTACTATGTCCAATTTTCTGAGGAACCAGCAGACTGATTTTCAGAGTGTTTGTACCAATTACTACCTCACAAACAGTGTAGAATTGTTTCTTTTTCTCTGCATCCTCACCAGCCTCTGTTGTCACCTGAATTTTTGATCTTAGCTATTCTGATTGGTGTGAGATGGAATCTCAGGGTTGTTTTTATTTGCATTTCCCTGAAGACTAGGGATGTCATGCACTTCCTTAGATGCTTCTCAGCCATCTGATATTCCTCAATTGAGAACTTTTTGTTTAGCTCTGTATCCCATTTTATAATAGGATTGTTTGATTCTCTGATGTCTATCTTATTGAGTTCTTTGTATATCTTTGATATTAGGCCTCTATCAGGTGTGGGATTGGTAAAGATCTTTTCCCAATCTGTTGGCTGCTGTTTTGTTTTCATTACACTGTCCTTAGCCTTAAAGAAACATTGCAGTCTCAATAAGTCCTATTTATCGATTCTTTAATCTTAGAGCACAAACCATTGTTGTTCTATTCAGGAAATTTTCCCCTTTGCCTATGTGTTCTAAGGTTTTCTCCACTTTCTCTTCTAATAGTTTCAGTGCACCTGTTCTTATGTGAGGATCTTTGATCTACTTGCACTTGAGCTTTGTACAAGGAGATAAGAAAGGATCTATTTTTCACTCTTCTGCATGCTGATTGCCAGTTGAACCAACACCATTTTCTGAAGGGCTGTCCTTTTTCCATTGAATGTTTTTAGCTCCTTTTTCAAAAATCAAGTGACCATATGTGTGAGAGTTCATTTCAGTATCTATTGATCTACTTGCCTATCTGTACCAGTACCATGAGAAGAAATATCTTTCTTGATAAGAAAAGGGGCCATATACATTTTCAAAGAAAGGCAACAATCAAAAATCTTACTCAGTTATAATAACTATGAACTGAAAAACTGACCAGCACTGTATAATAATCTCAAGCAATAGTAGCTCTCATTACTAAGTGTTAACCAGAGCCTAAGTGGAACTAATGCTCACTCAGCATGAGATGATTTATGGCTGTTATTGGAGACCAAGCAAATTCCCTGGGGTTAATGAGGTCATGATTGTTGGAAAAGCTATAACTGCCTCTTTACTAAACTAGAATAATTGTCTCAAAATTTTTAATCTTTATGCTTTCACAGAAGGGTATCTTTTATTCTTTTCAAAGGTTATATGTGACTTGAATGAGGATTTGAGAGCTTTAATCAGGGATGGAGTGTAATAAAAAATAGAAGAATAAAATAAAATGGTAAAATAAAATTATGGATAGTCAATGTTATGTATAATACTTGTAAACACATATGCATTCATGACTTAGTAGGTAGTAGTCATAAGAGGAAATTAATAGTGGTAAAAATACAGGGGAATGTAATTATATAGTACCAAAGTCCAACTAATTCATCCACAACATAATCTCTAATTCTACAGTTCATAGAATATTGAAGAATTGAGAGAAAACGATTATTAAAGAAAAAGGAAAAGTATCAGTTCTGTAATATTGTGTCTCATAGAAATATCTGGGAAGTTATACTTCAAAGCCTTGACACGAATTCCCAAGAAGGACCTGAAAAACCATAATACCTGCAGATATGCTAATATAAAAGAAGGAACACTCATATCATCACAACCTTCATGAAAAATCTATGGACAACTAAGAAATGGCAAAAATAGAAGAAAAAAAAAGGCCTCCCTTAGAAAGAGTATTCAAAATTGCTTATCTAACAATGAGCAATCAGCTTTGAGATCATATGCATACAGGGTGTAGTGTGTGGATTTGTTTCTTCATTTCTCACTCCATCTGGATAAAGTGATATAAAATCAATCTCATATATCATAGTAAATGCCAAGTAAGCCTGTCAAATTGCAATCTACTTAATAGAAATATTTAATTATTCTTGAGTAAGATAATATGATACAATTAAAAAATATATATCACCAAAATGTTCCACAACAGAAGAATGGATACAGAAAATGTGGTTCATTTACACAATGGAATACTACTCAGTCATAAAAACAGGGACACTGTGAATTTTGTAGACAAAAAAAAAATTGTGTGGAACTAGAAAATATCATTCTGAGTAATGTAACTCAGACTCAGAGGGACATGCATGTTATTTACTCATTAATATGTCGACATTATCCAACAAAATAAAATAAAAAGTACAGAATGCCCAAAATGCAGTCCACGGAACTCAAAAAGATCAACAAGATGAAGGGCCCATGTAAGGATGCCTCAGCCCCATTTGGGAGGTAGAAGAAAGCAACCACAAGAGGGGAGGAAAGGAGGAACCTTCGGGGGAAAGGGGAAAAGGTAAAGGAGGGGAACTTGATTTGCTATTGGGTAGCAGAAAAAGACTGAGGCTCCGAGGGCCAGCAAACAGAATGAAAACAGGCAACTTCAGGAGATAAGAGTTTACGAGTACCCTCCAGAATGCAGCAGAGCTCTGGAAGATGAGAGACACCCAGGACTCAAGAGGGTCGTGTAGATGAAATGCCCTAGAGTGGGAAGAGGGAACATGTAGAGCCCATCACCAGCCGAAATACAGGGCATCAAGGTGATGGATAAGGTTGCTGTACAACAGTCAAAACTCTGACCCATAATTTTTCAAGTTGAGGGTACTGTAAGTATGGGAATGGAGAGAACCTGAGGCAACGAAGGTCCAGGAAAAGGCACAAAGTGGGATCCAGCTCAACGGGAGGCCCCAAGGCATGACACCTTACTGAGACTATGGAGTACTCACCAGAAAGGGACATACCATGACTGCCCTATGAAAGATCCAACATGAAGCTGAATCAGATGCAGTTATTTGCAGTCAACCAATCAACAGAAGTTGCGTGTATTAATCAGTGTTCTTTAGAATCCCAGAATTTATGGGCAGTTTCTGTATAGTAAGGGAATTTGTTTGTGACTTACACTCTGTAGTCCAATTCCCAAACATTGAGCAGCAGCAGCAGCTGTGAATGGAAGTCCAAGGATCTAGCAGTTGCTCAGTACCACAAGGCAAGCAGGCAAAGGGAGAGAGAACCTTCCTTATTCTATTGTTCTTAAGTAGGTCTCCAAAAGAAGGTATGTCCTGGATTAAAGATGTGTGCCTACACACCTGGACCTGGGACTTGTTTTGTACCAGAGGACCTTAAACTCAGAGATCTCTTTGCCTTCATTTTCGGGATTCACAGACATTATATCTCAAGGTTGCTATGCCAAGATCCAGGTCAGAGACTTGTATTTCCCAGCCTCAAGATCAGGATCACAGGTGAATCTTCCATTTCTGGATTATAGTTCATTCCAGATATACTCAAGTTGAAAACTGTGAATAGCCACTACATTGCTGAACCCTGTGGTTGAATTAAGGAAAAGATGAAGGAAGTTGATGAGGCCGGTAACCCTGTAAGAGGACCAGCAGTCGCAATTAGTCTGGAATCCTTAAATCTCTTAGATACTGAATCACCCACCAGGCAGCATACACCAGCTGATATGAGGCCACTGAAACATACACAGCAGAGGACTACTGTGTCTGCGTTCAGTCAGAGAATATACACTTAACCCTCAAGACACTGGAGGTCCCAGGGAGTCTAAAGGTCTGGCAGAGAGGGTTGGCTGGGAATATCCTTGTGGAACCTAGGGGCATGGGGAGGAGGAGGATGTGCAATGGTACCAGAGTAGACTGGCAGGGAAATAAAATCTCGAGTGTGAAACTAAATAATTATCTAACCAATAAATAAATGAATAAATAGATAAATATGTTACTTATTACTAAAAAAAAGAAGAAGATGAAATTTCCAGGTTTAGTCCATCTTGAAAATCTTGATTAGGATGTTTTACATAAAGAAATAAAGTAAACATAAGACATCCCAAAGAAGTCTAGTTATTTCTTTTGAAGACTAATAGGAGTGAGGCAGTCCACAAGAATTTGAAGAAAGCACAGATGATTTAATTAACCCGCAAATCAAGTCAAATCTTTTTGGGAATTTTGAGCCTAGATATTACAGGTCATTCCATGTAGTTGAAAACAAAATAGCTTTCAAACTGAGTGATGATTTATATGACTTACTTGAATAGTAATTTTTATCTGTAATTTCAATGGAAAGTGTAAATCCTGTGATTGTTAATAAAACTCAACACAAAATAATCACAACTGCAATTTTGAAGCAGTATAAAATTCTGATAAAGTGTGTGTGAACATATATACATAAATCTCTTTCATATAATAGCTCCTCAGCAAATACATCTGGGAAAAGAATAGAAAAATGGGGCAGTGTCTCATCTTAATTCTGAGCACAAAGCTTTCTTTAGAAGAAAGAGCAAGCTTTGTTCTTGAATCTGCTCTTCAGGAAAAAAAAAAGAGTCAAAACAGGGAAGTCAATAGATGTGTGTAGATGTCATTGTAGATTGAAGGTATAACGAAAAATTAATGGTTTTCATCAAAGAACAGACAATTAGCAATAAAATGATTTCCAATGATGTTCCCCAATATTCATAGATAAGTATCTTATTCACCTACTGTCAGAGAAACTTACTTCTGCAACAGATAAGAAAAAATACAGAGAACACAACACAGACATTATGCAGAGACAAAGCATGATATACATACCCTTGAATGTACTGGTGCATGATACAAGTTCCTGAACAGAACACCAATAGCTAATGGTCCATGATCAACAACTGATAAATGGGACCTCATGAAACAGCAAAGCTTTTGTGAGGTAAGGATTCTGTCAATGAGACATATTGGCAGCAAAGAGATTGTAAAAGGATCTTGACCAATCCTATATCTGACAGATGGTTATTATGCCAAATTTACAAAGAGATCCAGAAGTTAGACAACATCAACTCAAATAACCCAATTAAAAACTGGGGTACAGAACTAAACAAAATTCTTTATGGACAAATCTCAGATGGCTGAAAAGCACTTAAAGAAATGTTCAGACTCTTTAGTGATAAGAGAAATGCAAATCAAACAACTATGGGGTTCCATCTTATACCCTTCAGAAAACGTAAGATCACATCTCAAGAGATAGCACATTCTGGGAAAGATGTGCATCAATGCGAACACTCCTCCACTGTTGGTGGGAGTGCAAACATTGAAAATCAATATGGCAGTTCCTCAGAAAAGTGGGAATAGTTATACCTCAAGATCCAGCTATATCACTCCTGTGTATATACACAAGAGATGCTCCAACATCTTACAAAGACATTTGCTCAACTGTGTTCATAGCAGATTTATTCATAATAGTTAGAAACTGGAAACAACCTAAATGCCCTTCAATCAAGGGAAGAAAAAAAGAAAATGTAGTAATCTATACATTGCAATGCTATTCAGCTATTAACAACCAAGATGCAGTGAATTTTGCAGGCAAATGAGTGGAACTTGAGAACATCATCCTAAGTGAAGTGACACAGTCTCTTAGAAGGATATGCAAGGTAAGTACTCAATAAGTGGATAGTATATATAAAATGCAGGTATAGTTTTACATTCAACAGACCCAAAGAAGTTAAACAAGAAGGAAGGCTCAGGCAAAGAAGCTTGAATCTCACTTAGAGGGAGGAATAGAATCATTAGGACAGGTATACGGAGGGAGGAAACTGAAAGGGAAGGAGGTGGGAAGGGGAATGAGGAATTCAGGGTCAGATATGAGGAAGAACAGGAGGGATGGCTAGATGGCCATAAAAATGAGTGGAAATCTGTAGCTGATGGGTATGAAGACATAGAGAGCCCTTCCAGGTCAAGACAGAGACCTTAGATAAGGGAGAAACCGAAGAATCAATGAGGTTAAACTTAGTTGTGACTCATACTGAGGATATGGAAACTGAAGAGGTCATCTTTTGTAACCAGATAGGAACTCCAGTTGAGCAATAGAGACACCAACTCACCCACGAAATTTTAAACCCCCACATTTATTCTGTCTACAAATAATGACAGCTTTCAGGGTGAAGAGGTTGATTAGAATGGCCAGCCAATCGTGAACCAAATTTGAGCCTTATCCTACGGGAAACCACCAGTACATAACATGCCTAGTAATACCCTTTTATGCTTGCTAACAGGAGCATGGTGTCCTTTGAGAAGCTTCACCCAGCAGCTGACCCAAACAGATACAGATACCTACAGCCAAACAGTTCATGGGGCTTGAGAATTCTTCTGGAAGAATATGAAGACAGATTGCAGGTCTTCAAGGGGTAGGAACTCCACAGGAAAACCAAGAGTCAACTGACCTGGATCCTTGAGGCTCTCAACCTCTAGGAAACAATATACAAAGAATGAACCACTCATATGTGGCAGATGTGTTGGGTGATCTTCATATGTGTCCTGAAAAAAAAAACCTGGAAATGGGCATAATCCAAACGCTGATGCCTGTGTGTGGTATATGTTCTATTAACTGAGCTGCTTTATCTGGTTTTGGGGAAGAGAAAGTGCATAGCCTTGTAAAGCCTTGAAATGCCAAGGTAGCAGGTATACTCTGGGAGAGCTGATGTGCTTAGAGGAGGGGACAAGGAACAGTGGGGGAAGTTGACCAGGATGGGGACAGTGAATGAGATGTAAAGTGAATACGTAAAAACTAATAAGAAAATAAAATTTAAAATTATTCCGTAATTATTTTTCAGTCTCATTTCAAACAGTTGGTGTGAGGTCTGAGATACCTATGTGTCTTTTAATGTCATGAAATTAAAATTGTGAATCTGTATAAAGAAAATATAATAAAAATATGTGTATGTCTCTGTGAGCCCATGCTAGCACAGTATTTTTTTTAGTGTACATGTGTGTTCAGGCATTCCTGAAGCTCTGCTTCCCTATTTCATGAGTGGTGTACATTAACACTTTATATCAGAATGTCTGATTTTTAACGTGACATAGTCTCTCACTAGATCTAGACTTTGCTATGTGTAGTAGATAGGCTGACCATGAAGCTCCAAGTGTCTATGTAAACACACCAATACTCACAATGAGATTGGAGAGGTCAATATTTTTGGCATTTCATGTTGGCGCAAGGGACCCAAACTCGTCTTTTTGAGCTTAGACAGTAAACGCTGTACCCAATGAGCCATCTCCTTAGCTCTACTTTTATAATTAAGAGTATTATTTTTATATTGTCTGTGTGTCATTCAATACAGTATGAATCAAGACTAACTGGCTCTGCCTTTATCCCACTAGCTGAAAAAAAAAAAAAAAAAGGAATTTCTTTGTTTTTAAATGAGAAGAAAAACAACAGAATGGCAATCACTATGTTCCTTGCCGCAAACCTTTTAGATTGACCTGTTATTAGTTATTATTCTCACTTTTATTTCAGTTTAAGTATGAAAATATTGTTGACAGCTATCGATAGTTGTAATTTAATTTTATTTTTTTACTATGTTATGAGAGAGCCACAGGGATTTTTTTTGCATATCATTTGTTTTATAAGTATTATACATTTCATTACCTAGTATACACATACCAAGTGAATTGTCTTCATGGCCCACAATGTTCACACTATAAATGTTGGATTTTCCAGCTAAATACCTTTATGCAGCACCTGCCTGGCTGCCTTATGAGACATGGACTGTGTCTTTTTCATAGCTCAAAGATAGATACAGGATGTATCCCTGAAATCTTGCAATTTTTCACTTGAACATATGTTTTCTCAGCTAGGAACAGTCTTCTGCAATGACTGGGGGAACATTGTATATGAGAATGTATGAAATACAAGCACAGTGCAAACATAACAATGTGCTTTAAAGAGCTCTTATTAATGGAGGGAGCCGAGCATATTTTCATTACTAAATCAGCAGACAGTGCATTTTAGTTGTAGCCACTGGTGCTGATGCTGTCTATTAGATGATAAGCCTCTGCATCCTGAAAGGCATATCTGTCTATCAGAGGATAAGGCTACACTAATCCTCCCTGTAGGATTGGAAATGAAATTGAAAGAGTTCTCTGGGGGAATGTGCCCTATTGGTTCAAAGCACAGATCTCACAAAATCCTTTTACTGCCAAGTAGGACTGATTATTTTCAAATGTGGAAGATAGGACAGACATAAGCTATCCTTCCCTGTCCTTTACCACAGTATTATATACTTTTCACAAGATTTTCTCTCGATGTCTAAAAATATCTAGTTATCATGTAGGTTGTTGGTATATTGCCTTATGAGAAAGTGCTTAAAATGTTAAAAGATATTTTTTATTGGTGTTATAATAAAGTTATCAAGGGATAATCACTTAACAAAAATAAGCATTTTCATATGTTTAATCCTTACAGTGATCAAAATTAAAAGTTTAAAGCTCATATTATGAGAGACTTAAAGCACTATGATGTCTTATTAAGGATAATCTATTTTTGCTGTGTGAGTTTTGATGTATTTGTTTCTTAAATTTAAAAATTAATTTATCATAGCTAAACTAATCTATTTTAATTAAAATAAAATTACATAATTTTCCTCTTTCCATTTCCTTGCCTCCATTTAAACCCTCTCACGTATCTGTCACTTACTCTCATATTTAGATCGTTTTCCTTTGATTATTATTGATGCACACATGCACATCTGCATACACACACAGAAACAGAACTCTAAATGTAACTGGCTGAGATCATTTATGCTGTCTGTATGCAAACTGATTCAGGGCTGACCACTATGTACTGAAATACCAACTAGAAGGCTTACTCAAGGGAAAGACTAATTCTTCCTCCCTCTGTTGTCATGTAATCATTTATTAATTTATTCTCTCATATATTAGATAACAACTGTACATTCCCTTCCCTCTCTCCATCCCTTACCAAATCTACTCTCTAGGTTTTTGTTCCTGTCCACTCTTTTTCCCTTTCCCTTGATCAAAAGGCAGACCTCCCATGGATATCAACCAAACATGGCATATCAAGTTGCAATGATATTTGCCACTCCCCCTCATGCTACAGTCAGACAAGGCAAACTAGTAGGAACACTAGGGTCCCAAAAAGTAGGCAGCCATGTAAGAAACACCTCCAGCTCCTTCTCATAGGAGTCCCACAATAATACCAAGCTATACAATCACAACTATAACGTATATGCAACAGGTCCTTGTCAGATACAAGCAGTCTTCCTGATTGTCAGTTCTGTCTCGGTGAGCCCATGTGAGTCTAAGGTTGTTGATTCTTTGGGTTTATTTGTGGTATCCTTGACCCTTATGGGTGAGGACCAGTGAGGCTTCCACCTTCCACATTAGGATGTTTGTTGTTGTCCTTCTTTGGGTCTTATTTAGGCATCTGTATTGTTGAGGCATATTATTTTTTGTCATTTCTAGAAGATGCAATCTCCTAGCAGAGATTGTGATCTTCTAACTATTACAATCTCTCACACCTTATTCCTGAATGCTCCCTGAGCCTTAGGTGCAGAACTTGTGCTGTATACATATTTCTTAGCACTAGACACTCTACAATCATTTTATCTCTGTACTATGATTAGTAATTATTTACAGTGACCTCTACCCACATAACTGAGACTCTTCTTTGAATTTCAGTGAGATCTTCACTTAACAGTGGCTATAATAATTTTAGAATAAATAATAAACTTAGAATGAAGCATTATACTGACCTACTGAGGTTTTAGTAGTAGGTTATATTCTAAGACCCATTATATCAGCATCTTTGCAGTAGTTGTCTAGGTTTCAAGTAGCAAGCTAAACCAGAATTTCTTCCTGTTTAATATAATTAGACATGTTAATATGTAGCAAATAAATGAGGTGTCAGTATTGTACATTTAAGAAATATCTTGGCATAATATTCATTTTTGTGCTTCATAGGTATTAACCTGAATAGGACAACTGATTTATTTTCTCCCTTTACAGATGATGTAACATTTTACAGTACCATGACCTCACAGTGAAAGACTTTAGGTAAATAACAGCTCAAACCTTTCAAGTATATGTCTGAAATATATGTCTTCAACAATAGAGACTAACCCTCTCTAAAAGGCAATCAGGTAATATACAATAGTCTATATTTTTGAGGGATCATTTGCATTTTCCTTATCAGCTATTTGAAAGGAAGAATTTAAGCATAGAAATGAGGATTTGTCCATCAGTTTCTTTGGTGAGAAATACTGACAATAAAATGGCATAACTTCATTTTATATATGCATATGTGTATATGCATACACTTTTATTTTACATGTAATTTTATCTAAATAAGTAGTATGATCCTGTGATTTTTAATAATATCTTCATTGGAATTTGAAAATTTTTTAAAGATGTATTTATTTACTTTATGGACATAAGAAATGAGTACACTGTTGCTGTTTTCAGACACACAAGAAGAGGGCATCAGATCCCAATCAATATGGTTATGAGCCACCATGTGGTTTTTGGGAATCGAAATTTGTAGGAGCAGTCAGTGCTCTTAACTGCTGAGCCATCTCTCCAGCCGACAATTTGTCTTTCATCCCTTCTTCTTCCGTATTGAAGTCCCTCCCACTTTCCAAATTTTTATAAAGTATGCATTTGTGTGCTGAAGATGTGCTGTTTGTGCACATGTGAGATGTATCTATGCATGTATATGGCATATATTATAAATGCATTTATGCACATATATACTTGCAGGCCATAGATAAGTAGTATTTGTTCTTTAGCATTACTCTCTATCTTAGTTTATAAGACAGGGTTTCTCTAAAATTAGAAAGTACCACATACCTTGACTGGCTGGACATATAGATCTCTGTCATTCTGCATCATGTAGCTTCTAGTGTTACAAATATCCCCGAAGTTCTTGTGTGCCAGTAATCTGAACTCACTTCCACAGAGTCCCATAGAAGATATTTTCTTGACTGTGACATCTCATCCTTATGAAGTTATATTAGTAAATGTATTCCCTTATGCCATTTCTGCTAAGCCAGGAGTGCTCTCACTTCTAAGAACACAGGCACATCAGACAAGAGAACAGACATGTTCCAGTCAGAGACACCAGGACCAATTAGAGATAATAAGATGGCAAGACACCTAAGGCCATCTGCTTGTTAAGGAATGGTAGGCCTGAATGGATACAAAAATTGTGGTACATATACACAATGGAATACTACTCAGTCACCAGAAACAATGACTTAACCAAATTCTTAAGAAAATGGCTGCATCCAGAGAAGATCATCCTGAGTGAGATAACCCAGTCACAAAAGAACAGACATAATATGCAGTCACTGATAGTGGGATGCTAAACCCAGAGGCTTGCACTCCCCCAGAAACAACTCACAGACTGTATGAAGTCCAAGAAATAAAGAAAACAAAAAAATATACATATATTCACAAAACAAGAAGACTTTGACTATTTCAATGTTGCGTTTTGTTTTGCATGTACTTTACGCTTATTGCAACTAGTACGTTTTCAATGCATACTGTCAAGCCCTTGAAAAAAATCAAGTACTGACTAAAAAACATATTCACATGGTTTTATGTAAAATTTATTTTAATGTCTGAAAAAACAGTACTGACAAAAATGTATAATTTTAAGCAAAAAATGTTTAAAATCTTTACATGTATCTTTGTTTTGCAAAATAAAGTCGTTTAAAAAAAAATAAGATGGCAAGAGGCAAGCAGTACTGGATTAACCAGTGGTCAGCATGTAAAATAATGCAAATTGATCCATTCTTATTTTCATGTACAACTCTCAAGATCAAGTGGATAAAGGACTTCAATGAAAAACCAGATAAACTGACACTAATAGATGAGAATGGTGGAAAAAGTTTGAAACACATAGGCACAGGGACAATTTTTCTGAACACAATACCAATGGCTTATGCTCTTAGATGGAGAATTTACAAATGAGAGTTCATAAAATTGCAAAACTTTATTAAGGCAAAGGACATTATGAATAGGACAAAATGGCAACCAACAGATTGGGAAAAAATCTTAACAAATCCTATATCTGATATAGTGCAAATATCAAATCGATTCAAAGAACTCAACAGGTTAGGACTACAGAGAACCAAATAACCATACTAAAAATGGGCTACAAAGCTTAACAAAGAGTTCTCAAGTGAGAAATATCAAATGGGAAGAAAGTACTTAAAGAAATATTCAACAACTTTAGTTATTAGGGAAATGCAAATCAAAACAACACTGAGATTCAACCACATACCAGTGACAGTGGTTCAGATAAAAAACTCAGGTGACAGCAAATACTGAAGAAAATGTGGGGAAAGAGGAGCACTCCTCCATTTTTAGTGGAATTGCTAGCTTGTGCAACTACTCTGGAGATCAGTCTGTCAGTTCCTCAGAAAATTGGACGTAGTACCACCTGAGGACCTAGCAATACCACTCCTGGCATATATCCAAAAGATGATCCAAAATAAAACAAGAATACATGCTCCAGTATGTTCATAGCAGCCTCATTTATAATAGTTAGAAGCTGGGAAGAACCCAGATATCCTTCAACAGAAGAATAAATACAGAAAATGTGGTACATTTACACAGTGGAGTACTACTCAGTTATTAAAAACAATGAGTTCATAAAATTCTTAAGCAAAAGTATGGAACTAGAAAATACCATCCAGAGTGAGATAACCCAGATACAAAAGACCATATATGGTATGAATTGCAAATAAGTAGATACTACCACAAAAGCTCAGAATACACAAGAAACAATTCACAGACCATATGAAGCTCAATAAGAAGGAAGAGCAAAATGTGGATGCTCCAGTCCTTCTTAGAATAATGAAAAAGTACTCATGCAAGGAAATACAGAGCCAAACTGTGGAGCAGAGACTGAAGAAAGGTCATCCAGGGAATGCCACACCAGAGCTTCCTTCCTGTATGTAGCCAACAAGCTCAGTCACTATTGCTAATGCCAAGAAGTGTTGCTGACAGGAACCTGATATGGATGTCTCCTTAAAGGCTTTACCATAGCCTTACTAATACCTATTAAGATGCTCACAGCTACAAGGGCTCTTCCACCTGAACCAAAGGCAAGACTGTTGTACATAAACGGAGAGGGAACACAGGGAGTTCTTGGAGCGCAGAGGCACAGTGCTCTCTGGGAAACTGTCCTTTCTGGCTCACAATGAGTGTTGGATCTCTACCACCGGAACTCGGGATCTGCCCAAAGGAGACTGAGCTCTCAAATCAGCTGCACAGGCTCTTTTCCACCTGGAAAAAGGGTGAGCCTGATGCACAGACAAGAAGTTGGAACACCAGGAGTTCTTGGAGCCCAGGAAGCTTGGTGCCCTCTTGAAAATTGTCCTTTCTGGCCCATAGTGAGGGTTGGGTCACCATTACCAGGACTCATGATCTGGCTGCAGGAGGATGAGCTCCCAGGTCAGCTGCCCAGGCGCTTTTCCACCTGGACCAGGCATAGGCCCGAAGACGGTCTGGAGAGGGAACACCAGAAGTTCATGGAATGCAGAGAGCATGGGGATGTCTGGAAAAGGGTCCTATTGGCTGAGAGAACGAGAGCCAGGTTTCTGCAATTAGGACTCAGGACCTTTGGGAAGAAGGCTGAGCTCCCAAAACAGCCTCATAAGAACTCTCACACATGAGCTTGAAGACAGAACAGAGTCCCTGCCATCAAAACTCACTGCCTTCCCACAAAGAGCTGATGACTCAGGAGGAACCTCCCACCTGAGCCCACAGGCCTTCAGACCTACAGAAGAGACAAGCACCAGGCAGAAACAAAAAGATCACAAACAATCACTGACAACAAGATGGCAAGAGGAAACCACAAAAACCCAAGCAATAAAAACTAAGACAACTTGGCTACATCAGAACCCAGTTCTCCCACAACAGCAAATAGTGGATTTTCCAACACTCCCGAAAAAGCAAGATTTAGACTTAAAAATCATACTTCAGGATGATGATGGAGATCTTTGAGATGTCACATGAATAACTACCTTAAAGCAAAACAGGAGACTCAGCAGAGATCACTCAAAGTATTACAGGAAAATTTAACGAAACAGGTGAAATTAAAAATGAATATATATATATATATATATATATATATATATATATATATATATATATATATAATAAAGAAATCACAAAAAGATGCAACCCTGGACATATAAAACCTAAGGAAGAAATCAAGAGTCTTAGATACAACCACCATGAACAGACTACAGGAGATGGAAGAGAGGATCTCAGGGGCCGAAGACAACATGAAAAAAACAGTCAGAGAAGATGCAATAACCAAAAAGTTTCTAATCCAAAATGTCAAGAAGGTCCTGAAAATATGAGAAGACCAAACCTAAAGATAATAGGTGTAGAAGAGAGCTAATAATTTCAACTTAAAGGACCAGTAAATATCTTTAAAAAAATCATAGAAGAAAAATTCCCTACCCTTTAAAACGAGATGACAATGAACATAAAAGAAGCCTAGAGAACTCCAAATAGATAAGACCAGAAAGGGAATTATTCCTGACACATGATAGTCAAAACACCAAGTGTTCAAAACAAAGAAAGAATACTAAAAGCAGTAAGGGAATAAAGACAGGTAATATATGAAAGCAGACCAATCAGAGTTACAACAAAATTCTCAACAGAGACTGATAGCTAGAAGATCCTGGACAGATATCATACAGACTCAGAACGAAAAAAAATTCTACTCCAGGTTACTATATCCAGAAAAACTGTCACTTAACATTGATGGAGAAAACCAGACACTCTAGGACAAAACCACATTTACACAATATCTGACCACAAATCCAGCCCTATAAAAGATAGTAGAAAAAATTAACAACTGTGATAAACCATTAGCAAGACTAACAAGAGGGAACAGAGAGAGTATCCAAATTAACAAAATCAGAAATGAAAGGGGAGACATAACAACAGAAAATGAGGAAATTCAAGAAATGATCAGATCCTACTACAAAAGTCTATACTCAACAAAACTTAAAAATCTAGAAGAAATTGACATATTTTTAGACAGATATCAAATACCAAAGTTAAATTAGGATCAGATAAACCATATAAACACTCCCATAACACTTAGAGAACAAAAAGCGGTCATCAAAACTCTTCCAAATTAAAAAAAAGCACAGGACGAGCTGGGTTCAGTGCAGAATTCTATCAGACTTTTATAGAAGACCTAATACCAATACTCTCCAAACTATTCCACAAAATATAGACAGAAGGAACACTACCCAACTAATTATTCCAGACCAAAATTATTCTCATACATAAACCACACTAAGACCCCACAAGGAATGAGAAGAACTTCAGACAAATTTCCTTCATGGATTTTATAAAAAATACTCAATAAAATTGTGGATAACTGAATCTAAGAACACATTGAAACAATCATTCACCATGATCAAGTAAGCTTCAACTCTGCAATGCAGGAATGGTTCAATATATAAAATTCCATCAACGCAATCCAACATATAAAAAAAAAAAAACTCAAAGGGAAAAAAAAAACTGAATGATCATCTCACTTGATGATGAGAAAGCATTTGACAAAATTCAATACCCTTTTATGTTAAAAGTCTTAGAACCAGGAGGAATCCAAGGCCCATACCTGAACATAGTATAAACAATAAACAGCAAACCAGCAAACCATAGTAAAAACAATATACAGCCATCATCAAGCTAAATGGAGAGAAAATTGAAGCAATCCCACTAAAATCATGGACTAGACAAAGCTGGTCACACTCCCCCTATCTATTAAATATAATACTAGAATTTTGGCCAGAGCAATTAGAAAACTAAAAGAAGTCAAAGGTATACATTTGAAAAGGAAGAAGAAATATATCACCGTTTGTCAATGACATGATTTATACTTAAGTGACCCCAAAAAATCCACCAGAGAACTTTTAAAATTAAAAATGACTTCAGCAAAGTGGCTGGATATAAAATTATCTCAAACAAATCAGTAGCCTTCCTCTACTCAAAGGATAAAAATGCTGAGAATAAAAATAGGGAAACGATATTCTTTACAATAGTCATAAACAATATGAAAGACTTTGGTGTGAACCTAACCAAGCAAGTGGAGGACCTACATGAGAAGAACTTCAAATCTCTGAAGAAGGAAATTGAAGAAGATCTCAGAAGATTGAAATATTTCCTGTGCTCATGGATTGGAAGGATTAACATTGTAAAAATGGCCATCTTACCAAAAGCAATCTACTGATTCAAAGCAATCCCCATCAAAATTTTAACTCAGCTGTTCATAGGGTAATTTGCAAATTTATCTGAAATAAAAAAAAAAAATCCTAGTATAGCGAAATGGTTTCTCAACAACATAAAAAAAATTCTGTAGGAATTACCATCACTGACCTCACAGTATGGTATTGATACAGAGATAAGCAGGTATATCAATGTAACAGAAGATACAGAAATGAACCCTCACACCTATGCTCACTTGGTCTTTGTCAAAGGAGCTAAAAACATTAAATGGAAAGTGGACAGCCTCTTAAACAAATTATGTTGGTTCAGCAAGCTGTTAGTATACAGAAGAATTCAAATTGATCTTTTCTCATCTCCTTGTAGAACGCTCAAGTGCAATTGGATCAAAGAACTTCACCTAATAGTTTCAGTTACACTGAATCTATTAGAAGAGAAAGTGGGAAAAAGCTTAGGAAACCTAGGCACACTGGAAAATTTCCTGAACAGAACACACACCAATGGTCTATGCTCTAAGATTAAGAATCTATAAATGGAACGTCATGAAATTGCAAATTTTCTGTAAGACTAAGGACACTGTCAAGATAACAAAATGACAACCAACAGACTGGAAAAGTATCTTTACCAACTCCTTTTCTGATTGGGGTCTAATATACTATATATATATACAAAGAACTCAAGAAGTTAGACTCCAGAGACTCAAACAATCCTATTAAAAATGGGGTACAGAGCTAAACAAAGAATTCTCATGTAAGGAATACCGAATGGCCTAAAAGCACCTGAAGAAATGTTCAACAAAACCAGCCATCAGAGAAATGCAAATCATAACAACCCTGAGATTCCTCCTCATACCAGTCAGAATAGCTAAGATCAAAAATTCAGATGACAGAATACTCTGGCAAGAATGTGGAGAAAGAGGAGCGATCCTCTACTGTTGGTAGGGTTGTAAGCTGGTGCAACCAGTTACTCTGGAAATCAGTCTGGCGGTTCCTCAGAAAATTGGACATAGTACTACCTGAAGACCCAGATATTCGACTTCTCGGAATATACCCCAATGATTCTCTAACACATTATAAGGAGACATGCTCCACCATGTATATAGCAGTATTACTTATAATAGCCAGAAGTGGTAAAGAACCCTGATGTTCTTCAACAGAGGAATGGACAGAGAAAATGTGGTACATTTACACAATGGAGTACTACTCAGCTATTAGAAACAAAGACTTTATGAAATTTCTAGGAAAATGATGGATCTAGAGAATATCATCATGAGTAAGGTAACCCAGTCAAAGAAGAACACACATGATATGCATTCACTGATAATTAGATACTAGCCCTAGAAAGCTTGAATGCCCAAGAAACAACTCACAGACCTTATGAAGTTCAAAAGGAAGGAAGGCCAAAATGTAGAAGCCTCAGTCCCTCTTAGAAAATAAAACATAGAAACAAAAAGAAAAACAATTGTGTATTCATCATATATTATTATGTAACAAATTTGGTGAGCTGTAATAATGTTTTATAAAATGAACATATTTAGAAAAATGCTTGCAGCTGAACATCAGAATATGCACTGAGACCCTAGTAGAGGAGTTAAAGGTCAGAGGGAGCTGAAGGTGTTTGCAACCTCATAGGAAGAACAACAATAGCAACCAACAAGTTTCACCTCTAGAGCTCCTAGGGACTTAATCATCAATCATAAATTATACATGGTGGAAGGGGACCCATGGGTCCAACTGCATATGTAACAGACTATGCCATTGTCTGGCATTAATAGGAGGGTAAGCCCTTCGTCCTGTGAAGGTGCATTTTCTGAATGCAGGTGAATGCAGAATGTTGTGGTGGGAGTGGGTGGGAAGGGGAGCATCCTCATAGAAACGGGGCAGGGGAACAGGAGAGGGGGTAACTGGTAAAGAAGATAGCATTTGAAATGTAAATATGTCAAGTATCCAATAAAAATAAATAAAGTATAATGAAAACCTTTGAAGTATAAAGTCTGCAATTAGAAACTGGTTGGAGCGAGCGAACACTCGAGCAGACAATCCGGGATAAACCCATCGAGATCATAGCATACGTTTGCTGAGGATATCTAAAAAAGGCAGCTTTCACACTGAAGGTGGGATGAACCCAGCAAGAAAAGTTTAAGCAACCAAATACTGCATGAAAATAGAGTACAATGGGGGAGCGAGAAGATCCATGTGGGTGACCACCAGGGTTCTGTGGTACAGGTAAGGAATATCCTTCCAGGGTATTCTTCAAGAACACACTGCTGAAAATGTTGAGTGTTGAAACCAGAAGGTCAGGATGCTTTCCCTTGATAATAAAAATTAGCACATGGTAGGACTTAAAAGCCAAATTCTGGTAGTGAATTTTCTATAAGAATTGTCAACGATTATCTATTTTTCTGCGTTGATATTTATTTTTTGGGGATTTATGACACTTGGGATCTCTATAGCTTCACATTTAAACGTTTGTTTGAATGGTATGTGGTCTCCTTTCTGTGCTTGACTGGAGTATTCTTCAAGCCTATGGCAAAGCTGCGGGATAGCTTGGGGGATGACCTGTTGTTTGTAGGACAGATATTGTCAGCTGTTAATAACCTCAAGAAAGTTGAAATGACCATGGAATTCAAATTTCTGTACCACTGTGGACATGAGCTGGGGATTAGGTGACATTAAAAGACAGAAGTGTCAGGTATCAATGTGAGAAAAGACCTTTGGTACAGTGAGGGCATGTTTTCCCAGTGTAGAGGAATGCCAAGGCACTGAGATGGAGATGATGATTGGGAAAAGGTGCACCTTCATGGAAGCAAGTAGAGAAGGAGGAGAAATGGGTGCAGGGGGATGGGGGTGGGAAGATGATAACATTTGAAATTTAAATACAAAGAGTAACTAATAAATAACTGATACGAATAAGAAGGTACTACCTCAGCTCCACTATTCAGAAATAGAGAAAATCGAATCTTGCATATTAATGTAGCTATATGAGAAATTAACAGTACAATTTATTTAAAAATATATTATATTTCTTAAGAAATCCATACTGTTCACTTTGTGCATTGTAACTCCTACGGCTCCTCTAAACTCCAACCTCTAACCCTTCCCTTTACCTCCACCAGATTTGACTCTGCCACTCACTCCCACTCACATTTGTGTTTTCTTTTAATTTTTTAATAAGTTACCTGTTTGTTTTTTTCTATATATTTGTGTTTTGGGAGAAAAAAGGTCTACATTCCCTTATTGTACCAGATCTTCTAATCTGAGCTATGATATATGAAATATTTTATGGATTTATCAAATGGGTATGTTAAAACATTTTAATGGAATATTTTTATACAGATCAGTGAAAAGATTGTACATATAAAAACAACTAACTTCTTTGCTTTGATTGAATTGCCCAGTGTGATGTATACAATAAAAAATTTCAAGTACTAAGATATATACAAATACATAGACATATATCACACACCCTCACACACACACACACATACACACACACACACACACACACACATATATATATATAACATATATGAATATTACATTTTCAAAACTAGTATATTGTTCTTTTCTCCGTCTGTATGTTTGTTTTTAACCTACTTGTGTTTCTGAGATTAGACTATATTGATTTGCCAAACAGTTTCATAAATATTTGAAGTTATTTCAGTGCAAGAGAGAGTATAAAATGTTAAACAAGAAAAGTAAAACATTAATTCCATCTCATTTTCAGGGCTCTGTGTTTTACTGCTAAAAACCAAGGAGTACTGCTTTGTATTATAAGGTCCTGAAAGAAAAGGCATTAGCTGGACTTGCTTAGCTGTTTGTTCCCTGAAGACTTCTACTATCTCCCTGCCAGTTAAGTACTCCCCACATGACAATCTGGGTACTTGTATAAAATTTTATCGCAGTAACTAATATGTACTGTTATGAGTGTTATGAGAGTCTTTCAAAGTGATTTAATGTTAGTCGAGCAATACTGATTGAGTTGAAATGTTACTTCCTTCAGATTGGTTTCATTTATTAAAATGACTTCAAAAGAAACATTCTTCTGAGAGGCTCATTAAGACCTAACTTTGGGTAAATTGATTGTGCATATTTAATTATTTAGATCCCTTAAGCAATGTATCTGGGGTACCAAATCAAAATTATTTTGACAGCATGTCCAAATTTTAACATTCAGTCAAAAACTGACTGTTGAGCTAACAGTAATATTTAGAAGTAATATGTATGCTGAGAATAAGTGACGGTTCTTTGCACATTGCTAAGCAGAAAATCTTGTCCCCTCTGTGACTCAAAGTAAGGGGCATGAAAGGAATGTAAGAGAAGGTTGATAGAAAGAGGTTCTCTGAGATGCTGTCTTCTGGACAAGAGTCAACCATGAGAGAGGTGAGCACACATTGGTTCTGATGATATACACAAGACCAGGTTTGGAAAACAACATTTCATCTGTGCTGACGCAGTGGCTCCAACTTTTCTCTTTGGGTCTTAGTGGTTTCTGGAAAAGGGACTGTTGTTTTTCTTTAGAATGTAGCCTCTGATGGGTTAGATATGCTCAGAGATAATACTCCTCCACCCTCATATTCAGTTCATATGAGCAGATTACTTTTAACTTATTCTGTGGGGCCGACATACATGAAACCCACCTGGTAAGAGAAGAAGGCTTATTGAAAAGACATGTTTCTGTTGTGCTAGGAGACGCATAAGAGTGTAAACTCATGAGGAGTTTATTTCAAATAACTGGCACTTTTCATTTAGTCTAAACCATAAAAACCCAAAGGACAGCATTTATTTTCTATTTATTTTTCCCCCATTTCTCAGTATTTACAGTTCAAATGTTATCCCTTTCTCACTACTCCCTTAACCCCTCCGCCTCAACTTGTTTCCATGAAGGTGCTACCTCTACCAACCACCCTCTCCACCTCAGTCCCTTGGCAGTCCCCTTCACTGGGAAAATGAGCCTTCACTGGACCAAAGGCTTCTTCTCCCTTTAATGCTAGACAATGATATACTCTGCTACATATGCGACTGTAGCCATGAGTCATTCTATGTGTGTTCATTGATTGGTGTTTTAGTCCCTGGGAGTTCGGGAGTGTTTGCTTGGTTGGTAGTGTTCTTCCCATGGGGTTGCAGACTCATTCATCTCCTTTAGTTCTTCTTCTAGATCCTTCATTGGAGACCTCATGTTCAGTCCAATGGTTAGCTTGTTTTAGATCGTTTCAACCTTCCTTCTACCCAACCAACAAGAGGTAGGGGAAAACAAGGTTTAGAGAAAAAGAAGGTTGTAGACCTATTTAGAAATACATCTTTGCTATGATTCCAATTTTTGTTGTCAGGATACTAGAGGTTTAGTTAAATAGCAAACATAAAATATAAATAAGCAAGTGAAGGACTGTATGACAAGAACTTCAAACATCTAAAGATGGAAATAGAGGAAGATCTCAGAAAATGGAAAGATCTCCCATGCTCAGGGATTGGAAGGATCAACATTTTAAAAATGGCCATCTTACCAAAAGCAATCTACAGATTCAATGCAATCCCCATCAAAATTCCAACCCAGTTCATCACTGAGTTGGAAAGAGCAATGTGCAATTTCATCTGGAATAACAAAAGACCAAGCATAGTGAAATCCATCCTCAACAACAAGAAAACATCTGCGGGAATCACTATCCCTGACCTATATTACAAAGCAATTGTGCTGAAAACTGCATGGTACTGGTACAGAAATAGACATGTAGATCAATGGAATAGAATAGAAGATGCAGAAATGAGCCCTCACATATACGGTCACCTGATTTTTGACAAAGGAGCAGTAAACATTCAATGGAAAAAGGACAGCCTATTCAACAAATGGTAGTGGTCCAACTGGCCCTCAGCATGCAGAAGAATGAAAATAGACCCTTTCTTATCTCCTTGTACAAAGCTCAAGTGTAAGTGGATCAAAGATCTCCACATTAAACCAGATACACTGAAACTATTAGATGAGTAAGTAGGGAAAACCTTAGAACTCATAGGCATAGGAGAAAATTTCCTGAACAGAACACCAATGGCTCAAGCTCTAAGGTCAAAGATTGACAAATGGGAATTAATGAGATTGCAAACTTTCTGTAAGCCTAAGTACACTGTCAAGAAAACAAAATGGCAGCCAACAGAGTGGGAAAATATCTTTACCATCCCCACATCAGATAGAAGCCTAATATCCAAGGTATACAAAGAACTCAAATAGCTAGACACCAGAGAATCAAACAACCCTATTAAAAATGGGGTACAGAGTTAAACAAAAAGTTCTCAATCGAGGAATATCAATTGGCAGAGAAACATCTAAGAAAGTGCTTGACATCCTTAGCCATGAGGGAAATGCAAATCAAAACAACACTGAGATTCTACCTCACACCAGTCAGATTGTCCAATTTTCAAAACTCAGATGACAGCAGATTCTGGCAAGGATGTTGAAAAAGAGGAACACTTCTCCACTTTTGGTGGGGTTGTAAACTGATACAACCACTCTGGAAATCAGTCTGGGGATTCCTCAGAAAATTGGACATAGTACTACCTGAAGATCCAGCTATTCCACTTATGGGCATACACCCCAGACACAGTCCAAAATACAACAAAGACACAAGCACCACAATGTTCATAGCAGCTCTATTTATAATAGCCAGAAGCTGGAAAGAACCCAGATGTCCTTCAATAGATGAATGGATAAAAAAAATTATGGTACATTTACACACTGGAGTACTACTCAGCTCTCAGAAACAATGACTTAATGAAATTCTTAAGAAAATGGATGCATCTAGAGAATGTCATCCTGAGTGATATACCCCAGTCACAAAAGAACCGACATAATATGCAGTCACTAATAATGGGATACTAACCACAGAATGCTCTGAACACCCCAGAAACAAGTCACAGACTGTGTGAAGTTCAAGAAAAAAAAAGAAAAGAAGTAATATGGTAACCTCAAAGATTTTATTTCTGTGAATGAAGAAATGGTACCATGTGCTTGACAATTTGATGTATAATTTAACACCTCGGTGATTGTATAAAAAATTTCAAAATAAATAAATAAATAAATAAATAAATAAATAAATAAATAAAAAATAAGTAGTGGCAGTCTATTCCAATAGCAAACACCAAGTACAAATCAGTAGCAGTGGCTTGATCCAGTAGAAATTGAAAGGCTCTGCTGAATCTGCACGAATCAAGGCAAGTGGTAAAATCAACCAGAATACTCCAAGGTGTTCAGTGGATGGTTTCTCTCTACAAAGTATAGGTCAGTGAAGACCAGTTAAAAAGCTAGACCAGTGAAACTTTGCAGGGCCAGTGCAGACATGCCAAATTTTGTACAATGTCATAATGCAAGAGGGACCTCTCACTGTTTATGGGGTTCAATTTATATCTTTCCAATATCACATGTCCTCTCAAGTGTCTACTTCAACAAAAGAGCCTTTTCCGCATCTGGTTTAACAAAGCATCCTTCCACAAGACAGCTTCCAGAAAAGTTTATGTGCCACACCTGAGTTCCCAAAGAAACCACACATTTCTACCTCCCATAGTGGACAAAGGAGCCTTGATATACAAAAACGAAGCCTGGTATAGAGTGATCAGCTTGAACTCATGAGTATTTTTAACCCCTTCTCCTGTTGCTACATATGAATATACAGGGGTTTTACTTTCAAAATATAAATATAAGAACAGGATAAAAGCATAAATGTCCCTTGGGTTTTAAGTATAAATCTGTTTTGTAATGTTTGTATAAATGCAGATACTTTTTGCCATGAAGAATAGCAAGTATCCCTACCTATGCACATATCTTTTTTAAAAATTATTTTATTGCATATTCTCTGTATTTACATTTCAAATGTTATTCCCTTCCCATCTCTGCTCCCATTCTCTTTTCCCCCTTCGCTTGTTTCTATGAAGGTTCTTCTAATCACCCTCTCCACCCCATTGCCTTGGCATTCCCCTACACTGGGAAAACCCACTTTCACTGGACCAAAGGCCTCTTTCCCATTGATGCCAGACAAAGCTATCCTCTGCTACATATGCTCCTGGAGCCATGAGTCTCTCCATGAGTGCTCAATGATTGGTGTCTTAGACAATGGGAGTTTTGGAGGGTTTGGTTAGTTAATAGTGTTGTTCTTTTCATGAGGTTGCAAACCCTTTCAGCTCCTTCAGTCCTGTCTCTAGGACCTTTATTGGGGTCTTGTGTTTAATCGATGGTTAGCTACAAGCATCCTCAGCTGTGTCTGAATGACTCTGGCAGATCCTCTGAGGAGACATCCATATCTGTTTCCTGCCAGTAAGGAATAATGTCTAGGTTTGAAGGCTGCATGTGGGATGGATTCCCCCGGTGAGGCAGTCTCTGATTGATCCTTTCTCCAGTCCCTACTCCACTATTTGACTTTAAATTTCCTCCCATGAATGTTTTGTTCTACCTTCTAAGAAGGACTGAGGCATCCACCTTCTGGTAGTCCTTCTTTTTGAGCTTCATTAGGTCTGTGAATTTTTTTCTTGGATATTCAGAGCTTTTGGGGGCTAGTATCTGCTTGTCAGTGAGTACATACCATGAGTGTTCTTTTGTGACTCAGTTACCTCACTCAGGATGATAGTCTCTAGTTCCATCCATTTGCCTAGGAATTACATGAAGTCATTGTTTCTAATAGCTGAGTAATACTCCATTTTGTAAATGTACAACAATTTCTATATCAATTTCTTTGTTAAAAAGACATCTATGTTCTTTTCAGCTTTTGGCTATTATAAATAATGCTGCTATGATAATAGTGGAGCATGTGTCCTTGTTATATGTTGGAGTGACTTTTATGTATATGCCCAGGAGTGGAAAAGCTGAGCTTTTTGATAGTACTATGTCCGATTTTTTGAGGAACTGCCAAGACTGATTGCCCAAGTGGTTATATCAGCTTGCAATCCCACCAACAGTGGAGGAGTGTTCCTCTTTTTCCACATACTCATCAGCATCTCCTGTCATCTGAGTTTTTGATCTTAGCCATTCTGACCCATGTGAGGTGGAATCTCAGGGTTGTTTTTATTTACATTTCCCTGATGACTGGGGATGATGAATAATTTTTTAAGTGCTTCTCAGCCATTCAGTATTCTTCAGTTGAGATTTTTTTTTTGTTTAGTTTTGTACCCCGTTTTTAACAGGATTATTTGATTCTCTGGAGTCTAACTTCTTGAGTTTCTTTATATATTGTATACCAGCCCGCTATCAGATGTAGGACTGGTAAAGATCCTATCTTATAAAGGCCAAGAAATCCTATCTACTGGGTGACCATTTACATCTGCATTACATAGAGCACTTGTCTGTTAAGCAGTTCTTGGATGCAACATGTTCTCTTTCTTTGACATTCTTCATTTTCCTAAAATCAAGTAACAATATACAGATTGAGCAGCTTGCATTTAGAAATACCTATACACACACACACACACACACACACACACACACACACACTCACACACACTCACACATACACACACACACCTTATAACAATACATCAGAAAGCCTTCAATTTAAAAGAGAACATTGATGGGTATAAGGAATGCTTTGAAGGGAGGAAATATAAGGGAAAATATCATGATTATATTAAAATCTTAAAAATTAAAAAAAAACTCCATTTCAAGGCATGTATCTGTTTTCCTTTTTATGATTTCAAAAGAAAATAAGCCACTTATTTGCAGTTTGCTTGCCAGCCTCCGTATGTAGACCTCTAAATGAAAACTAGAGTGCTTGCAAGTGTTAAATTCTACAGACACTAGATCGAGACTGTGTGTTACTCAGTGTTGTTTGATAAGATATTGCCAGCATTATCTTTAATCTACAAGAGCCTTTCTGCTTTTCTCTTTGAGGGAAAAATCTATAATGGCAACTTTATCCCACATGTCTATCTATACTGAATGACAACTGTGCCTGTAATCTATAAGGGGGGCATTCTGGTTTTCTTCTCTGTTTTGTTGAACCAGTTGAATTTTACTTTGTAATCTCAGCTACTCCTTATTTCTAAAAACAAAGAGGACAAGGCTTTGTCATGTTTAAGTATCTGTTAGAAGTGCTTTCCTTCTCTTTTGATGAATGCTGCCTTGGATATTTTAGCTGCTATGACCAAATGTCATGGAGTGGATGACTTAAGCAATGAACTACATGAAAATTTGCTGGATCTTAAAGAGCCCTCCTTTTTATATACCAGAAAAGTAAGTTTCAAGTGAAGTAACTTCTGATTTGTAGAGCCCATGGTATTGTTCATTTCTTATGAACACAATAATCACACTGTGGCCACAACACTCACTTGACTTTGCATGATCCCATTCGACAGAGCATCACATTAAAGATTAAGTCTATAAACTCTGATTGAGAGGACAAACATTCAGCAGACAGCATGTATTACCTTGACAACTCATCTGTTACATAAACTCTGACACCGTAACCAAAGATGACTATTGAAAGTATAAGGATGCTTCGTTTCAACAGAGTGTAGGCAAACTTCAAAAATCACAAACCATTGAGGCTCCAGTGTTCTGGGAAGGTGGTTTTTTTCCCACTTACTCCTCACTCACTCTTTATTGTATTCCTGAAATATAAGAAACTCAGAATTCCAGTGAAGAGGACCTTGTTCCCATGTAGGCTTGTTTTCCCAGTGTAGGGGAATGCCAAGGAGCTGAGGTAAGAGAGGGGGTTTGGAAGAAGCAGCACCTTCATGGAGGCAATGGGAGGGTGAAGATGGGATTGTAGTAAAGGGAATAACATCTGAAATGTAAATGCAGAGAATATCCAATAAAAGAAAGACTCATTCTATTCTTAAAATCTATCACTTTTTTCATTTTAATGTTGCGTTATATGATTAGTGGTTTTTTTTTCTCTTTCCAAATGTCATTGCTCACTTCTCTAATTCTCTTCTCACTGTAAAAGTATTGACAATAGTGGCTTGTGGGGTGGTGTACCATAAGAGGAAGCCTGGTAAGTTTGTTGTAAGTCTAGAAGAACTAGGGACTCTGAAGGGATGTTAGAAGCTTCACCTACAGGCACCAGGCCCCTGTCAAGTAGTCAGAGACCACCACAGAGAGATTTGTGACCATCAGTCATGTAGGGGCAATGATACAAGCCATTGCACATGTTAGTGAGACATCCCTAACATCTCAGACAAAGACATTAGGAAGAAGCTACTATGAGAACCTAACCTGCCCTAAAACTCTGTATAAGATCCTATCCAGAAAAAAATAAAGTCTGTGAGAATTACTGTATCTTCTGAGAGTGTCTGTCATAAGAGCTGTAACACTACCAGGAGAAAGAGCTATCCTTCCAAAACTTTCCCCACCAGAAGTTCTTCTGCTCTCTGCTTGCTGGGTAGCCAGCCTTCTTCCTGCTCAGCTCAGTGCAGCCAGTGCAGCTTTGAGCAGAGGCAGTAACAGAAGCAGTAGAGGTGGCAGAGGCAATTCCCTTTGCCTGGTTGTGACCAGTCCCCTTCATTTGTACCTGTACACCCCTCGGGTACACATGCCAACAGTGCCTGGCAAATGGGTCAATGTTTAAGAGCACTTGCTTTTCTTACAGAATATTAGGCTTGATTCTCATCACACACGTAGTTCAAAACTACCTGAAGCTAATTTTTCAGTGTCACTAAATATTCTTTTTTGGTTCCCATGGGTGCTGTACACACATGATGTATACTTGCAAGCATTTATTCATATACATAAAATAAAGATACATTTTCAGTGTATGAAGAATAAGTATCTTACATTAAAAATATTGAGGCCGTTTATGACTACCATTCTAGCCTTTCCTTTTCACCTTTCTTCTGCACTAACATAGACAGACTTATTCTTAGATTTTCTACATTGGGTATCTCCCAGTCAACTTTTCTATCACTGAGAAACCTCAAACATGGAGGAAATCTCACACATCCTCACACATAAAAACATTCTCATCAATCTTCTTTCTCTTCTATTGCTGTGTGATTCCTGTCCTCCCACTGATCCATTTTATCGTCTAACTGTAACCTCTTAATTACTATTTCATATCCAGATCATGTCATGAAATAGAGATTGTAACATCTTCCACATTTTGTTACACAAGCATTTGATAATATGTAGAACACATTCCTTTTCTATTTTTCAGTCGTTTTTCATCAACTTAATAATTTATTTGTCACATGCTTCTTAATCTTTGAGCTGTAGGTATGCATACATTTTCTAAATCTTAAACTTCATTGTAAGGTAGTAAAAATAATTGATATTAATTAGTTATTTTCACTTCTCTATATGTACAGTATTTAGAATACAGTTAAATTATTTGAGAAAAAAGCTACATAGAGAATCACCTTATAAAAGTGCAGTGATATGTGGTTAGTATAGTATAGTTATTTAACTTTTATTTATTTTGTATTCTTAATGAAAATTAAAGTATTGAAAAAACTGTTAGGTTACATAATGTATTTCAATGATTAATATATGAAGAATTACTTAAGTTTTATGTTTGAGGTTAATATTTTTACCAAGTATTAGAAATAAATCATTCTATTAGCATTAGCAAGTATTGCTGAATTTCTAAAATATAGTACCTAAGTGAAAACATCTTCTATGAAAATGGAAATTCTTTATTTTAGTCATCTACTGACCAAAGCAAGTAATCATAAAAAAAAAGTCAATTTAGTTAGCATCAGTAGTTAACTGCAAGCGTGAACATACATCTGTCTGGGGACATCTCCCTAATACTTGTCCCATTTCTTTAGTGTGTCACTGACCATGATCCTGTATTATTACATTATGTGACACTTCTTTCCTACTTCAGTATTTGCTCACTCTTATTCTCCTTTATTCTAAAAAAGCATATAACTAACACATTAATCATTGAGTACAAATGATGCCCACTGGCAATGAGAAACTATGGTCATATAAGATGTGCCTATTATTAATGGTGTTTTGCTGTTATTGTAATTAATAAGCATATGAGGAATTTTCAAAAGAGACTTATGATGATTAATTTCTTAGATGGAAAAACCTCCTGTCTCCTTTCTAAATGAGGAGAGTCTGAGATTTATAGATGCTTAGTGCCTTCTCCAAATTCACAAACAAAAGATGGTAACAGTGAGAATGGGTATCATTGAAAATTCCCTTGCCACCTGATCATACAAGAAAAAGCATTTCAGTTTCAAACAAAGCAAGGTGAAACATTCCCACCTCAGCACCACCTCCTATATAGCCCAATCAATATTCTTAAAATTTTCTACAACGGTTATCAATGAAATGAGTGGAATTCTTTTACAGTATCTGCTATCAGATTTATGGGGGTCTCTTCAAAGATTCAGAGTTTTTAAGTTGATACATATGTCACATAATATCCTAAAGCTGTGTACTATTTCTTAAACGTATTATGGGGAAAACTACTTAGCACAGAGGAGGCAACTGTCTTTTATGTGATAGCTCTGTGTCCTCTAACTGTCACTGTCAGAGAGTGAGGAATGTAAGTCCTTGAAAACAAAGCTCCATATGTAGAGAGATATTTTATTTTCTTCTTCACTTATAGCAAATTATGAACCTCTTCTATGGTCAGAATTTAATTCTCTCTACAAAGCTACAGTTTCACAAAAAGTCAGAAAATAGTATTTTAAACACTCAAGTGTCTTTATATGTATTCTTTTTTTTAACGACTTTATTTTGCAAAACAAAGATAAATGTACAGATTTTAAGCATTTTTTGCTTAGCATTATACATTTTTGTCAGTACTGTTTTTTCAGACATTAAAATAAATTTTACATAAAACCATGTGAATATATTTTTTAGTCAGTACTTGATTTTTTTCAAGGGCTTGACAGTATGCACTGAAAACCTACTAGTTACAATAAGCATAAAGTACATGTAAAACAAAACACAACATAAATAGTCAAAGTCTTCTTGTTTTGTGAATATATGTATATTTTTTGTTTTCTTTATTTCTTGGACTTCATACAGTCTGTGAGTTGTTTCTGGGGGAGTGCAAGCCTCTGGGGTTAGCATCCCACTATCAGTGACTGCATATTATGTCTGTTCTTTTGTGACTGGGTTATCGCACTCAGGATGATATTCTCTAGATGCAGCCATTTTCTTAAGAATTTGGTTAAGTCATTGTTTCTGGTGGCTGAGTAGTTTTCCATTGTGTATATGTACCACAATTTTTGTATCCATTTGTCTTCTGAAGGACATCTGGGATCCTTCCAGCTTCTGGTTATTATAAATAGAGCCACTATGAACATTGTGGTGCATATATATTTGTTGTGTATTAAAGTGTCTCTGGGGTATATGCCCAGAAGTGGAATAGCTGGGTCTTAAGGTAGTACTATATCCAATTTTCTGAGGTATCGCCAGACAGATTTCCAGAGTGGTTGTATTAGCTTGCAACCCCACCAACAGTGGAGAGGTGTTCCTCTTTCTCCGCAGCCTCGCCAGCATCTGCTGTCATCTGAGTTTTGGATCTTGGCCAACTGACTGGTGTGAGGTGGAATCTAAGGGATGTTTTGATTTGCATTTCCCTGATGGCTAAGGATGTCCAGCAATTCCTCAGATGTTTTTCGGCCATTCGGTGTTCCTCAACTGAAAATGATTTGTTTAGGTCTGTACCCCATTTTTTAATAGGGTTATTTGATTCTCTGGTGTCTAGCTTTTTGAGTTTCTTGTACACCTTGGATATTAGGCCTCTATCTGATGTGGTGTTGGTAAAGATCTTTTCCCATTCTGTTGGTTGCTGTTTTGTTTTCTTGACGATGTCCTTAGCCTTACAGAAACTTTGCAATCTCATTAAGTCCCATTTGTTAATCTTTGACCTTAGAGCTTGAGCCATTGGTGTTTTGTTCAGGAAATTTTCTCCTGTGCCTATGTGTTCTAAGGTTTTCCCTACTTTCTCATCTAATAGTTTCAGTGTATCTGGTTTAATGTGGAGATCTTTAATCCACTTACACTTGAGCTTTGTACAAGGAGATAAGAACGGGTCTATTTTCATTCTTTTGCATGTTGAGTGCCAGTTGGACCAGCACCATTTGTTGAATAGGCTGTCCTTTTTCCATTGAATGTTTACTGCTCCTTTGTCAAAAATCAGGTGACCATATACATGAGGGCTCATATCTGGATCTTCTATTCTATTCCATTGATCCACCTGCCTATTTCTGTACCAGTACTATGCAGTTTTCAGCACAATTGCCTTGTAATATAGCTTGAGGTCAGGGATAGTGATTCCCGCAGATATTTTCTTGTTGTTGAGGATGGATTTCGCTATTCTAGGTCTTTTGTTATTCCATATGAAATTGCACATTGATCTTTCCAATTCCATGAAGAACTGGGTTGGAATTTTGATGGGGATTGCATTGAATCTGTAGATTGCTTTTGGTAGGATGGCCATTTTTAAGATGTTGATCTTTCCAATCCATGAGCATGGGAGATCTTTCCATTTTCTGAGATCCTCCTGGATTTCTTTCTTTAGAGGTTTGAAGTTGTCATACAAGTCCTTCACTTCCTTAGTTAGAGTCACACCAAGGTATTTCATAGTTTTTGTAATGATTGTGAAGGGTACCTTTTCCCTAATTTCTTTCTCCACATGTTTCTCCTTTGAGTATAGGAAGGCTACTGATTTGTTTGAGTTAATTTTGTATCCGGCCACTTTGCTGAACTTGTTTATTATCTGTAGGAGTTCTCTGGTGGAATTTTTGGAGTCACTCAAGTACACTATCATGTCATCAGCAAAGAGTGATGTTTTTATCTCTTCCTTTCCGATTTGTATCCCCTTGATCTCCTTTTGCTATCTAATTGCTCCGGCCAGGACTTCCAGTACTATGTTGAATAGGTAGGGGGAGAGTGGGCAGCCTTGTCGAGTCCCTGATTTAAGTGGGATTGCTTCAAGTTCCTCGCCATTAAGTTTGATGTTGGCAGTTGGATTGCTATATATTGCTTTTATTATGTTTAAATAAGGGCCTTGGATTCCTGTTCTTTCCAGGACTTTTAACATGAAAGGGTGTTTGATTTTTTCGAATGCTTTCTCAGCATCTAGTGAGATGACCATGTGATTTTGGTCTTTAAGTTTGTTTATATGGTGGATTACATTGATGGAATTCCTTATGTTAAACCATCCCTGCATCCCAGGGATGAAGCCTACTTGGCCATGATGAATGATGGTTTTGATGTGTTCTTGGATTCGGTTAGCAAGGATTTTGTTGAGTATTTTTGCATCAATGTTCATAAGTGAGATTGGTCTGAAGTTCTCTTTCCTTTTAGGGTCTTTGTGTGGATTAGGTACGAGGGTTATTGTAGCCTCAAAAATGAGTTGGGTAATATTCCATCTGATTTTATCTTTTGGAATAATTTGGCGAATATTGGTGTTATATCCCCAATAAATGTCTGAGAAAATTCTGCACTGAACCCGTCTGGACCTTGGCTTTTTGTGGTTGGGAGGCTTTTGATGACTTCTTCTATTTCTTTAGGTGTTATAGGGTTATTTAGATGGTTTACTTGGTCCTGGTTAAACTTTGGGACCTTGTATCTGTCTAGGAATTCATCCATTTCCTCCAGATTTTCCAATTTTGTGGAGTATAAATTTTTGTAGTAGGATCTGATGATTTCTTGAATTTCCTCAGTTTCAGTTGTTATGGCACCACTTTCCTTTCTGATTTTGTTAATTTGGATACTCTCTCTTTGCCCTTTAGTTAGTCTGGCTAGGGGTTTATCAGTCTTGTTGATTCTCTCAAAGAACCAACTCTTTGTTCTGTTGATTTTTTTCAATGGTTCTTTTTGTTTCTATTTGGTCTATTTCTGCCCTAATTTTGATTATTTCTTGACGTCTACTCTTTTTGGGTATATCTGCTTCCTTTTGTTCTATGGCTTTTAGCTGTGCTGTCAGGTTGCTGATATGAGCTCTCTCCAGTTGCTTTTTGGAAGCAGTTAGGGCTATGAGTTTTCCTCTCAATACTGCTTTCATTGCATCCCATAGTTTTGGGTATGTTGTGTTATCGTTTTCGTTGAATTCTAAAAAGTCCTTAATTTCTTGCTTTATTTCTTCTTTGACCCTGCTATCCTTTAACAGAGCGTTGTTTAGTTTCCATGTGTATGTGGGCTTTTTGTTGTCTTTGTTGCTGTTAAAGACCAGCTGTAGACCATGGTGATCTGAGAGGATTCATGGGAGTATTTCAATCTTCTTATATCGATGGAGACTAGTTCTGTGTCCAATTATGTGGTCAGTTTTCGAGAAGGTGCCATGGGGTGGTGAGAAGAAGGTGTATTCTTTTACTTTAGGATAGTATGTTCTGTATATATCTATTAATTCTAGTTGGTTCAAAGTCTCTGCTAGTTTTGCAGTGTCCTTGTTCAGTTTTTGTTTCCCTCATCTGTCCATTGGTGAGAGTGGGGTATTAAAGTCTCCCACTATTATTGTGTGGGGTAAAATATATTTTTTGAGCTTTAGTAGAGTTTCTATTATGAATGTGGGTGATTTTTTATTTGGAGCATGTATGTCAAGGATTGAGAGTTCCTCCTGACAGATTTCCCCGGTAATGAGTAAAAAGGGTCCTTCTTTATCTTTTTTTGATAACTTTTTGTTGGAAATTTACTTTATTCGATATTAGAATAGCCACTCCAGCTTGCTTCTTGGAGCTGTTTGCTTGGAAGTTTTTTTTCCACCCTTTTACTCTGAGATAGTGCCTGTCTCTGTCTCTGAGATGAGTTTCCTCTATGCAGCAAAAGGCTGGATTTTGTTTATGTATCCAGTCTGATAGTCTATGTGTCTTTATTGGGGAGTTGAGACCATTTATGTTAATAGATATCAAGGAATAATTGTTTCTGTTTCCTGTCATTTTTGCTTTTTTGGGTTGAGTTGTGTCTGTGTTTTTTTCTTCTTTTAGTTTTCTTGTTTAGGAGTTTTCTTGTTTTTACTAGGCTCTATTTTCCCTCCTTGTATTGGGTTTTCCACCTATAATTCATTGTAGTGCAGGGTTTGTGATCAGATATTGTGTGAATTTTGATTTGTCTTGAAATATCTTTTTCTCTCCATCGATGGTGTTTGATAGTTTTGCTGGGTATAGCAGATTGGGCTGGCACTTTTGCTTTCTTAAGGAGTGCATGATGTCTGTCCAGGTTCTTCTAGCTTTCATTGTCTCTGTTGAGAAATCGGGTGTGAGTCTGATTGGTCTGCCTTTATATGTTACCTGACCTTTTTCCCTTACTGCTTTTAGTATTCTTTCTTTACTTTGGGCACTTGATGTTTTTACTATTATGTGTCCGGAGGTATTTCTTTTCTGGTCCAACCTATTTGGGTTCTGAAGGCTTCTTTTATGCTCGTGGTCATCTCATTCTTGAGGGTAGGGAAGTTTTCTTCTATGATTTTGTTGAAGATATTTACTGTGCCTCTTAGTTGAATCTTTTCTCCCTCTTCTATTCCTATTATCCTTAGGTTCGGTCTTCTCATTGTGTCTTGTATTTCCTGTACATTTTGGGTTAGGAGGTTTTTGTTTTTTGCATCTTCTCTGGCTGTTTTGTCTATGTTTGCAATGTTGGCTTCTGCCCCCGAGATTCTCTTCTGGATCTCTTGTAATCTGTTGGAAATGCTTGCTTCTGTGACTCCTGATTTCTTTTTTTGGTGTTCTGACTCTAGGGTTATCTCTTTTAGCGTTTTCTTTATTGTGTCAATTTCTGTTTTAATTTCCCTCTTCCATTCCTTTATTTCTTTGGTTCTGTTTTCCTCTTGTTCTTTGAGTTCTTTGAGTGTTTTTCTTGTTTCTTCTTTAAAAGCTTCTGAATCTTTTTGCTTTTCCTTCCTTTCTTGTTTAAGTAACTCTATCAGCGTCTTAAGGCATGATTTCAGGTCTGTGTCTTCTTTTTCTGGAGTGTTTGGAATTCCGATGTTTGCTACTATGGGAGAGCTAGGTTCTGGTGTTGCTAGATTGTCTTGGTTTCCTGGGGATATACCCTTTCTCTTTCCTCTTGCCATTTTGTTGTCAGTGATATGTTCTTGCCTTTCCCTTGTATCTGGTCTGTGTCCCTGGTACACTTTCCGTGTGCACTCCGCAGAGATCTCTCTACTCCTCGGCAGCCCAGGTTCTGGGTGGCAGATGGGCCAGGCTCTGCTCTGGGTCCTGAAGTCGCCTCCGGGTGTAAACAGAAGTTCCTAAGATCTGTTCCTGGTCACAGATGCTCAGCCTCTACGAGCCGCCGTTCTGGGTGGCAGATGGGCCAGGCTCTGCTTTGTGAATGACAGAATATTTCTTAATTAATTTGTTTTATTTGTTTTATATAATTTTTTCTATGACCATGCTAATTTTCCTAGTATGATAATATTACTGCATTTTATTTGAATTAGTAAAAATGTAAAACATACATAAAATTATTTATCTGTAGAAACATATTTTTAAAAATTTATTAAAAATACCCATATGACATTAAAAATTGAATCTAGAAATCTACTTATCAATCATCACCAAAACCAATAGAAATTTGTTTTGTTGTGTATTTACATGGATTAATGAAATCAATGATAACTTCAAAATTACATTAGAAGTTTAAATCATATAAATATAAATGAGAAACATTTTATATTGTATTTTATCAATGTTATGTTTTATATTTTAATTTATATGTAACTACTTTTGACTAGGTAATGGTGTCTTATAGTCATCATCATTTTAGTTGGCACAAAATGTTACCAAGAAAATAAATTTTGATTTTTACATGATCTGCAATGCATCATTATATATATATATATATATATATATATATATATATATATATATTTACATAATGCACATATGTGTGAACTTTAAAATTTTTTTGAAAGTGTTTATGAGATTATCAAGTATGTCCAGGAAATTGTAGTATAATATGAAAGATAAAGCAGATAAACATTACTTAATTTTTAATGATTATAAAATTAGTAAAAATAAAAGACATTAACTACATTAACTAGTCCACCAAAAGAAACTTAACCTACAGTTTTTCTGTGTACAGAACTTGTTATAACCTGAACATAGCGGAATTGTCATCAAAATGGTCAGACAGATTTGATGTACCAACAGATGGTAGCATATGCAAAATTCTATATCTAAACGTTAGGCATAGCTCATTAAGTCCTAAGGAGGAGGCCGGGAGGAACCCATGAACTAAAGAGGTCAAGGAACTATCATGAGAATAGGTCCTACAGAATCAGCTTACCTTGAATCAGGAGAACTCTCAGAGATCACAGAGCCTACAGGAGTGTGACCTAGGTCTTCTGCAAACATCTAATGACTAAGTAGCTTGGTGGAAAATCTAACAGTGCATGTGGGGTTACATGGTGGTAGTGGAAGTATACTTGACACTTTCTCTTACTTATGGAACCAATCCTGCCTATAAGACTTGGTTGTCAAGCCTTGATGTAAGAATATGTGCCTGATGTTACAGTAGCTTGTGATGCTGTATTTCTCAGATGTTCTTGGAAGACCTGCTTTTTTTCTGAGGGAAGTCAAGAAGGCATAATGGATCCCAGGACTAGGGAAGGTATCAGGGGTGGGAAAATGCTGCAGAGAGAATAATTGGGTGGGTAACTGTGGTTAAGATATAATATATCAGACAAGAGTATAAATAATGATAAAACCATAGCAGCAACAACAAAGGATTATCAGTAGCAATAGGCCTCCATTTATAGAAACCAAAGCTTCTTTTAGAAAGCTTGAGTATTAAAGTTCAAGTTTAAATGATAGTAGAGTGAAGATCATCTAGAGTACATTCAACAAAACTAGCTCTAAAAGACAGAGATAGAGAAATGGATGAAGGAATAGAGAGAAGGGGACATTTTCATTTGGATTTCTTTTTGTTTCCACCAAAAAATTTACTGGAAATTTTCTACATTTACATCATGTTATTCCTTTTCCACAATCCCAATAACCCCCCTCCCATTGCCTCAATGAAGGTGCTCACTCTCCCAATCACCGTCTCCCACCTCAGCATATTGGTGTTCCCAGCTTTCTCTAGACCAAAACTCTCCTGCCACTGATGTCAGAAAATGCTATCCTTTGCTGCATATGTACCTCAGCCCATGGGTCTGTCCTTGAGAACTCATTGGTTGGTGTTTTAGTCCCTAGGATCAGTGGTGGGTTTGGTTAGGTTTGTTCTTCCAATGGAGTTGCAGACACTTTCTCTAGCACCTTCACTGGGTTCAGTCTGATGGTGAGCTGTAAGCATTCTCCTCTCTATCAGTATGGTTCTGGCAGAGCCTCTGAGGCAGCATCAATAGCAGGTTCTTGCCAGTAAGCACAATGTGACAGCAGAAATAGTGCTTGGATTTATTGGCTGCATATGGGGTAGTTCCCCAAATGAAGAAGTTTCTGGATGATCTTTTCTTCAATACCTGCTCTGCTATTTGTACCTTTATTTTCTCCTTTTTGCGTTTTGTTCTTCCTTCTAAGAAAGACTGAGGCACCCAATTTCTGGCCTTTTAAGTTCTGTGGATGGATTCTTGGGTAATCCGAGCTTTTGGGGCTAGTATCTTGTTATAAATGAGTACTTACTATGAGTATTATTTTGTGACTGGGTTACCCCACTCACCATGATAGCTTCAAGTTCCATCCATTTGCCAAGAAATTTCATGAACACATTGTTGTTTTTAGATGAGTATTGGGGGAGTGTTCCTTTTTATCTACATCCTTGCCAGCATCTGCTGTCACCTGAGTTTTTGATCTTAGCCAGTTGAGAATGTTTTTTTTTTCTATCCTAGGTTTTTGATTATTCCAAATAAATTTGCAAATTGCTCTTTCTAACTCTATGATGAATTGAGTTGGAAATTTGATGGGGATTGCATTGCATTTGTAGATTGCCTTACATAAGATGTCCACATTTACTATGTTGATCCTTCAAATCCATGAGCATGGGAGATCTTTCCATATTCTGAGATCTTCTTCAATTTCCTACTTCAGAGACTTGAAGTTCTTGTCATACAGATCCTTCATTTGCTTAGTTAGGGTCACAAAAAGGTGTTTTATGTACTTTGTTACTATTGTGAAAAGTGTCTATTCTCTAATTTCTTTCTCAGCCTGTTTGTCCATCAAGTACAAGAAAGCTACTGATTTGTTTGAGTTAATTTTCTATCCAGCCACTTTGCTGAAGGTGTGTATCAGCAGTAAAAGTTCTCTAGTGGAAATTTTGGGGTGACTTAAGTATACTATCATATCATCTGCAAATAGTGATTTTTTGACTTCTTCCTTTCCAAGTTGTATCCCTTTCAGCCTTTTTGCTGTCTGATTGCTCTGGCCATGATTTCCAGTACCATATTAAGTAGGTAAGGAAAGAGTGGGCAGCCTTGTCTAGTTCCTGATTTTAGTAGGAGTATTACAAGTTTCTCACCATTTAGTTTGATATTATCTACTGGTTTACTGTATACTATTTTTACTATGTTTAAGTATGATCCTTGAATTTCTGACATTTCTAAGACTTTTAATATGAAGGAATGTTAAATTTTGTCAAATGCTTTCGTTAAATCCCTAGAGATGATTATGTGTTTTTTTTTTCCTTTGAGTTTGTTTATGTTGTAGATTACATTGTTGGATGTCTGTATATTGAATCATCATTGCATCATTAGGATAAAGCCTACTTGATCAAGTTGAATGGTGATTTTGATGCGTTCTTGGATTTGGTTTGCAAGAATTTTATTGAGTATTTTTGCATCAATGTTCATGAGAGAAATTGGTCTATAGTTCTCTGTTGTTGTGTGGTTTAGGAATGAGCAGAGTGTTTTTGCAAAGAATGAGTTGGTTGCTATTCCTTCTGTTTCTATTTAATGAAATAGTTTGGAAAGTATTTGTATTAGGTCTTCTATAAATGTTTGATAGATTTCTGCACAAAACCCATCAGTCCTGGGCTTTTTTTTTGGGTGGGGGCGTTGGAAGGCTTTTGATGACTGCTTCTATTTCATTTGGGGTTATGGGACTTTTTAGATTGTTTATATGATCCTGATTTAACTTTGGTACCTGGTATCTGTCTTGGAAATTGTCCATTTTCTCTGTTGAGTATAGACTTTTGTAGTGTGATCTGATGATTTCTTGAATTTCCTCATTTTCTGTTGTTATGTCTTCCCTTTCATTTCACATTTTGTTAATTTCGATACTCTCTCTGTGCCCTCTAGTTAGTCTGGCTAAGGTTTTAGTGATCTTGATTTTTACAAAGAACCAGTTTTTGGTTTTGTTGATTTTTTTTGTATTGTTCTTTTTGCTTCCATTTGGTTGATTTCAGCTCTGAGTTTGATTATTTCCTGCTTTCTACTCCTCTTGTGTGTATTTCCTTTTTTTGTTCTAGAGTTGTCAGGTGTACTCTCAAGCTGTTAGTTTATGCTCTCTCCAGTTTTGTTGTTGTTGTTGTTGTTTTCTTCTGTTTGGCAGCATTCAGAAATGTAAGTTTTCCGCTTATTACTGCTTTCATTGTATCCCATAAGTTTGGGTGTGCTGTGCCTTCATTTCCATTAAATTCTAAGGAGTCTTTAATTTTTTTATTTATTTCTTGATTGACCAAGCTGTCAGTGAGTAGAGTATTGTTAAGCTTCCATTTATTTCATAACTTATGTTAGTTTCATTGTGTCTCTGTTCAATTTCTGCTTCCATGATTTGTCTATTGATGAGAGTGGGGTGTTGAAATCTCCCACTATTATTGGGTGTGGTGTAATACATGCTCTGCACTTTATGTAGTTTGCTTTATTAATGTGGGTGCCCTTGTATTTGGAGCATAGCTGTTCAGGATTGAGGGTTCACCTTGATAGATATTTTTCTTTGAGAAGTAAAAAGTATCCTTCCTTGTCTTTTTTTGATGACTTTTGGTTGATATTAAGAGATATTACAGAATAGTGACTTTTTTCCTGCTATTTTTGTTGTTAGATTTAAAATTATGTTTGTGTGTTTTTCTACTTTGGTGTTTGCTTTAAGAATAGTAGTTTCTTGATTTTTCGTAGGGTGACTTTCTCTCTTTGTGATGGAGTTTTCCATCTTTTTCTTCTTTTATTATTGGATTTGTGGACAAATATTGTATAAATTTGTTTTTGTCCTGGAATAATTTGGTTTCTCCATCTATGATAATTGAGAGTTTTTTCAGATACAATAATCTTGTGTGGTATTTGTTGTCTTTTACGTTCTGTATGATGTCAGGCCAGGATCTTCTAGCTTTCATAGTCTCTGTTGAAAAGTCTGGTGTAATTTTGATTGGTCTGCCTTTATATATTACCTGTTCTTTTTCCCTTACTGCTTTTAGTATTATTTCTTTGTTTTGAACATTTGTTGTTTGGACTATTATGTGTCGGGAAAAAATTACTTTTTGGTCAACTCTATTTGGGGTTCTGTAGCTTCTTGTATGTTTATGGTCATCTCTTCCTTTAGGATAGGAAAGTTTTCTTTTATAATTTTGTTGATGATATTTACTGGACCTTTCAGTTGGAAGTCTTTGCTCTCTTCTACACCTATTATACTTAGGTTTTTTCTTCTCATTGTGTCCTAGATTTCCTAAATGTTTTGGTTTAGACTCTGATTTTTGCATTTTCTCTAACTGTTTTGTCAATGGTTTTTATGGTATCTTTTACTCCTAAGATTCTCTCTTCCACCTCTTGTATTCTGCTAGTGATGCTTGCATTTATGACTCCCAATGTCTTTCTTAGGTTTTCCAACTTCAGGTCTCCTTTTGTGATTCCTTCATAGTTTCTATTTCTGTTTTCAGTTTCTTCACCTGTTTGTGCTTTCTTTTAGCTCTTTAATTGACTTTTGTGTTTTTGTGTTTTTACTTTAAGGGCTTCAAATTGTTTGAATGCGTTCTCCTGGCTTTCCTGTACTTTCAAAAATGTGTTGTTTATGTGCTTCTAGAGGACCTCCATCATCATCATGAAGTACAATTTTACGTCTAATTCTTGTTTTTCTGGTGAGTTGAGATCTCCACTATTTTACGTGTTGGGTGAACTGACTTCTGATATTGCCAGATTGTCTTGGTTTTCGTTTTTTAGATTCTTGGGCTTTCCTTTTGTTATCTTCTTATAGGTGATGCTAGGTTGTTGTCTCTTACTGGAGCTTGTCTCTCTTGTGGGTCTGTGTGCCCATGGTATTCAGAGGGAGAGTGATCCTGGGTGTTCAGCTCTCTGGGTAGGCTGTGAGTTCTAATTGCAGTGTCCAGTCCTGATGCAGCTGGGCTGCCTCTGACCGGAAATGCCTATTTCTATGCAGCACTGCCACCTGCACTCTGAGAGTTCCAGGCAGCCTCTCCCTGGATAGACAGTGGAGAAGGAATATGCACTTGGCCCTGAGCTCAAAAGCCCTCCTGCGGCTCTTCCAAGTGTCAAGCAAACTGCAGGAAGTCTGCCAGTCCTGATGAACCTGGACCAGGTCTGGCCTTGGACCAGAAGTGTGACCTCCCAGGCAGCACCTCCAGCTGTGCCCTGTGAGTTCTGGGTAATCTCTTCCTGGATAGAGAGTGGGGAGAGAACATGGGCACACCCCTACACAATCAGGAGTGAGAGCAATTCTATGGCTGTTCAGAATGTCCAGCAACCTGTGGGCAGGCTGCCAGTGCTGATGGGTGTTCAGCTCTCTAAGGAGAGTCTGTGAGTTCAGATGACAATGGGCCTGATCTAGCTCTGTGTGCAGATGGAGGCCCGTGGGCTCCGTAGGGAGTGAGCTCAGTTCCCTGCGCGCAGGTGGTGAGTCCTGATGGCAGTGTGCCTGTTCTTTCTATGTCTCTGGGCCCAGATGGAGGCTGGATCAGTTCTATCCCAGACTGCACCTTGATCCTGTGCCCCGAGAGTTCCCAAATGTCCTCCCCAGACAATCAGTGGAGAGAGAGCGTTTGCTCACCCATGGGCTCAGTGGGGAGAAAGTTCCTGTGTCTCCCCTGGGTGCTCAGTTCTCTGAGGGCTGGCAGATAGTCCTGATGGCAGTGTGCCTGATCGTCCTGTGGCTCTGGGCCGAGATGGAGAGCAGACCAGACCTCATTTGGATTTCACATGGCACATGGTGGAGTCGTTCATGGTAATAGAAGTTATAATGTGGCATGATTTCCCACTCCTGGAACTGACAGTTTCTGTGAGTATGGGGCTTGTTTGTATATTAACGTGCAAATATTCTTGTGGCTCCTTCAAGGAATGCTCCCCCTGTTAAGGTGGATGAGTCTATGGAGGCAAGAATATGATCCTTAGCAAAATAATAAATGCTAGGACCTCCAAGACAGCTCTTAAGGCTGTGAAAAGAAACTTGGAAGACAAGAGTTCAAGAATTAAAAAAAAAATCATCTTTAATTTGGATTTCACAAAGCACATTGTTCAGTCCTGCATAACAAAATATAATGATGCAATATAAATTGTATGAGGATATTAGCAGTCTTAAAGGAACGGATGCAGCTGTACTAGTAAGTCAACAAAAGAAAAAGAAGAGTGAAAAATTTAAGGTTCATGGATTAAAATAAGCTTAAGTATTTAAGGAGTGATCAACTCAGGACAGTATCTCACCCAGCTAAATTTACTGTTTGAGTTTACAAAGGCAGGCAATGCCAGGTTCCCAGAAGGTCTACCAGGTCAGGGTAGGACTGTCCTAACCCAGGAACAAAGGAAACCTGTTCTAACCTGAGATACAGGAGGATCCCATTAACCAGACAACACAGTCAGTCTTCAAGGAGGCCTGCTTTAACGTAGAGCACTGAGTTCTGTCTGCCTCCATGTAGTCAGGCTCTAGTCAGAGACACCCAGGTCAGTTAACACCAGATACAGTTAGATGACAAGAAGCAAGTACAAGAGCATAAGGAAAAGACCAATGTAATTTGGCATCATCAAAATCCAGTTCTCTTACCAAAGCAAGCCCCAAATAACCTAAAAGATCTAAACAGAAAGCTACTGAACAACAACAACAAAAACAAACAAACAAAAAAAAAAAAAATCTCATGAAGTTACACTGGAGCAAAAAAAAAAAAAAAAAAAAAAAAAAAAAAAAAAAAAAAAAAAAAAGGAAATAGATCACCAACAGAATAAAAGATATAAAAAAGAGAATCTCATGGATAAACACCATAGAAGATATTGGCACAACAGTCAAGAAAAATACAGTACAATAATCTCTAAACCCATAACAGACAGGAATTCAGGACACAAGAAAAATAACAAATATAAGAATAATAGAAATAGAACAGAGTGAAAATTTCCAATTAAAAAGCCAAAAATATCCTCAACAAAATCATAGAAAGAAACTTTTTTAGCATAAAGAATGAGATGTCCATAAACATATAGGATGCCTATCAAAAACCAAATAGACATGACCAGAAAAAAAAATCACTCAACCATATATAACCAAAACCCTAAATGCACAGAACAAACAAAGTATACTGAAAGCGGTAAGGGAAGAAGGCAAACTAACATATAAAGGGAGACCTATCAATATTACACAAGACTTCTCTACCGATCTAAATGCCAGAAGATTATGGACAGATGTCATGTAGAACCTAAGAGGATACAAATGCCAGACCAGGATACTATACACAATAAAACTCTCAATCACAGAGATGAGAAAACTGAGATATTACATGACAAGATCAATTATAAGCAACATTTTTCTACCAATCCATCTCTGCAGAGGATAGTAGAAGGAAAACTACAAAAGGAAGGTAGCTTTTTCCAAGAAAACACAAGAACTTCATCTCAGAACAAACCAAAAAGATGAGTATTACACAATCATCATAGCACCTCCCACAACAAAAATAACAGGAACACAAACTGAGAAAGTGAAAAAAGCCAACAGATCCTACTACAAAACTTATACTTAACAAAACGGAAAATCTAAGTGAAATGTATACTTTGTAAACTATTAGCATACACCAAATTTCAGTCAAGATCATGTAAACTAAACAGTCATATGACCCTTTTTTATTAATAGTAATTTTTAAAAATTTTTATTGGACATTCTTTGCATTTACATTTTAGATGTTATACTCTTCCTCCTATCCCATGCCCCCCTCCTGTTGCCTCCATAATGGTGCTCACTCACTCTCCCAACCAACCTGCCCATATAAGCTTCTTGGCATTCCCCTACACTAGAAAATGAGCCTTCACTGGACTAAAGACTTCTCCTCCCATTGATGCCAGAAAATCATATGACCCTTAAGGAGATAGAAGTAGTCATGAAAAGTCTCCCAGCCAAGTAAAAGCCATGGGCCAGTTGTTTCAGTGCAGAATTCTACCAGAACTACAACAAGACCAAACACTAATACTTTTAAAACTGTTCTATAAAATAGAAACAGAAGAAACACTGCATAATTCATTCTATGAAGCCACAGTTATGCTAATATCTGAACCACACAAAGACCCAACAACGAAAAAGTACTTCAAACCAATTTTGCTCATGAATATTGATGAAAAATACCCAATAAAATTCTTGCAAGTCAAATTCATGAACACATTAAAATAATCACTTACCATGATGAAGTAGGTTTCAGTCCAGGGATGCAGGCATAATACAATATATTTAAATCTACCAACATAATCCTGTATATAAACAAACTCAAAAAAATCACATATTCATCTAATTAGATGCTGAAAAAGCTTTTGACAAAATAAAACACCCCTTCATTTTAAAAAGCTTAAAGAGATCAGGAATTCAAGGCACATAAGTAAACATGATATATACAATATACAGAAAACCAACAGACAACATCAAATTAAAAGGGAGAAAATTGAAGCAATCCCTCAAAAATGAGTGACAAGGCTACCCACTTCCTCCCTATTTATTCAATATAGTTCTCGAAGTTCTAGCTTGAGAAATTGGACAAGAAAGAATGTCAATAGGTGGCAAATGAGAACGGAAGAAGGTAAGTTATAACTACTTGTGGATGATATGATAGTATACAAAAGCAATGCCAAAGATTCTATGAGAGAACTCCTACAACTGATAATCAACTTCAGCAAAGTGTCTACATATAAAATTAACTCAAACAAATCATAACTGGGTTTCCTATATACAAATGATAAATGGGCTCACAAAGATTTTAGGGAAACAATACCCTTCACAATAGCCACAAATAATATAAATTATCTTAATTTTAGTCTAACCAAGCAAGTGAAAAATCTGTATGACAAGAACTTCAAACACTTGAAGAAATAAAAACAAAAAACTTAGAAGCTGAAAAGAGCTTTTATATTCATTGATTGTAGAATTAATATAGATAAATGGCCATTGTACCAAAAGCAATTTACAGATTCAAAATTCCAACTTAATTCTTCAAAGAAATGAAAGGACCAATTCTCAACTTTATATGAAATACCAAAAGCCTTAGAACAGAACAAAACAATGTGGGAGTGAGGGAAGCATCATCATTGAAATAAGATAATGAGAAAGGGGATTGGGGTTTGCAGTGGGGAAACTGGGTAAAAGGATAACATTTGAAATGCAAATAAATAAAATATCTAATTAAAAAAAAGTTTTCTGTAGAAAAGTTTGGAAAAAATGTATCAGAATGGATAGAGAGAGGGTTTGCAAAGGGAAAACCTGGAAAGGGGATAACATTTAAAATGTAAATACATAAAATAAACAATTAAATAAAAACAAATAAAAGAATTTCTTGGGTTCTTACTATTCCAGACTCCAAGGTATACTACATAACAATGGTGATAAAACCCACCAGATATTGGTACAGAGCCAGATGGGTGGATCAAAGGAATTACAGACCCAGAAATAAACATACATAGCTGTAAACACTTAAACACTGACAAAGAATCCAAAGCCACAAAGTGAAAAAATAAAATATTTTCAAGAAATGGTGATCGTCTAACTGGCCATCTGTATGTAGAAGAATGACAATTGATCTATATTTATCATCTGTTTCATTGTTCAAGTCCTAAACATAAAGCCAGATTTACTGAAGATAGAAAACAAATTGAGAAATATCCTGGGACATGGTGTCATAGGGCAAATTTTCCAGAACACATCACCCATGGTTCAGGCTCTAAGAACAATTGACAAATGGTAGTTTGTGAAACTGAAAAGCTCCTGTAAGGCAAAGGACACTCTCAGTAAAACAAAAAAAAGGGCAACCTGCAGATTGAGAAAAGGTCTTCATTAACCCTACATCCAACAGTGTACTAATATCCACAATATACAGAGAACACAAGAACTTAGACTCCAGAAAACCAAATAACCTAAATAAAATATAGGTTACACAGCTAAACAAAGAATTTTCCACACAATATTCTTGAATACCCAGCAAACACCTTAAGACCATTTTAACATCTTTAGTCATCAGTGATATGCAAATAGAAACAGTCCTAGAATTCTACCTTAAATCAATGAGAATGACTAAAATAAAAGGAGGGCAGCAGATGCTGGAGAGGAAGAGGATCACTCATCTATTACAGGTAGAATTTCAAGCTGGTACAACCATTATGGAAATCAATCTGGTGGTTCTTCAAAAAATTGGAAATAGTTCTACCTGATAACCCAGCTATACCATTCTTGGTTATATACTCAGAAGTTGCCATGCCATATCACAAAAACACATAATTTTGTTTGTTCAAAGCAGCCTTATTTGTAGTAGCCAGAAGATGGAAAGAACACAGATGTTCCTCAGCAGAAGAAAGGATTCAGAAAATGTGGTTCATTTACACAATGGCATACTACTCAACTTTTAAAAGTGAGAGCATCATTAATTTTGAAAGGAAAATTATGGAACTAGAACTCATCCTGAGTAAAATAAATACCGAGACTCAAAAAGACTTACCTTGTATGTACTCACTGATAAGTGGATATTAATAAAAAATTCAAAATACCCTTTGTACAACTCACAAACCTTAGGAAGCTTAACAAGAAGGAAGAATCATGAGTGGATACTTCAACTGTACTTCAAAGAGGGAACCATATTATCACGAAGGCAGAGGAAATTACAGATCTAAGTTTGAAGGAGGAGGGAAAGGTATGAAAAGGGGGTTAAGATCAGGCATGGTCGAAACAGGAGAGAAGCCTAGAGGGCCAGAAGACTGGATATAAAAATGCAGCATTGTGGGTTTGGGAATAGGTTAATATCTAGAATGCCCAATACACCAGGGATGTGAGAGGCTACCAGGAATCAATGGGGATGTCTTTAGCCAAAGTGATCAAACTTTGGTAGATAGGGAGATAGAACTGAAAAAACACAACCAGTAGATAGATATGGTCACCAATTGAGAGATGGAGTCTCCCACCCATCTCAAAACTTTTGACCCAGAATTTCTTCTGTCTAATGAAAATGCAGGGACAAAAATGGAGCAGAGAATAAAGAGCCATCCAGACACTGCCTTAATTTTGTATTCATTCGAAGTTTAGGCACCAAACCTTGACACTATTGCGAATTCCATGTTGTGCTTGCAGATTTAAGCCTGACTTGGCTGTTTTCTGAGCGGACTCTATCAGCACCTGACTAAGACAGATGCAGACACCTACATCCAACCATTGGACTGAGCTCTGAGACCCCATGGAAGAATTGGGGAAAACACTTTAGGAGCTGAAGGGAATTGCAAACCTATAGAAATAATAACAACTAACTAGACCCCTCAGATCTCTCAAGAACTAAGCCACTAACCAAAGAACATTTATGGGCTATTCTCTGGCCATGCTACATATGCAGCAGAAGACTGCGTTGTCTGGCCTCAGTGGGAAGGAATGTACTTGATCCTGTGGAGGCTTGAAGCACTAGAGAAGAGAGATGTTAGAGAAATGAAGTGAGAGTGGGTAGGTAGAAGGGAGAATTGGGTGGGGACACCTGTGTGTGGGACCTGAAAAGGGGATAACATTTGAAATGTAAATGAATAAAATAATTAAATACAAAACAAAGGCAGTCAGATCTCTGTGTCCATTATTTAAAAAAAAAAATGTACTTGCTGTCTGTTTGTGAGAATGAAGGGGCTAAGGTCATAAAAGGTTGATTTATGGAATATTTAAAAGGGAACATGGGGGATGAGTGAACTGATAATAAATAAAAGACTGGAGTTTCTTCTGCAAGAGCCAAGCTATTTGCACAGCTCCGGCAGCAGGACACAGAGCTGCACCTACTTTTGGCTTTGAATCTTTTTTTTTTTTTTTTTTTTTTTTACCTTTTTAGCTCCCAGGGTCTGCTTTCTCAGGAACCCCTTTCCAAATGGAGAATGGTACTTGGCATCACAATATAAATCAAATAAAACATCAGTATTCCCAGTCACAGAAAATTATTACATTTCTAGTGTTTTCATACTTAATATATTTGCAAAACAAACTACAGAACTTCTAATTCAGTGCTATCTTTATCCCAAACTGGTAGTTTTCATTAAAAAAAAAAATCCAGAATTTGGCTAAGATTGCTAAACACAGAAATAGAACTTGCCAACCAGAGTCAGATAATCAGGAATAGAGTGAGACATTTCTTCCATGTATTAGGCTCCATATTTATTACTTAAAACTTTATGATGTTTGTAACTTGTTACTTCTCATGGCCATCAAACTCTGATGGCTGAAATGTTATAAAAATAATTCTGTTTATACAGTAGTCTATGTACAGAAAATGGGGTTCTACGTTATCTTAACTCCATCATGTAGTATTCACTGAGCTCATATGGAAGGCAATCAGTTCCAGCTTTTCTCGTATAGAGCCTCTTTCGTCTGCTATCTTGGCAATACTATCTGATTGCCTATTATCAATGTTTCTAACTGGTAAGTGAGCTGAGTTCCCAATACTCTTTGCTTAAAACTCAAATTCTCTGCTTTTATTTATTTTTTTAATTGAACAACTTTATTTTAGAAAATAAAGATAAATGTACAGATTTTAAGTATTTTTGCATAAAAGTATACAAATAAATACATTTTTGTCAGTACTTGGTTTTTTTAAAGGTTTGATAGTATGCATTAAGATCTTACTAGTTACAATGAGCATAAAGTACATGTAAAACACGATGTAACCTGGTAATAGTATAGTTTTCTTGGTGTGTAAAGATTAAGCATAATGGTATTTCTTTTTTTTTTTTTTTTGGCCGTTGTTTTTCATTGAACTGCATATAGTATATGAGCTGTTTCTGGGAGAGATATAAAAAGCAAAACTTCTTTGATACAATCATTTAATTATTAAAATTAAAGGGTTGCAAAATACCTACTTAATTAATCTTTTTTATTAGAATTGTTTTTCATTTACACTTCAGATGTTATTCTTTCCCCAATATCTCATCCCTCTTCCTCCTCCCATCGCCTCCATGAAGGTGTTCCCTATCACAACCACACTTCTTAATTAATCTTAATAAACATTTAAATAATGATGACTTTGTTTTTGGACTTTAATCCATCAAATCCAATTATTGTCTGTCAACTGGAACTTTGTCCTGGAGCCAGGCATATATTTAAAATATACATTTGGAAAGCTTGATGTTATAGATTTCACAAACTCCTAGATTACTGGATCAAGAAATAAAAGATAATGCTAGTATTAGTGAAAACTTACTGTTGAAACAAATGAGTACTTCTATTTCTCCAGTGGATAGCAAAACAGGATCATCTGAGAATGTGAATTATGATTTAGAATAAGTTAAGAATTCTCTTTCTTTTTCTCTCTCTTGCTTTGGCGTGTGTGTGTGTGTGTGTGTGTGTGTGTGTGTGTGTGTGTGTGTGTATGTGTGTGTGTGTGTGTGTGTGTGTGTGTGTGTTGGTGTATGTATCTGTGTGTCTCTATGTGTCTGTGTATGTAAGTTTTCAAATAAATATGTTCCTATGTACCTTTGATATATCTGAACATGTGAATATATAGAAGTCAGACGTGAATATCAGAGTTATTCTCAATTATGCTCCATATCATATTTAAGATTAACTGGCTCATTTAACCTCAAGTTTGCTCATTTATAAAGGCTACCTGGCAATGGTACTCTAGCCTGCCTACCATCTTGATTACATGTGTATGACAGCACACCCTACTTTTACCCTAGGTACTGGGAATTTGGGATAGTTCGTATATGCTTGCCCCAGGATGTAGCATTATTAGGAGTGTAGCCTCGATGGAAAGTGTGTGTCACTGTAGGAATGTACTTTAAGACCCTTGTCCTAGCTGCCTGATAGTCAGTATTTTCCTAGCAGCCTCCAGATAAAGATATAGAATTCTCAATTCTTCAGGTGTTATGCTTGCCTGGATACTGCCATGTCTCTACCTGATGATAATTGCCTGGAACTTTGAACCTGTAGGCAAGCTTCAATTAAATGTTGCCCTTATAAGAGTTGCCTTGATCATGATGTCTATTTAGAGAAGTAAAATCCTAACTAAGGTAACATCGAAATATAGATCTTGAAGTCTGAGTAGCAAGGATTGTACTAATTGAGTCTTCTCTATCCAGATCATTTTTCTTTGTTTTCCATGATTTTACCTTTCTTTAAGTCCAGTGATTTTACTCATTTAAATTATAGACATACTTCGAGACAATATGGCTATGATTCATAGAAAGCCTTAGGCAGGAAGTTCAGTTGACATATACCACTAGTGTTTAATGTGTATCAATTGAAAAGCATGGTCATAAGAATCTACTTTTCAAAGATAATTGTCCAAGGAGTTTATCTGGAAGTGATTATACTCTTGCTTTCCTTAGGTAATTTCATGAAATCTTTGATATTTCCGAAACTACTCATTGGCTTACCTATAAACATATTAATAAAGTAAGTGCTGAAGCCAGTTCAGTGATGGCTGCACAGCATTTTGACACGTTTAGCCCAATGTGCCGAAGCAAATAGACTGTGATGTGGAGCTTCACTTAATTATGTGTATTGCATTTCCAGATACATAGTTGTTATATAGTCAAAATCAGACAGTTTTCTCTTATCCAACCAAACATTTCAAAGCTCATTAACACATCAGTGTCTACATAATTACAATTTCACTTGGCACAGCATTTTCCTGTTGATTGCAGGGTGGAGAATGGTTCCCTTTGGTGCCTTTCTCTCTCATCTGGAGCGAAGAACCTAACTGCTGTGACCACTTATAAGACATACTTGGCACACAGAGGACCCAGATGGATATGGCTCCAGCAGGCTTGCAGAGATAGCATATGGGGTTCTGACTGACTTCAGGGTTGGCTCTTCACACACCTCTTCAACTTCTCTGGTATTAATACATTAAACAGCTGTGGATTTCCTTGTTGGATTAATTTCAGCTAATGCATATTCATAACTGGCTTACCTTTCTATAATTATTGGTAAAAAACTAACACACTCTTGAGAATTTGAGAGATAGCAAAATATTAATATGACCATGTATAATATAATTGGATCATAGCTACAAATATTGATTTCTTGCCAGCCAATGGAACTACAATATCAAACGACACATTTTCTTGTTCTTTGCACTTCTGGTCACTTTGGTTTTATTTAAATTAACATCGGGATTTGTACAATATTAAAATTAGAATTTGTTCTTATTTTGTAAAAAGAAATATTGTAAAAATTATATAATTATATTTATTGTATATACATTGTCCAAAATAATTACTGAATAGCTCTTAAGTGCCAGGCTTTAAGTTGGGCATGGATGTTTGGGGGGATGGTCTGGGTTCCACAAGTTAAAAGGGTAATAGTATATTTAAGTCCTAGCATAAGCCACATAGCAGTAACCTAGATTTGCAAAAATAGGTCTTATAATAATAGTATATTGTAGCTTATGCAGTTAGACTTCATGAATTCACTTTTTAAAAAAATATTAATTTATTTTTATTTATGTGAGTATACTGTAGCTGTCTTCAGATACATTCCAGTAGAAGGTATCGGATCCCATTAAAGATGGTTGTGAGCCACCATGGGGTTGCTGGGAATTGAACTCAGTACCTCTGGAAGAGCAGTTAGTGTTTTTAAGTGCTGAGCCATCTTTTCAGCCATTATGGATTCCCTTTCTTAGCAAGAAAAGGAAGTTAAAAAATTAAATTATAAATATTTGTATCAACTGTCATAGTTAATGATCACGAGAATCATAAAGCAATAAGTATTTTAATATTCATCTCTCCAGAAAAAGTTCGTATGAGAGATGAACAAAGAACTTGTCCAGGATATGAATGAGATTCCAAGTAAATACCTATCCTTATCTAAGTACTCAACTCCAAATTTACAACATATGAGCATTTAATAATTCTATGTGTGAAAGTTTGCTTATATATAAATTTAATACATACACACATATATGGATATCTCAGATGCTTTATTTCAGTGTAAACTATACAATAGCTTTTATTTTTCATAATTTGTTTGATATTATGGCTTTGAATGTGATCTATTTTTTGTGTTGTTCACTTCTCCGGTTTAGGATATATAAGCTGACAGGATAGCTGACAGACAGATGAATCAAATTTTAATTAAAACCAAAGTCTTTTCTAAGTTCAGTTATCTGGATTCTACAACTTCAGCATTTGTTCTAATTTTAATATCAAACCCAAGGAACTTGATTATAGATTCTTCCTAATATAGAACAATAATTTAAATTCCCCCTTCAATGCAATAGGATTATGGTGTTTTTGCTGACTTATTTTGCCTGCTGCCATTAAATAAGACAGAAGTTATGCCTGCTTTGTCAGTCTTGGCACACCATTAAAAACAAATAATTGTTCTCTGAGGCTCAGTTCTGTCATGTGAGGTTTTTCTGAAAACTGTCTTAAGAAAGGACAGTTTTGATTTAGCAGGCACATGGTAGGATGTTTTCCTGAGAACAGGCAAGTGATGTTGTTCTGGAAGTAGCCTGGAAAAAAGGCATGTGATGTTCTGATAGAGCAGAACTTGTTATGTTTGGAAAGGTATGTTACCCAACAGACAGTAGACAGAGCTGTGTGGTATTATTTCACCTTGTCACTCTTTGCTGGCCATAATGTGTTGTGACTTCATAGAGAAAAATGTACCAATGAGCATGTGACATTGTTCCAAAGGCTTCCAGCAGCTTCTGTGGACTGGGGCCAATTGGCAGAGCCTCATCATTTCTCTGGATTAAACTGTTGTTGCTGACTCATGAATGGTGATTGTGAGTGGATCCAGCTACCACTGCTGACTTGCATGAATTGAACTGCTGATATCCTGACAATACAGATTTGATTTACTCCAAAGAAATATTTCTAAACAGGTCCACATCCTCCCTTGCCCTATTAACTTTCCCTTTTTTTCTGCCTCTAACAGGTGGTAGGCTAAATAGAAGGTTAAAGGATATAAGTACATTTATTAAAGAAAGTTTAAGAAAACATAAGCCTCAATACTTCATTCCTTGTTATTCTGCTATATTTAGCAATGCATGGGTTCTATTATAGTCACTAAATCATCACTCTTATTTGAGATATTCCACTTTTATTGTAAAATTTGCAACATTTGTAATTTCTCCCGTGTGTCAAGGCTTTTTTTTTTTTTTTCACTTTAGTTCTTTACGATTCTCCTTCTATACTTGAAGAATGATTTCTCTAATCTCCAATCTGAATAGCTAATTCCTTTATTTCTCTACTGACAACTGGCATGTTCATGCATCCTTCACAATATCCTTTAATTAATCAATGCTTTCTTCCCATGGGTTTCCATATTTGTGCAGGCATACAGGTTTTCCATTTGTGCTCTCTAAGATCTGCAGTATACTCTTCTCTTAAAAATGAAGGGAAAGTCTTGATGTCTTAAAAGAATTGGAGAATCCCGAGTCATAAGACACCACAAGTAGTAATTAGCTGTTTGGGGATGAAAGAGACACCTTATTATTTAAGAATGCACACTGCACTTACAGAACATGAATGTTCCTTCCCAGAAGTCAGTTTGTAAACTCACACAACTCTGTATTTCTAGCACCAAAGAAATCTGACACTTTTATCATCAGAGTGCTCACATCCACACAGGAACATCTGCATGTTCTTTTTTTTTATTTGAAAATATATCCAATTTTTAATATATGCTTTTCTTTTTTTAATTGAACTACTTTATTTTTAAAAAACAGAGATAAATGTACAGATTTTTAAATGCATTTTTGCATAAAAGTATATGAATACATTTTGGTCAGTACTTGATTTTTTTAAAGGTTTGATAGTATGCCTTAAAAATCTGATTAGTTACAATGAGCACAAAGTACATGTAAAACAAGATGTAACCTGGAAATAGTCAAAGTTTTCTTGGTGTGTAAAGATTAAGCATAATGATTTTTCTTTTTTTTTACCTTTTATACTTTAAAAATAATAAACTTGGAAAGAAGTTTGAAAGTAAACATTGTCTTTAAAGATGCAGTATCTGACTCCTTAATAATGCTTAGCATGATTTATCTTTTAGTTTTGTTAAATACTTGAAATTTTTCATGAACGGCCTCATTCTAAACTCACAGAAAAAAAATTAGAATAAATGTCATTCTCCTAGATTTATACATGAGAAAAGTGACTCAGGGGATGGTTAAAAATAAACTTTACCATTAAGTATTTTAGTGTTTTATTGAAGAAAGAAAGAAATCTATTCTGAACCAAAACTTTGCACTGTGCCACAAGTGCAGGCTACATCAGTGTGTATTCAACTATTTATTGTTAACTAAAAACACATTAATTCAAGACACAATTTGCCTTTTCTTGGTCAATTTTAGACCAAATGTAATTTAATTTGTCAACACTTAATAAAATAAAACTATATCAGTATTCTCTTTACTAGTATATTTAGTATTTTATAAAACTGAGAGAATTAATAACAAATTTACTACTACCACACTAAACAATAAATATTTATTTTACTCTGCTAAAATTGAGTATTTGTTTGCATTCATCAATAAATAACAATCTTCATATTCAAATATTATTAAAATAATTTATGCCTAATAAGTTTGTAAACAGTTTTTTTTAAATATAATAAATATGTTTAACTTTGATATATTATTTGTAGCCATACTTAAAGAATTTTAACTACAAGCAAAATGTAAATGATCTTTTGGCTATTAATATCAATAACAGTACATTTAGTGCTGTAGGAAAGCTGAAAACTTTAGAGGCAATATATCCACCTAGGGAAATTTTAAGAGAAAATAGCAAAGACAAATAACTTCTCTGATAAATTTGTAGTACACACAAAGAGACAAAAATTAAAGAACAGTTTGCCACTATGTCCATTTATGAAAATACTAGGCATAGATTCCTCCTAGGGCTAATCAGTCAACCAACCGTAATTTCCTGGCTTGACTTAGGATGCCAGTTATGTGATTCTCCAGAGTGTATTACTTTGAAGGAGAAAGTAGGTAGGTGCCCATTAATGATTCATGTCACTTTGTATCTTTAGACACCTGCTTTGCCATTTGTTATTGTAGCTTAAATGGTTCATTACTGGATCAAAATATCTATGTAAATTTTTACTCACTGGATTAGATACTTTACAATTAAATCTAGACAGTAAGGAGGAAGCATCCTGAAGAGTACCTCCTTGATTTCTTTATATTCCTTTGATCAAAGTTTGTAGTATCTTCAGAATATAATCTTCCCATCTAACTTTGGTGGGCAACCAAGAATTGTGGCAATAATCTATATTGTTTGGTGTGTCTAAGATTTTTTTGACTAACAACTTTAGTAAACATATCTCACACAAAGTACTGTAGCTTTTGTCTTGCAATCTTTGTGTAGGGTAACTCCAATTAAATTCTCATATGAAATAAAATATAGAGAATCTAGAAATTATAAAATATGCTTCCTCTTGGCTTCTTCAAAATCTTTCTTATTATCTATTCCTTTCCCAACAATGATTTGATTTTCTATACCTTTCCTCAATGAAACATCCCCCTGCTACTGTTCTTTTACGCTCTGTTCCTTTAAAACCTCCCTTAAAACATGTATTTCCCTTTCTTCCCAGTAAACCTTTTATGATAGCACAAGGACTTCAAATTAAGCTCACAAATCTAAGGAATCTATGGGAGTTTCTGCATATCACTGGCAACACTTGACATGAGGTCGTGGCTTTTGTGCTTCTGGGGTACCGTACCACTCATGTATTAGATCTTCTTACTTTTGATGCATTCTGCCAGAGCAGCCTCCGTCCTTGATGGCCTAGGACTGTTTATGGGCAGAGTTTTTCAGGCAGCTGAGCACCAGCTGTTTATACATCTGGATAAGAGCACAGAGAGCCAAAGCCTACAGAACAACATTGTTCAAGTAAAATTCCAAAAGTCTTCTCAAGAAAGAATGGTCATATATATTTGTTTCATTACTTTTTTTATCTTTTAAGGCAGTTTTTCCCTATAGTCAAAAGTGTTTCAGGAAATGAGTAAACCAGTTTTCTATGAACAAGCCTGTATATATATATATATATATATATATATATATATATATATATATATATATATGAATTCAACTCTTTCTTATTGAATATTTTCTTTATTTTATTTAAACATTGAAGCTTGATATTTGTGATTTACAAAGGAGAGGAAGTTTCTTTTTTTTTAAACGACTTTATTTTACAAAACAAAGATAAATGTACAGATTTTACATTTACAGGGAGAGTTTCTAAAATGACTATTGAATGATACTCATATAATGCTAACATCTATGCCTTAAGTTTCATTATTTGAGCTCTGTTATTTCAGTTAGAAGATGTGAAAAACTCACAGTTGACAGAAGAGCAAAGTGTGTGCTACTGTGTTTTGCTTACATACACATTGGACATCTGTGATATATATTCTTCTCCAAGGCTAAAGGGACCATCACCAATGGATGGCCGGAAATATTTTAAGAGCCACATATTGGTAAAGACTCCATTTATAGCTCCATAAACACTATTGGAGAAATTACTTTAAGAGCCAGAATTCCAGAAAGTCTGAGGTAAAACTGACTTTCATAAAAATGGCTGTGTAAACAAAGCATGAACAAGTGTAATATCAATAGGAAAACTACAAAGACAGACAGACAGGCACAGTCTCTCTCTCTCTCTCTCTCTCTCTCTCTCTCTCTCTCTCTCTCTCTCTCTCTCTCTCAATCTCTCTCTGTCTTTCTGTCTCTCTGTCTCTGTCTCTCTCTGTCTCTTTCTCTACCTCTCTCTTTCACACACACACTTTAATAAAATATTACTTCATTTTGCTCTGTACCTTTCTTTTTTTCACCCCCTCCAAATCCATTACTTCTAGCTCTCCTCAAGACACAAAATCTAAAACATACATCTTTTATTTTATATATATATATATGTGTGTGTGTGTGTGTGTGTGTGTGTGTGTGTGTGTATGTATGTGTTTAGCTAGATATATAAATGCAAAATGCTAAGTCTGATTTGTAGTGCATTCTCATACACATACTCATATATGCAACTATAAACATCACTTTTACTTCTTTAGATGAAGTGATAAGAAGAGAGTCAAACCCACATTGAACCCAGAACATTTCTTTCTCTGTTCTAACTTTCCATAGTCCTAGGCCTGGAAGCTTCTAGGCTCCCTATAATCTGATCTTCCAACCTTCTTTCAGTTTCTGACTGAGTCGCTCTGCCTGACCACATACTAACTTTGACAATATGTTCAAGTCTTCTAACTCCTTCTCATTCTCTGTCTTATTCTGTCTTCCCCTTTGTATAACTTAACCTGTCTCTTTAACACTGCATACACACCCACCACACGTGATATACCACATCACACTATTTTTCTCTTTTGCTGTTTTTTAAAGGCTGTCTTTTCCTCTCTGTTTTTTTGAGATTTGTGATTATCCTATTTTCTAGTCATTCTGAATTCATGAATGATTCTCTGATTCATCCCTCAGTCTTTCATGAGATGTTATTTATTTGGGAGAACAAAGGTGTATACTGATGTCTGTCTTCAAGTCAGAAGTATTAGAGGTGTGTATTCCAACCAGATGTGGGGGGGGGGGTGTTGTGTGGAATGGCTGAATTCCAGCTACATAATATTTTTCAGTGTGTTCCTTTGACAGAACAGTCATGTTGCTAGATTTAAATTCTACATCCCTTCACTTTTTTTTGAACTAAAGTTTGTAAACAGTTTAACTTTTATAACAGAAACAATTATTAATCCCAAAAACAACAGTTCAAATGTTCTCATGAAGATCTAATCATGATATAATCCTTCATAACTGCAGTCCTATCCATCTGTCCTTCAGCAAAGGTATATTTAAACATCAAGGTTATCCAGTCTGTCACAGGCTGAAAAAATATCTATCCCATTGTTTTACTTCTTATTGGATTTTCTATGTATTTACAATTCAGGTGTTATCCCCTTTCCACAAATCCCATTCCCCTCCTCCTCCCATTGCCTCCATGAAGGTGCCTCCTCTCCAACCACCCTCTCTCACCTCAGAACCTTGGCATTCCCCAACACTGAGAAAATGAGCCTTTGCTGTATCAAAGCCCTCTCCTCTTATTGATGCCAGAAAATGATATTCTCTGCTTCAAGTGCACCTGGAGCCATGGTTCTCTCCATGCTAACTCATTGGTTGGTGTTTTAGTCCCCAGGAGCTGTGGTGGGTGTGGTTAATTGATAATTTTGTTCTTTTCATGGGGTTGCAGACACTTTTAGCTCCTTCAGTTCTTTCTGTAGCTCCTTCACTGGGGTCCCTGTGTTAAGTTAGCTGCAAGCATTCTTCTCTGTATAAGTACGGCTCTGTCAGAGACTCTGAGGAGGCATCTATGTCAGATTCCTGCTACTTGACATCAGCAATAATGCTTTGGTTTATTGGCTGCATATGGGGGGTTTAAGCTGGTACAACCACTCTGAAAATCAGTCTGGTGGTTCCTCAGAAAATTGGACATAGTGCTAACTGAAGACCCAGCAATTCCACTCCCGGGCATATACCTAAATATAGCACCAACATTGAAAAATGACACATGTTCAAACATGTTCATAGCCGCCTTACTTATAATAACCGGAAGCTGGAAATAACCCAGATGTCTTTAACAGAGGAACAGACACAGAAAATATGGCACATTTACACAAAGGAATATTATTCAGTTATTAAAAAAATGAATTCATGAAATTCATAGGCAACTAGATAGATCTTGAAACTCTCATCCTGAGAGAGGTAACCCAGTCCCAAAGGAACACTACTGGTATGTAATCACTGATAAGTGGATACTAGTCCCAAAATCTCAGAATAACCAACAAAATATTCACAGAACTTATGACACTCAAACAGATGGAAGGCCAGAAAGTTATTGCCTCTGTCCATCTTAGAATGAAGAATAAAATGTCCATGGGAGGAAATAATGAGACAAATAGATGTACAGAGATTGGAGAAAAAATCATCCAGAAACTGCTTTTTTTTTTTTTTTTTTTTTGAGCTGTCTCCATACAATGTTGAAAGCTTTCTCTATCATCCACATTGCTATTATTCTGAGTCTCTTTATTTCTTGCTTTTAATGTGAAATTTCTCTTATTCAGGTAGGTTCTTTATCAATTTTGATGGAACCCATGGTCTTTTACATCGATGGCAGTATAGACAAATCTGTTCTCCATTGTAACACATTCTTTAACTTCCACTCCTATGTTAAAACTTCTTTACAGTATAGAGATTGACCGAATTTTGTACCTTTTTTTCTATAATCCAGTGTCTTTCAGCAGTTGCTCTTTTACTAACATTCAAATATTTAATGTTAATAAAGCACTATTCAATTTATTTCTGTAAGTATCCATTCCATCTTATGCTTTTCAATGTACAATTAGAAATATATGAATCCATATAAACCAAGAGCTAGCATTTGGTTTTGTTTTTACCTTTAAAGTAGTTAGGCCCTTGAAATCTATGCTGGTGCCATGTCAGTGAACTCGGATTGGTACCTATATGACCACAAAAACAATCAAGCCATATTACATAAAGTGTCCATATAGTATTAGTTAATGTAGTCCAGTTTTAATTCAGAAACATGACTCCTCAACTGGAACACAGACACACCCTCGGTATAGACCATTAATTTCAAACATCACTTTGTAGAAGAAGCAGATATGTTTGAAAATGATATCTAATTGAAGAGCATATAAAGTGACAAATCAGAAAATGATTTGACAAATGAGTCAGAGATAGCATATACCCAACTCTCACAAGAATGGACAGAGAGGGGATCTATGAAAGAGCACTGCTGTCTCTGCTTCATTTTTGTCCCTGCATTTCTTTTAGTCAGGAACAACTCTGGCTCAAAACTTTTGAAGGTAAATTTTTGTCCCCATCTCTCCACTGGGAACCCTGTCTATGTATTGGAGGTAGTCTCTTCAGGTTCCATCTTCCCTCTTGGACATTTCTGCTAAGATAACTCCTATTGAGTCTTAGGAGCCTCTCACACTCCAACTATTTTTGACTTTCTAGAGGTTCTCCCCACTCTCGACCTTGTACCCCATGTAGCCAAAAATTTCCATTCATTCTCCAGACCCTCAGGGATTCTCTCCTGCCTCCCTCATACCTGATTTGCTCCCTCTTCCCCCACTCCTCTTCTCTGCCACACAGGTTCCTACCTCTCTTTTTCTCCCATGATAATTTTGTTCCTACTACTGCATGGATTGAAGCATCCTCACTTTAACCTTCTCTCTGCTTTAACTTTGTTGGATCTCTGTGTTACATCATGGGTGTTCAGTGAGTAGTTACTACACATATACTTTGGGGTCTGGATTATTTCACTGATTATGATATTTGCTAGTCCATCTGGAGAGACAGGAGGATGGAGAAAGCATGCAAACAGCCAGGTTGCAGGTGGGAGAGGAGAGAATCTCTAAGAATTTCCAGAGAACTGGGATGGGGGAGGATCTTTGTGTTCAATGCACCTGACCATAGCCAAAAAATTCAACAGTGGGGATATTAGACCCTAAAGAGACCAGCTCCAGTAGACAAATAGGACCCTCAGCTGAGGGAAGTGATACACTAACCCACCTATCAAAATTTTGCCTAATGTTGGTCCTATTAAAAAAATGCACTACTGAGACCATCGCTATTTGTTGAGTGATGTTTACAAAACGGTGTTTAATTGTTGCACTGGACTCCTACTCAGGCCAAGTCTTGATTCCAAACATGTTGTCCCACTGGCTGCTGAACTGTCAATGGTTGAAGGTTGGCCACTCTAGTCTCCAGTGCTGGGCCAAGAACAGAAGACAGAGAAACTGCAACGAAGAATAAGGGCACCAATTATAGTCGATGGTGGTGCACTTAACACTTGAAGATTGCTAAGAAAATAGGTTTTAATTGTTCTTGCCACTGAACAGCAGGATAATGCCTGTATTAAGTAACTCACTGCATTCATTTCACAATGTGCATGTATGCATGTGTACACACATGGATATATGTTTGTGTGTGTGTATGAGTGTGTGTATATGTTTGTGAACATAGGAGTGTGTATACATATATATAGATTTGTGTGTCTAAGAGTGTGTATGTACATATATATGTGTGTGCATGTGTATATACATGTATTTATACTTATGTATGAATGTGTGTATATGTATGTATGTGTGTCTATAAGTACATGTATAAATGTGTATATGTTTGTGTGTATGTTTAAAAACACCATGCTGTACAACAGAATATACATATAAAACTTTTGAAAAAATAAATAAAAAGAAAAAATTAAACTCCCCAAAAAATGCAGAAACAAAGATAGAACAAAGACTGAAGGAATAGTTGACCAATAGCTGAACTGATTTTCAACCCATCTTACAGGCAGACAAGAATCTTTAACACTATTAGTGATGCAATGCTGTGCTTTGCAGAGAGTACTCTAGCATGGCCATTCTCTGAAGACTCTACACAACTGACTGAGATAAATGTAGATACTTTCAGCCAAACTTTGGAAATAGAACCTCTATGGAAGAGTCAGGGGAAGGATTAAAGAAACTGAAGGGGATGGTAACCCCATAAGAAGACCAACAATGTTAACTAACCTGGACCCTGTGTGCTTTCAGAGATTGAGCTGCCAACAAATAAACATACACATGCTGGTTGAAGGCCCCTGGAACATATGTGTGAAAGGGCTGTCTTATCTGGCCTCAGTAGGAGAGAATATGCCTAATCCTGTAGAGATTAATATAAAAAGTGGGATGCAAAGTCAAGGGAGGACAGGAGGAGGGATTCTCTGAGGAAAGGCAGTATTCAGAATGATAATAAATTAATTCAAACATGTAGAGACAATTCATTTGGCTATTAAGCAAGAAAAATTAAAAGAAAACAGGCAAAGCAAACAAAACAAATAATATTAAGTTTAAAATAAATGGAGAATAAAATTAATATTAATTAAAACTTTGATTATCAATTAAATTATACAGCAGTACTTAAGATATTAGAATTATTTTTGTTTTCAAAGTCAAAGCCAATATTCAGAAACAGATTTATAAATTTAATAATGTACTAACATAAATATTTTTGGTAAATGATGAAGTTAGATATTAATCAAGTACATTTAAACCTTTTCCACATTCCCAAACCATAGAATAATTATGAGAAATAATCCCAAAGAACCAGGACCTGGTCTTGGTGTAACTAGTTTAAGTTTATCTAGACTTTATAGATAACATATACATGAAAAAATTAATTCAGATATATGAGAAGATTTTTGCTGAAATAAATGTAAGTAATGCTAAGGTCACAATCAAGCTCTATTTTTTTTTTAACTTCTCTCCATTTCTGTTTCAATATATTGTATTGTAATGCCAGAAGAAATAAAACAGAAGAGTGAATATTCAGGCAAAAGGACATACATTCTAATAACATTCACAGGTCTCTTTTAGAAGGAGAATATTAAAAGTTAATGAATTTGGCTTTAAAAATTAAAGGGCAGACATCAACAATCTGAGATAATAGAAAGCTATGCCATAGGGAGTGTATTATCCTGACAGAAAACTGAACCCAAGAAACCTGTCTTTATCAAGAGTTGCTGAATCAAAGTGTTAGAAAAGTAATTGTAGGCAGAAAATCATGAAGCACAGCAAGACACTGTGTATATGACAAGTATGTTGTCACTATTTCCTTGAATGAAGACTTTTGGAAGGGTTGCAATCTATGAAAATATATTCAGAATTCTAAATATTACATATCAAAGAGCCACTGTACTATGTTTTAAGCCAGGAAAAAAAATCCAAATAGTTTAATACATTGGTCTACTTTGGGGGAAGACGCTTTGAGTTAGAAAATGACACTCTATTATCTCAAGCATATGCTGAAAAATGATTTTAATAATTTTGAGATAAATTCAATTACATACAATTTATTTTATCATTAAAATATGTGTATGTACATGTGTGGAGCGATATGTACGGCTATGCATATGTGAGTATAGACATGGAGAAGAGGTAAGTCAAGTCTCTCTGGATCTGGAATTAAAAGAGTGTGAATTACCATTTAAATCCTGAGAACTGAACCCATACCTTCTGCAAGAGCAGTAATGACAATTCTAAATATATAATTGAAATAGTATTAGTGATATAAGTCAATATAATGGGTTTATAATAAATAATATAAATTTATATGTTTTTCCATCTGCTTGCTCGTAACTACTACCTAAGCCTAATTATTTTAATTAATTGAATTATTATATCTAAGTCTAGAAATAATCTTTGTTCCAAATCAATGATTTTTTTTTTTTTTTTTTTTTTGCTTATATCCTAATTACTTGGGTCTCAAAATCCATGACAACTCCAAAGTGGGTGGTTTGGAATAAAGATAGATTGTTTCTACCATGTTTCTACAGGATTAAGTGCATACTTTTCTACTGAGGCTAGACAAGGCAGACCTCTGTTACATATGTAGCAGGGGCCAGAGACCAGCCCATGTGTGGTCTTTGGTTTGTAGCCTAACCTTTGGGAGCTCTAAGAGGTCCAGGATATTTGATTGTTCTGCTGCTATGAAGTTTCAATATCCTCCTGCCCCCTCAATTCTTTTTCTAACTTTTGATAGACATGCCTGACCTCAGTCCAATGATTGGTTGTAAGTACCTGCGTCCATCTCAGTCAGTCCATCAGAGAACAGCCATGCTTGGCTTCAAGCTCATCATGGCATAAGTAATAGTGTCAGGATTTAATGCCTGCTCAGGGGATGGATCCAAAATTAGGCTGGTATCTGGGTGGCCTTCCTCAGTCTCTGCTCAATTTTTGTCCCAGTATTATCTTTAGACAAGAATAATTCAGGGTCACAAATTTTAAAGTTGGGTGGGTGGGTGGCCCCATGTCTCAAATGGTAAGCAATTTCTATCTACTGAAGGAAAGAAGATTTTTTTCATAATTAAATCATGTAGATGACCCCTTTTAATATAGATCTTCGAGGTGATAAGATCCACCTTTAGTTTGGACTATCATTCTGTTTTCAGCTTATATAATAAGCATATCTGAAGCCATTTTGTTCTATGTCTACTAGCTATTTCATAATGTTTCTATAATATGCCTGCCAGTCATTGACACAGAAAAAAAATTTGACTCAGACCAATGTTATGCTGTTCACATTACATATCCTTTTGTATTATGCATAAGTTTGGCAATCTTAAGAAACTCTACAAATTTTTACATATTACCCATTAAATTAAAGGTCAATATGAACTGTAGTGTCAAAAATGAATCAAAGCCAATTACTTGGCAGAACTTTTTGCACCTGTGTAGGTTTCTTTTACTTAATAAGCAATTCCTGAGAAATGTTTGTGGCAGTAGCTTTACCCCACAATTTTAGAGCTTCACCCCTAATGAATCAGTATTAAGGTGTGTGTTCATATGACTATTATCTATCTCTACATGTCTATCTCTACTACCTATATTATCTATATCATCTCTATCTCTGTCTTTATCTCTACCTCTATCTCTCTCTATATATATCCATATCTACCTATATCTATAATCTATATCTATATTTATCTATATGCTTATCCTTTGTACTCATTCTATAAATTCTGTCCCTCTAGACAATGTTTTAATCCTAATATCTAATACAAGGACTCAAATTTCAGTATTTTTTCTTATTTAAAGTATTTTGTTGACTTTCATAAAAAGCCAATCATTAGAAAATAAATGTTGGTGATGCTTCTGACCATTGATGAGTGCTAGCTTACTATTTATATATTGCTTTTCTTTTTATTAATGCAATATATTTAGAACATGAGTTAGAAATGAATAATCCTATCTTCTTTCTCAACTGACTATTGTCTCCTAAATTAATGTAAATGATCAAGTTACAAATCTTTCATATTTTAATATCCATTGTGCCAATAGACAGGTTTGTATATTTATTAGGAAATTTATTTTGGAAATTATGACTTAAATAAAAAGGTATGAGTGTATGTAAGTGTAATATAAGTGAATTGTGTAAAACTTTGAAATTTCTTTTAAAAATTGTTCTTATTTCTATCACAAGAGAATGTTTTTAAGCTGAATTATGGTTGACTCAGCACTGCTGATTCCTACCTCATAATGTTTTTAGCTACATGTGAAATAAAGTCTTATTTATTCTGAACATTCAATAATTTACAAATTTTATTTATTTAATTTATTTAAATACAACTTATTTAAAATTTTAATATATTCATATATAAAACCAAAGCACAGAATTATATACATGTATGCTTATGTATGTTCTTATATGTGTAGGTACATATTTATGCTTACATGTACATGGAGGACCAGAGCAGAGACAGAGATGTTGGACTTTATGTGATTTGCACCTTTGATTTTTTTATGAAACACAGCTTATTAATGTCCCAGAGCTGGATAAATAGGCTTGTCAAGGTGGCAGGCAATGTGCAGAGATTCATCCATTTCTTTCTGACCAGATCAAGGATACTCCAGGGTGCTTTTTTTATCATGCAAATAACTAGAGAATAACTAAGAGTTTTTGCTTGCTAAGGAAATAGTGTAGTGAATTAGGTCTCTATCTATAAATAAAAGAAGTTTAAATCAAGAATCCATAAAATCAGTTGTTTAAAATTCTAAATTTAAATGTAAATACTGTGTGTTTTAATATGTCTTACAGAATTCTAAGTAAATTTTGAGAAAATTGCCTGACATATTGTCACTGCTTGTACCTGACAATTTTCATTCAAACTTGACAAAGGAAAAGATGACCAAGTATATTTTATGGTAAATTTCAAGTTTCATGAATTTTTCCTTACATACAAGTCTCACAAAAGATTATTAACTTCACAAATATGTATCTTTGTAAATGAAAATGTTAAATTCCTGATGGGTATCCAATATTCTTTTAAAATAATTGTAAATACCAACTGCATTTTACTGTTTGATGGTCTTGTGACATTCAGATTCATAATTGGAACTACCCACAAGTATAGAAAGTTCAGATTAAAAAAAAGTTTATAGGTGAGAAAATTTGTTTGAAATATTAATAGGTTTTTGGCAGTCTTCCTATTCCTAAGTCATAAAATGAGGCCATTATAGGCATCTCATATGAGTCCATTGCTATTCTGAAAACAGCACAATCATAAAAGTGATAGTGTTAGGTGTCCTCAAGGTAAGGACACCTATTGTTTTTGAATTTTAGGTTTATGGATTTGTTAACATTTCAATGTGAGTAAAACTGACTTGATTAGTTTTTATCATCTTGACATTTACTTTCCCTCACTGAGAAAACTCGAGGCTGTATTCCAGTTTAGGATTCAGTGAGTCTTTTAAATCAGAATTCAGTTGATATCATGGAAGTATTACACAGGCTGACAACAGGGTAAAGTTATATTATACGTACGTGACTACATATAAATTTAGACACAAACACACAGACACACAGACACATATGCACACAATACCAACACACATATTACTTTGCAACTATTATTTTTTCATTCCAATGTCAGATTTTCTTAAGATGAATAAATGTATATATATACTTTATCAAATAGACACCTACAGACAAACACACACACACACACACACACACACACACACACACACACACAATGGTCTTCACAGTCAATTTCTTTCTTTTTTTTTGTCAGTCTTGCACTTTATTTTACTTGCCTTGACTGAGGCCTTGACTGCACACTTGGGCAGAGTTTACAGCAGCTTCTTCCACTGCTACTTCTTGGTCTTCAACTTCTCCTTCAGATGGCAGCTCATGGTTCTAGTTTTCTACCATGGTAGCATGTCAAAGGTATTGAACTTCTTTCCCTTGTGGAATTTCCTGAGGTTTTCCTTTTCAGTCTAATTAATGACAGTGAGGATCCTGCCTATCTCTGTACCAATACAATTCAGTTTTTATCACAATTGATTTGTAATACAGGTTTAGGTCAGGGTTTTTGATTTCCCCAGAAGTTCTTTTATTATCGACAATAGATTTCACTATCCTTGGTTTTTTGTTCATTAAGATGAACTTGCACATTGCTTTTTGCAACTCTATGCAGAATTGAGTTGAAATTTTGATGGGGATTGCATTGAATCTGTAGATTGCTTTTGGCAAGATGGCCATTTTTACAATGTTGACCTTTCCAATCCATGAACATGGGAGATCTTTCTATCTTCTGAGATCCTCTTCAATTTGTTTCTTTAAAGATTTGAAGTTCTTGTCATACAGATCATTCACTTACTTAGTTAGGGTCACAACATGGTATTTTATATTATTTCTGACTATTGTGAAGGAAGTCCTGTCCCTAAATTCTTTTGCTGCATAGATATTTTTTGAGTGGAGGAAGGCTACTGATTTGTTTGAGTTAATGTTATATCCTGCCACTTTGCTGAAGTTGTTTGTCAGCTGTAAAATTTCACTGGAAAGTATATTATCATATCTGCAAATAGCAATGTTTTGACTTCTTCCTTTCCAATTTGTATCCCTTTTAACTCTTTTTGTTGTCTTATTGTACTGCCTAGGAATTCCAGTATTATATTGAACAGATAGGAGAGAGTGGGTAGCCTTGTCTAGTCCCTAAATTTAGTGAGATTGCTTCCAGTTTCTCTCCATTTAGTATGATGTTGGCTACCGGTTTGATGTTTATTGCTTTAACTATGTTTGTGTATTGGCCTTGGTTTCCTAATCCTTCCAAATATTTAGGTAGATCAATGGAACAGAATTGAAGACCCAGAAATGAACCCTCTGGTCACTTGATCTGTAACAAAGGAGCTAAAAACATTAAATGGAAAAAGGACAGCCACTTTAACACTTGGTGTTGATTCAACTAGCAGTCAGCATGCAGAAGAATGCAAATCAATCTTTTATTATCTTCTTGTACAGAGGTGAATTCCAAGTGGATGAAAGACTTTTTCAAAAAACTGGGTACACTGAAAATATTAGAAGAGAAATTGGGGAAGAGGTTAAAACACATAAGCACAGGGTAAATTTTCCTGAACAGAACACCAATGGCTTATGCTCTAAGATAAAGAATCAACAAAAGGGATCTCATGAAATTGCAAAGTTTTTGTAAGGCTAAGGACACTACCAATAAGATAAAACATACAAAAATGGCAGCCAACATATTGGAAAAGTATGTTTACCAATATTATATGATAGAGAGCTAATATCCAATATATACCAAGAATTTATAAAATTGGACTCCAGAGAAAGTAACAGTCCTATTAAAAAATAGGGTACAGAGCCAAACAAGGAATTTTCAACTGTGGAATACCGAATGGCTGAGAAGCATCTAAAATGCTCAGCATCCCTAGTGATCAGGGAAATGTACATCAAAACAAAACTGAGATTCCACCTCATCCCAGTCAGAATGGCTAAGATCAAAAACTCAGATGACAGCTAATGCTGGCAAGAATCTGGAGAAAGAGGAACACTCCTGGACTGTTTTGGGATAGTAAGCTGGTACAACAATCTGGTGTTTTCTCAGAAAATTAGACGTAGTACTATCTGCAGAAACAGATATACAACTCGTGGGCATGTACCCCAAAGATGCTACAACATATAATAAGGACACATGCTCTACCATGTTTTCAGCAGCCTTATTTATAATAGCCAGAAGCCGAAAAGAACCCAGATGTCCTTTAACAGAGAAATGGATTCAGAAAACTTGGTGCAATAATACAGTGGACTACTACTCAGCTATTAGAAACAGGGACTTTATGAAATTCCTAGTCAAATAGCTGGAATTAGAGATTATCAATCTGAATTATGTAACCCAGTCAGAACACACATGGTATGCACTCACAAATAAGTGGTTACTAGTCTCCCAAAACTCTGGATATCCAAAAAAACTATTCACAGATCTTAAGAAGCTCAAATAGAAATGAAGGCCAAGATGGAGGTGCCTCAGTCTTTCTTAGAAGGGAGAGCAAAACACTCACAAAAAAAAAAATACAAGATCAAATAAAGGAACAGGGATTGAAGAAAAGAGTGTTCACAGGCTGACTCACATAAAGATCCACCCAATATATACCCACCAAAATATTTCTGATGCTTGCCAAGAAGTACTTATTGGCAAGAACCAGACAGAGATGCCTCCTCAGGGGTACTGCCAGAGTTATACAAATAGAGCTCAGCAGCTTTGCAGCTAAACACTGGACTGAACACAGGGACCCCAATGAAGGTGATAAAGAAAGAACTGAAAAAGCTGAATGTGGTTACAACCTCATGGGAAGAACAATATTATCCACTGCCCAAACCCTCCAAAACTCACATGGACAAAAACACCAACTGAGCATACATTGAGAGACCTATGGCTTCAGTCGCATATGTAGCTGAGGATAGGAGTGTCTGGCCTCAATGTGAGAAGAAGCCTATAGTCCAGGTAGAGCATGTTTTCCCAATGCAGGGGAATGGCAAGGCACTGGGATGGAGAGGGTAATTAGGAGTAAGTTCACCTTCATGAAGATACATATATAGGGCATGGGTATGGGAGTAGGGTCGGGTAAGAGAATAAATTTCAAATATGAATAAAAAGAGTATCTAATAAAAAATGAAAAAAAAATCTCAGCTAATGATAAAGTTCTCCAAGTTCCTGTTGACTAAAATTTCAAGATTTTCCTGCTATTTTTAGTACAAAAATCAAAGTGATAGAGAGATCAGAGCAACAAAGAAATTAAGTATGTTGCTGTACTATATTTTATATAATTTTATCATTTATTTCGCATCTGATCAGTAGTCAAGAGCAACTGATAAATCCAATTTATCTAGACATTCTCTCTAAAGTATAAAGAAAGGTGATCTCGGGAGTTGATTGCACTTTTTATATTTTCTGATTTTCATAGAAAGTTGAGGATGAGCACATTCTAAATTAACATATTTTCTTTACTTCCTCCAATCACAGAATAAGATGAGAGCCTTACACTAGCTTTATGAATACATGGGTTGGGCCCATGACTGTTTTGATATAGCATTATATAGGCCTAGGTCTGGTTATCCTTCTTATAATTCTGTCTTGTCTGTAAGCACAGACCTTAAAGGGTGCAGCTTCCAGCATGTAAATGCTAACTTACACCTAAAATGTTTCAGCCTTTGAGAATTACTTCTAAATAAATTCAACCTTTCTAGTTCTTTTTGAACAGTGGCTGGCTGTTTCAATTCAGCTGTTTGTCTCAAATTCATTTCCTAGCTGACTGATTCAATTGGGCCTCTCCTAGATTCTGACTGAATTACTCTTCTTGGAAAGACTGTCTCTGAACTTCAAGTACTGCATTACTCCAAACTCAACACTTCTGCTGTACTCTGTGCTGCACTGAACTGAAATGAACTGAACTATTTGAACTGACTCTTCTTTTTCTGCTACTACTCTTTTAATAGCTATTTTTCCTGCATGTTTTCACTAGAGTTATGCACATTCTATCTTTGCCTCATTCTGTCAAATCTTTCTTTGATTTCTTACTTTCTTTACCTCTCCATTAGACATCATAGTTTGGGATTAAAGATGGGTAATCAAAACAAGTATGAGTTCCAGCCAAAGGGGTCAAATATCTTTATGTTTCTATTTTTCAAATCAATCATTTGTTTATGTTTCATTTCTTGTTAGAGCAGCTATATTGCTGGATTAAAATTTCTCTGTTACAGGATAATTGATCACAAAATAAACTGAGATTATAATGTTTATTGAATTATCCTGTTTCTATTTAGAGGTGGCTCAGCCTAGATCACAAAACTTTTATTATTACTATTACCTTAGTCACTCAGGGTAAAAATAAATGTATGCTTTTACATTTAATAACAAACTGTGAAGTAAATTTAGTTTGTAGAATGAAACACCCATGTTTGAAAGTGATGTCTAATTGAGAGGCGGACAAAGGATAGAGCAAAGAAAGATTTGACAGAATAGGACATGCCAAACATTCACAATAATAGAAAAGAGGATATTTTGAGAGTATCACTGCCAAACTCATGCTATAAAGGTACAGTTACCCTGAAATATAAAAGATACTTAGGCTCACAAAGAAAGAAAATCTCAGAATGATTGCTCTTATGAACTATGATGCAAAAATAATCAACAAAATACTCACAAACCAAATATAGGAACACATCAATAACATGATATACAAGATTAAGTAGGCTTTATCTTATAGATGCAGGAATTGTTAAATATATGAAGATCCACCAAGGTATTCAGCCATATAAACAAACTGAAAAGCAAAAATCACATTGTTATCTCATTAGAGGTGAAAAGGCCTTTGACTAATACCAACACTTCTTCATGTTAAAAGTCGTAGAGAGATTTGGGATACAACGCACATACAAAAACATAAAAAATGCAATATACAGCAAGCCAATAGACAACATTAAATTAAATGGTGAGAAATTTAAAACAATTCCACTAAAATCAGGGAAAATGTTGTCCACTCTCTCTCTGTCTATAAAATAGAGCATTTGAAATTCTAGCTAGTGTAATAAAAAATAAGGGAGTTCAACGTGATACAAATTGAAAAGGAAGAAATCAAAGTCTCAGTATTTGAGTATGTTATGACAATATACATAAGCAACTCCAGAAACTTTGTTAGAGAACATGTACTTTTAATAAACACCTTCAGGAGAGTGGATAGATACAAATAAAAAATCAGGAGTTTTCTCTATACAAATAATAAATAGACTGAGAATTTAGTTATGAAAACAACTTCCTTTACAACAGACATAAATAATGTAAAATATCTTGGTTTAACTCTAACCCAGTAAATGAAAGATCTCTATGAGAAGAAATTCAAAGATTCTGATAAAAGAAAATGAATAAGATATCAGAAGATGGAAAGAACTGACATGCTTACAGACTGGTAAGAAATACAAAAAAAAAAAAATCTTAACAAAAGAAATGAATTAAATGGAATTAACATCACAATTCCAACACAATTCTCTATACAACTTAACAGAACAATACTTCATTTCATTTATAAAGACAAACAATCTAGGATAGCAAAAACATTGTGAACACTGAAACAACTTGAAAAATTAATACCACCCCTAGCCTCAGACTATACTACAAGGCAGTTGGAATGGTTTGTATATGTTTGGAAATTCAAGTGAATGGCACTGTTGGAATGTTTGGCCTTTTTGGAGAACATGTGGCCTTGTGATTATGGGCTTTAATACATTTTCCCTACCTGCCTAGAAGCTAGTAGTCTCATAGCAACTTTCAGGTGAAGATGAAGAACTCCCTCACATCTACCTGGACACTGCTATGCTCCTTCCTTAATGATAATGGACAGAACTTCTGAATCTGTAAGCCTGCTCCAGTTAAATGTTGTCCTTTATAAAACTTGCCTTGGTCATGGTGTCCGGTCACAGCAGAAAAACCCTAACTAAGACAAAAGTTGATATTAGGGATCGGAGTATTGCTATGATAGGCATGGCTATGCTTTTATTTGGAAGAATGTATATTTTGTGACTTTGGATTTGGAAAGAAATAAAATACTTTAAATGGGGCATAATGTACTATGCTAGTAGAAATAAGGGACATTTTGATGCTTAGACAAAGCAAATAAGAGGTGAACAAAAACTTAAGTCCAGGCGAGTGGTGCACACATTTAATTCTAAGAGACAGCCAAGCAACTCTTGGACTTTGAGGTCAACGTGCATGATTTAGGATAGCCAAGTTCAGGTAGTATAGAAATAGGAAAACATGATGATAGTTGTAATGTTATATAGCAAGGAAGCCATGTTCTATCTCCAGTAAGCAACAGACCTCAGCAGCTTCATACATGTAGTTTTTTATTTTTATTTTTTGAATTTTAAGCATTTTGCTTCAAAGACAGTGCTCCTCCGGGCACTTCCTCCAGTCTACCTGCCATGGCATTCCCCTACAATGGGGCATCTAGTCTCTTCAGGACCAAGGACCTCTCCTTATATTTACGCCCAAAAAAAGACATCCTTTGATACATATGTTGCTGAAGCCATTGGTCTCTTCATGTGTACTGTTTGCATAGTTGTTTAGTACCTGGGACCTGTGTGGGGTCTGATTGGTGAACATTGTTATTGTTATGGGATAACAAATCCCTTCAGCTCCTTCAGTCTTTTCTTTAATTCTTCCATTGGGGAACCAATGCTAAGTCCAATGGTTGCCTGCGAGTATCCACATCTCTATTTGTCAGGATTTGGCACAGCCTCTCAGAAGGCAGCTACATCAGGCTCCTCTCAGCATGCACTTCTTGGCATCTGCAATATTGTCTGCCTTTAATAATTGTATAAGGGACAACCTCTGCATGGCCATTCCATTACAATCTGTGCCAACCTTTGTCTCTATATATTCTCCTGTGAGTACTTTGTTCCTGCATCATGGAGGACTGAAGCATCCATGTTTTGGTTTTCCTTCTTCTTGAACTTCATATGATCTGTGAATTATATCTTGGGTTTTCTAAGATTTTTGGGGGGTTAATATTCACTTATCAGGAAGTGCATATCATGTGTGCTCTTTTGTGATTAGGTTACCATACTCAGGATAATATTTTCATTTTTTTTAACGTATATGTATCTCATTTTATTTATTTTTTATTTTTTAAAGATTTTATTTTACAAAACAAAGATAAATGTACAGATTTTAAGCATTTTTTGCATAAAATTATACATTTTTGTCAGTACTTTTTTTTCAGATTTTAAAATAATTTTTACATAAAACTGTATGAATATATTTGTTAGTACTTGATTTTATTAAAGGTTTGATAGTATGCAGGAAAAACTTAATAGTTACAATGAGCATAAAGTACATGTAAAACAAAATATAACATTGAAATAGTCAAAGATTTCTTGTTGCATAAAGATTTTTTTGTTTTGTTTTGTTTTGTTTTCTTTATTTCTTGGACTTCATACAGTCTGTGAGATGTTTCTGGGGCAGTGCGAGCCTCTGAAGTTAGCAACCCATTATCAGTGACTGCATATTATTTCTGTTCTTTTGTGACTGGGTTATCTCACTAAGGATGATATTCTCTAGATGCAGCCATTTTCGTAAGAATTTGGTCAAGTCAATGTTTCTGGTGGCTGAGTAGTATTCCATTGTGTAAATGTACCACAATATTTGTATCCATTCATCTTCTGAAGGACATCTGGGTTCTTTCCAGCATCTGGCTATTATAAGTAGAGCTGCTATGAACATTGTGGTGCATATATCTTTTTGTGTACTAAGGTGTCTCTGGGGTAGATGCCTAGAAGTGGAATAGCTGGGTCTTCAGGTAGTATTATGTCCAATTTTCTGAGTTATCGCCAGACTGATTTCCAGACTGGTTTTATTAGTTAGCAACCCCACCAAGAGTTGAGAAGGGTTCCTTTTTCTCTGCAACCTCGCCAGCATCTGCTGTCCTCTGAATTTTGGATCTTGGCCAATCTGACTGGTGTGAGCTGGAATCTCAGGGTTGTTTTGATTTGCATTTGATTTGCATTTCCCCACTTTTAATAGGGTTATTTGATTCTCTGGTATCTAGCTTTTTGAGTTCTTTGTATACCTTAGATATTAGGCCTCTATCTGATGTGGAGTTGGTAAAAACCTTTTCCCATTCTGTTGGCTGCCGTTGTGTTTTCTTGACAATGTCCTTAGCCTTAAAGAAACTTTGCAATCTCATTAAGTCCCATTTGTTAATCTTTGACCTTAGAGCTTGAGCCATTGGTGTTTTGTTCAGGAAATTTTCTCCTGTGCCTATGTGTTCTAAGGTTTTCCCTACTTTCTCATCTAACAGTTTCAGTGTATCTGGTGTAATGTGGAGATCTTTGATCCACTTACACTTGAGCTTTGTACAAGGAGATAAGAAAGGGTCTATTTTCATTCTTTTGCATGTTGAGTGCCAGTTGGACCAGCACCATTTGTTGAATAGGCTGTCCTTTTTCCATGTAATGTTTGCTGCTCCTTTGTCAAAAATCAGGTGACCATATATGTGAGGGCTCATTTCTAGATCTTCTATTTTATTCCATTGATACACATGCCTATTTCTGTACTAGTACCATGATGTTTTCAGCACAATTGACTTGTAATATAGCTTGAGGTTAGGGATAGTGATTCCTACAGGTGTTTTGTTGTTGTTGAGGATGGATTTCGCTACTGTAGGTCTTTTGTTTTTCCATATGAAATTGCACATTGATCTTTCCAATTCCATGAACAACTCTGTTGGAATTTTGATAGGGATTGCACTGAATCTGTAGATTGCTATTGGTAGGATGGCCATTTTTAAAATGTTGATATTTCCAATCCAGGAGCATGGGAGATCTTTCCATTTTCTGAGATCCTCCTCAGTTTCCTTCTTTAGAGTTTTGAAGTTCTTGTCTTACAGGTCCTTCACTTGCTTAGTTAGAGTCAAACCAAGGTATTTCATAGTTCTTGTGACTATTGTGAAGGGTACCTTTTCCCTAATTTCTTTCTCCACATGTTTGTCCTTTGAGTATAGGAAGGCTACTGATTTGTTTGAGTTGATTTTTTATCCAGCCACTTTGCTGAACTAGTTTTTCAGCTGTAGGAATTCTCTGGTGGAGTTTTTGGGGTCACTTAAGTACACTATCATGTCATCAGCAAAGAGTGATATTTTTATCTCTTCCTTTCCGATTTGCATTCCATTGATCTCCTTTTGCTGTCTAATTGCTCCAGCCAGGACTTCCAGTACAATGTTAAATTTGTAGGGGGAGAGTGGGCAACCTTGTCAAGTCCCTGATTTTAGTGGGATTGCTTCAAGTTTCCCACCGTTAAGTTTGATGTTGGCTGTTGGTTTGCTGTATATTTCTTTTATTAAGTTTATGTATGGACCTTGGATTCCTGTTCTTTCCAGGACTTTTAACATGAAGGGGTGTTGAATTTTTTCAAATGTTTCTCAGCATCTAGTGAGATGACCATGCGATTTTGTACTTTGAGTTTGTTTAAATGGTGAATTTCATTGATTGATTTCCTTTTATTAAACCATCCCTGCATCACAGGGATGAAGCCTACTTGGTCATGATGAAAGATCGTTTTTATGTGTTCTTGGATTCGGTATGCAAGGATTTTGTTGAGTATTTTTGTGTCGATGTACATAAGTGAGATTGGTCTGAAGTTCTCTTTCCTTGTATGGTCTTTGTGTAGTTTAAGTAAGAAGGTTATTGTAACTTCAAAAAATGAGTTGGGTAGTATTTATTCTGATTCTATATTTTGGAATAGTTTGGAGGATGCTGGTGTTATGTCCACAATTAATGTCTGATAAAATTCTGCACTGCACCCTTCTGGACCTGGGTTTTTTTGGTTGGGAGGCTTTTGATGACTTCTTCTATTTCTTTAGGTATTATGGGGGTATTTAGATGGTTTACTTTGTCCTGATTTAACTTTGGGATCTTGTATCTGTCTAGGAATTCGTCCATTTCCTCCATATTTTCCAATTTTGTGGAGTATAAGTTTTTGTAGTAGGATCTGATGATTTCTAGAATTTCCTCAGTTTCAGTTGTTATGTCTCTACTTTTCTTTCTGGTTTAGTTAATTTGTATACTCTCTCTTTGCCCTCTAGTTAGTCCTGCTAGGGGTTTATCAATCTTGTTGATTTTCTCAAAGAACCAACTCTTGGTTTTGTTGATTTTTTCAATGGTTCTTTTTGTTTCTATTTGGTCTATCTGCCCAAATTTTGATTATTTCTTGCCGTCTACTCTTCTGGGGTATATCTGCTTCCTTTTGTTCTAGGGCTTTTAGCTGTACTGTCAGGTTGCTGATGTAAGCTCTCTCTCTAGTTTCTTTTTGGAAGCACTTAGGGCTATGAGTTTTCCTCTCAGTACTGCTTTCATTGCATCCCATAAGTTTGGGTATGTTGTGTTTTTGTTTTTGTTGAATTCTAAAAAGTCCTTAATTTCTTTTTTTATTTCTTCTTTGGCCCTGCTATTGTTTAACAGAGTGTTGTTTAGTTTCCATGTGTATGTGGGCTTTTTGTTGTCTTTGTTGTTGTTAAAGACCAGCCATAGACCTTGTTGATATGAGAGGATGCATGGGAGTATTTCAATATTCTTATATTGATTGAGGCTTGTTCTGTGTCCAATTATGTGGTCATTTTTCGAGAAGGTGCCATGGTGGTGAGAAGAAGATGTATTCTTTTACTTTAGGATAGTATGTTCTGTATATATCTATTAATTCTAGTTGGTTCAAAGTCTCTGCTAGTTTTGCAGTGTACTTGTTCAGTTTCTGTTTCCATGATCTGTCTATTGGTGAAAGTGGGGTATTAAAGTCTCCCACTATTATTGTGTGGGGTGAAATGTATTTTTTGAGATTTAGTGGGGTTTCTTTTCTGAATGTGAGTGCTTTTTTATTTGGAGCATATATGTTAAGAATTGAGAGTTCCTCCTGACAGATTTCCCTGGTAATGGGTAAAAAGTGTCCTTCCTTATCTTTTTTGATAACTTTTGGTTGAAAATCTACTTTATTCGATATTAGAATGGTCACTGCAGCTAGCTTCTTAGGGCTGTTTGCTTGGAAGTTTTTTTCTTACCCTTTTACTCTGAGATAGTGTCTGTCTTTGTCTCTGAGATGAGTTTCCTGTATGCAGCAAAAGGCTGGATTTTGTTTATGTATCCAGTCTGATAGCCTATGTCTCTTTATTGGGGAGTTGAGTCCATTTATGTTAATTGATATCAAGGAATAGTTGTTTCTGTTTCCTGCCATTATTTCTTTAGTGGGTTGAGTTGTGTCTGTGTCTTTTTCTTCTTTTAATTTTCTTGTTTAGGAGTTTTCTTGTTTTTACTAGGCTGTATTTTTCCTTATTGTATTGTGTTTTCCACCTATAATTCATTGTAGTGCTGGGTTTGTGGTCAGATATTGTGTAAATTTTGATTTGTATTGAAATATCTTCATCTCCCCATCTATGATGATTGATTGTTTTGCTGGGTATAGCATCTTGGGCTGGAACTTGTGCTCTCTTATGGTGTGCATAATGTCTGTCTAGGCCCTTCTAGCGTTCACAGTCTCTGTTGAGAAATCGGGTGTGATTCTGATTGGCCTGCCTTTATATGTTACCTGACCTTTTTCCTTACTGCTTTTAGTATTCTTTCTTTGCTATTGGCACTTGGTGTTTTGACTATTATGTGTCAGGAGCCATTTCTCTTCTGGTCCAACCTAAAATGGAGTTCTGAAGGCTTCTTTTATGCTCGTGGTCATCTCATTCTTGAGGGCAGGGAAGTTTTCTTCTATGATTGTGTTGAAGATATTTACTGTGCCTCTTAGTTGATACTCTTCTCCCTTTTCTATTCCTATAATCCTTAGGTTTGGTGTTCTCATTTTTTCTTGGATTTCCTGAACATTTTGGGTTAGGATCTTTCTGTTTTTTTGCATCTTCTCTGGCTGTTTTGTCTATGTTTACAATGTTGTCTTCTGACCCAGAGATTCTCTCTTCGATCTCTTGTAATCTATTGGAAATGCTTGCTTCTGTGACTCCTGATTTCTTTTTTGGTGTTCTGCCTCTAGGGTTATCTCTTCTAGTGTTTTCTTTATTGTGTCAATTTCTGTTTTAATTTCCCTCTTCCATTTCTTCATTTCTTTGGTCAATTTTCCTCTAGTTCTTTGAGTTCTTTGAGTGTTTTCCTTGTTTCCTCTTTAAAAGCTTCTGATTCTCTTTTTTCTTTTCCTCCCTTTCTTGTTTAAGTATCTCTATCAGCACCTTGAGGTATGATTTCAGGTCTGCGTCTTCTTTTTCTGGAGTGTTTGGAATTCTAATGTTTGCTGTTATGGGAGAGCTAGATTCTGGTGTTGCCAGGTTGTCTTGGTTTCTTTGGGATATACTCTTTCACTTTCCTCTTGCTCTTCTGTTGTCAGTGATATGTTCTCACCTTTCTCTTGTATCTTGTCTGTGTCCCTGGATCTCCACTGGTCCAGGTGGCAGATGGGCCCAGCCCTGTTCTATGCCTCAGAGTTTCTAGGTGGGAATAGAGGTTCCACAGTTCTGTTCCTGGTCCCCGGATCAGGCAGGTCGGAGGGTGAGCCATGTGTGATCACTTTGCAGAGATCTCTCTGCTCCCTGGCCCCCCAGATCTCCCACTAACCAGTCTCTCATCCTTAGGAGCTGGCGGTCTGCGTGGCAGTAGTGCTGGGCTCTGCTCTGCACCCTGAAGTTGCCGCTGGGTGGAAACAGAGGTTCCAAAGTTCTGTTCCTGGTCCCTGGATCAGGCAGGTCGGAGGGTGCGCTCCACGTGCGCACTCCGCAGAAATCTCTCTGCTCCCTGGCCACCCAGATTTCCCACTCACCAGTCTCTCAACCTTAGGAGCTGGCGGTCCGTGTGGCAGATGAGCCAGGCTTTGCTCTGCTCCCTCAGGATAATATTTTCTACTTCCATCCATTTGCCTACAAATATCATTTAGTCATTGTTCTTAATAGCTGAGTAGTATTCCATTGTGTAAATGTATGACATTTTCTATATCCATTCCTCTGCTTAAGGACCTCTGGGTTCTATCCAGATTCTGGGTAGTATAAATAAGGCTGCTATGAACATGGTGGAGCATGTGTCCTTGTTATATGTTAGAGCATCTTTTGGGTATATGGCAATAAGTTTTATAGCTGGGTCTTCAGGTAATACTATGTCCAATTTTTCTGAGGAACCAAGAGACTGAGTTAGAAAGTGATTTTACTAGTTTGTCATACCACTAACAATGAAGAAGTCTTGCTCTTTCCCCACATGAATGCCAGCATCTGCTGTCACCTGAGATTATCTTAGGGATTCTGACTGGTGTGAAGTGGAATCTCATGGTTGCTTTGATTTGATGTTCTATGGTAACTAAGAATATTGAACATTTGTTTGGGTGCTTCTTGGCCATTTGATATTCCTCGGTTGATAATTCTTTGTTTAGCTCTGTACCCTATTTTTGATAGGGTTATTTGATTCTCTAGAGTCTAACTTCTTAAGTTTTTTGTATATATTGGACATTACCTTTCTATCAGATGTAGGATATATGAAGACATTTCCCAGTATGTTTGTTGCCATTTGGTCCTATTTATAGTGTTCCCTGCTTTACAGAAGCTTTACAATTTTATGAAGTTTCATTTGTTGATTCTTGAGCTCAAAGCATAAGCCATTAGTGTTCTATTCAGGAAATGTTTCCCTGTGCCCATGTGTTTGAGGGCCCACTTTCTATTTTGTCAGTTTCAGTGTATTTGGTTTTAAGTGTAGGTTCTTGATGTGTACAATACATAAAGAATAGATCGATCTGCATTGTTCTACATACTGACCTACAGTTGAACCACCACCATTTATTGAAAATGTTATCTTTTTCCCACTGGATGGTTTTAGCTCCTTTGTCAAAGACCAAGTAACTATAGGCGTGTAGGTTCCTTTCTGGGTCTTTAATTCTAGTCCATTGATCTACCTGCCTGAATTTGTACAAATACCATGATGCTTTATGATTATAACTCTGTAATACAGCTTGAGGTCAGAAATGGTGTTTGCCCTAGAAGTTCTTTTATTGGTGACAATAATTTCTGTTAGTCTGGGTTGTTTGTTATTTCAAATAAATGTGCAAGTTTCTCTTTTAGAATTGAGTTGAAATTTTGGTGGGGGATTGCACTGAAACTATATCTTGCTTTTGACAAGATGGACATTTCATTATATTAATCGCTGTGCATGGGAGATCTTTTCATCTTCTGAGATATTCAGTTCCTTTCTTCAGAGACTTGACATTCCCTTAAAGAAAAATATATTAAAGCAAAACTCATATAGTTGGGATTTAATTAATTAATTAAAAAATTTCAGAAATCAGGCCTGTAAATGAGAAAGCACAGGAACTCAACTGTAAACTATTAAAATGATTCCCGAAAGGCATTGTTCTCAGAAAATGGAGAAGATATAAAATTGTGCTGTTACTATTCAGATGCCTGAGCCATAAAATTTGTGGTTGCCATTTAAAATAATTCTTTATTTGATCAATGTAATATCAAAAGATATGAGTAATATTATAAGTACATGTTTATAGTATATATTCTTTTATTAGAAATTCTTAGACAGATTTGTTTCTAAGGAATAAAAACCACTCCAACCTGATGCCTCCAAACTCTTCAGTGTTGTTTAATAATTAGATATTTTTAATAATATGATTTTATGTACATGTACCTTGTTCCTACAAACAGCACTTTTTGGCTTTGATTGCCATAAATTTTCTACATCTAACTTATGTTTGTTTTCAGAGTCTTATTTACATTTGAGATTATAATTTCAACCTAAGTGCCAAAATAGTCTTAATAAGTACAGAGGCATCATTTCAGAATTTCTTCACTAGAATGTTATAGATCCTATGCTACTTGTAATAATAAACACTAAGTCAGAGACAAGCCATATTTATTGGGTTTTCTTCCTTATATATAAATTTTTTATACTTGAAGTATCTGCATTGTAGGCAAGAATTATTCTAATTTTAAATTTTAAATCAATTAAAATTTGCTTAGTGACTTTAATAATAAATACATGTTTGTACTAAATACATTTAGCATTTGTGGTGGTAATGAATTGTTTCCAAAATCTTCTTAACAATATTTTGTATCTTGAAATATCATTGACTAATATAGCAGGGATATTAGTCTCACAGCTCTGTAAATCTCTTCAGGTAGTGGAAAATTTTGTCTGTAGGTTATGTGTGTGTGTGTGTGTGTGTGTGTGTGTGTGTGTGTGTGTGTGTGTGCATGTGTACTCTAATAAGAGGGTGGGAGTCTGATTAACTCTTTTAGTTATTCTTATTTGGAGAATATTGTTTCAGAGTCCATTCATAATAACCTGTAAAGTGCATGTTGTGTTATTTTTAATCTACTCAGTTATATTTTTTCATGTTTTCTCTTTTTTTCATCAAAATCATACCTAAGAATTTGCATGAAATAATATCTTTGGCAAATAGATTACAATCTTCTCTAAAATTCACTCCAAGAAGTATGTGGAAGTATTGATAATTTTAAGAAATTTATAATCTTCCTTTGACCTATAAAGTACATACTATTTATCATTTGTAGAAATTCTGACTTTTTTGGCCCAGAATAATTCTGATTCCTGCTTGATGATTGTTCTTTTATTCTGAAGATGTTAAGAGTGTAAAGTATATATCATAAGCAAGGGTGGCATAGAAAGATATCTGAAACAATTCTCTGGTCCCAAGGGAGGTGGTTATGCTTTATAAGCCCAAAACATGAGCAGCACTTTTCTAAACCAAGCAGAATCCCAAACTTCACATTCTTATCTCATCCCATTGCCTTTAGTGTATATAGGGTTGATGGATTTGGGAAGTTAGGGAACTCGAAAAAAAGAAGACCAAGCATATGAATGAGGTCATCTTGTTGAGATACAATTGTCATATATTTTGAAATTGTTGGTTATAAAAAGAAAATATCATACTTTCATTTTTGATGAACATGTTTTTGCTCATATTTTTAAATAATTTCTTAGATATTTCATGAGTTACATAGAATTATTTTGAATGTTTGTTTTTTAATTTGCATGGAGTACCCTGAGATTTGAAACTTATAGGTAACTGACAAAATTTTGAAACTTGAATGTTCTCATGCTGGAGGAAATATTGGATTTTACTTACTGAATTTACTGAATAAAAATGTACAATTTATAAATTTATATTTTACATATTTTATATTAAGATGAAATTCTAAAGTTAACATTCTTTAGTGGATCTTTGTTATTAAACAAATAAATAAACAAATATATATTTCCAAGATGAGAAGGCAGATGATATGATTATATACATAAGTTACCCCCAAAATTCTATCAAAAACTTCTCTAGTTGCTAAATAGCTTCAGCAAAGTGGCTGGATATAAAATTAATTCACACAACTCAGTAGCCTTTCTTTATACAAATGATAAACAGGCTGAGAAAGAAAATAGAGAAGAAACAATTCCCTTCACAAATAATATAAAATATCTTGGGGTAACAGAAACCAAAAAATGAAAGATGTGTATGACAAGAACTTCAAGTCTATCAAGAAAAAAATCAAAGATCTCAGAAAATGGAGAGATCATTCATGCTCATGGAATAGTAAAATTAACAAAGTAAAAATATATATCCTACCAAAGAAGATCTATAAGATCAATAAAACCCTTATCAAAATCCCAACACAACTTATCAAAGACTTGAAAAAACAAATTCTCAAATTCATCTGAAAAGGCAAAAACCAGAATAACAAAAACAATTCTTAACAATGAATGAACGAATGTGGAAATCACAATTCCTGACCTCAAGTACAGAACATTAGTGATAAAAACTGCATGGTATTGGTACAGACAGTGAAATGTTGATCAAAGGAGTAGATTTGTAGACACAGAAATAAAACCACACACTTATGCACACTTGATCTTTGACAAAGAAGGTAAAATTTACAATGGAAATAATATCTTCAAAGAATGGTGCTGGTCAAACTCTCTAGTTGTATGTAGAGAAATTAAAATAGACCAATGTTTATTACCTTGCATAAAATTCAAGTCCAAGTGGATCAAGGACCAAAGCATAAAAGCAAATACACTGAGGCCAATAGAAGAAAAAATGGGAAAGAACACTGAACTCATTGGCACTGAGGGAAATTTCCTAAACAGAACTTGGTGGCTCTGGCTTTAAGATCAAGAATTGGTTCATCTAAAATCAAGATTAAACAATTGAAGAAGTTCTCAGAAGATGGAAATATCTCCCATGCTCATGCATTGAAATAATCAACATTGTAAAAATTGTCATCTTAAAAAAAAAAAAATCTACAGATTCAATGCAATCCACATCAAATTCTACACATTAATTTATACAGTTGGAAAAAGCCATTTGCAAATTCATCTGGAATAACAAAAAGCCTTGAATAGTTAAATCTATTCTCAAAAATGAGAAAACTACTTTGGTAATCACTATGCCTGACCTCAAGCTATATTACAAAACAATAATGTGAAAAACCACGTGATATTGGTACAGAGATTGGCAGGTAGATCCATGGAACAGAATTGAAGACCCAGAAATGAACACTCACACATATGGTCACTTGTTCATTGACAAAGGAGCTAAAAACATTCAATAGAAAAAGGACAGGTTCTTCAACAGATGGTGTTGGTTCAAGTGGCAATCAGTATGCACAAGAATGTAAATCAATCATTCTTATCTGCTTGTTCAAAGGTCAAGTGCAAGTGGAACAATGACCTCCACATGAAACCAGGTACACTGAAAGTACAAGAAGAAAAAGTGGGGAAAAGCTTAAAACAAGTACAAATGAGGTCCTGGACAGAACACCAATGGCCTATGCTCTAGAAACAAGAATCGATAAATGGGACCTCATGAGATTTCGAAGTTTTTTAAGGCTAAGCACTGGCAAGAAAACAAAACAGCAGACAACAAACTGGTAAAGGATCTTTACCAATCCCACATCTGATAGAGGTCTATTATCCAATATATACAAAGAACTCAGGATGTTACATTCTAGAGAATCAAAAAATCCTATTAAAAATGGGGTACAGATTAAACAAAGAATTCTCATTGGGAAATATCAAATGGCAAAGGAGCACCCAAAGAAATGCTCAACATTCCTAGTCATCAGCGAAATGCAAATCAAAAAAAACCCTGAGATTTCACCTCATTCCAGTCAGACTGGCTAAGAGCAAAAACTCAGATGACAGCAGATTTTCACAAGAATGAGGGGAAAGAGGAACACTTTTCCACTGTTGGTGGGGTTGTTAGCTGATACAACCACTTTGGAAATCCTTCTGGTGGTTCCTCACAAAATTGGACATATTACTACCTGAAGACCCAGCTATTCCACTTCTGGACATATACCTTAAAGATGTTCCAACATATAATAAGGACACATGCCACACCATGCCCATAGCAGCCTTATTTTTAATAATGAGAAGATGGAAATAACCCACATGTTCTTCAGTATATTAATGGATATAGAAATTGTGGTACATTTGTGCAATGGAGTACAACTCAGCTATTAGAAACAAATGACTTTACAAAATACCTAGGCAAATGAATGGAAATAGAGACTAACATTCTGAGTAAGGTAATGTAGTCACAAAAGAACAGACATGATATTCAGTCACTGATAATTGGATACTAGCCCCTGAAAGCTCTGAATATGCAAAAAGCAACTCACAGACCATATGAAGCTTATAAAGAAGAAAGGCCAAAATGTAGAAGTTCAGTCCTTCTTAGAAAAAAAAAAAATAAGTGTATAGCACCCTCCCAGAATGTGGTATTCCTAGACCTTAAATAATTAATAATTCAAGAACTAAGAATGCAGCCTTGTGGCAATCCTTGGTATTTAAAATTCTTGTGTATAGTCTTTGCACACCAATAAATCTTCAACTATCTCTATGTTATATTTTGTTTAATATGTACTTTATGTTCATTGTAACTAGTAAGTTTTTAATGCATATTATTAAACCTTTAAATAAATCAAGTACTGACAAAAATATATTTGTATAAATTTATGCAAAAATGAATCAACAAATTGGACCTCAGGAAATTTCAACGATTTGTAAGCAAAAGGACACTGTCAAGGCACCCACACCACATGCAGACACTAAACTCTTGCATTATTGCTGATACTAAGAAGTGTTTACTGGCAGGAACCATATATGAATGCCCTGCCCAAGTCATACAGATACAGAGGCTCTGCCTGAGTAATACAGATACAGTTGAGGATGTTGCAGATAACCATGGAACTTCACATAAGGGCTCCAATAAAGATGCTAGAGAAAGGAATGAAGGAGCTGAAAAAGTTGCAACCCCACGGGAAGAACTACATTATTGACCAAACAAACCTTCCAGACTTCCCAGGGACTAAAGCACCAACCAATGAGTACACATTGAGAGACCCACATCTCCAGTTGCATATGTAGCACAGGATAGAATTGTCTGCCATCAATGGGAGCAGAGACCTTTGGTCCAGTGAAGGCATGTTTTCCCAGTTGGGGGGGGGGGTTGTCCAGGCATTGACATGGAGAAGGTGGTTAGGAGAGGGAGCCCCTTCATGTAAGCAAGTTCAGGGGGAGTGGTGATTTCAGTGGGAAAAAGAAGATAACATTTTAAATATAAATACAAAGAATATCCAATAAAAAAAGAACACTCAAATGAAAAAAAAAAAAAAAAAAAAAAAAAAACAAAAAACTTACTAACTAACCACTAAAAATAAAACATACAACCCCATCTAAAAATGTGGTATAAAACTAAACTGAGAATTCACAAAAGAGGAATTTTGAATGGCTGAGAAGCACCTAAAGAAATGGTCAATGTCCTTAGTGATGAGAGAAATGCAAATTAAAATGAACCTGAGATTCCATCTTATACCAATCAGAATTGCAAAGACCAAAACCTCAGATGACAACACATGTTGGTGGCAATGTGAAGGCAGAAGAAAACTCCTCCATTGCTGGTGGGATTGCAAACTAGTAAAAACACTCAGGATATCAATTTGGAGGTTTCCCAGAAAATTGGAAACAGATATATCTAAAGACCCAGCATTACCATTCTTGGGAATATAGCCAAAAGATGAAATGCTAGTAAATATCATCCTGAGTGATGTGACTAGGATTTAAAAACATTATATGGTATGTACTCAGTTTTTCTTTTACAGATTGTTATGTTTAAATTTAAATTTATGTGTGTGTGTGTGTGTGTCTCCTTGGAATTGCATGTTCACCTTAGTGCTCTTTCACAAATACGCCAGAGTAAGACCTCTAATGAAAGAGTTGCAAATAAATGCTTGTGAGCAAGTTGATGTGGGTCCTGAGACTGAACTATCATCCTCAGAAAGGTCAATAACTATTCTTAACTGTTCAAGCATCCCTCAAATACCTCATTTTTTTAACTTTTGATTTTTTTCTGTTTCAATTTACATCAGTGTTGCATATTTTAGAAGACTTTTCTTGTCATTATATTTAAATATTATTTTTACCTTTAAGATCATGTTTGTTTCAAATCATCTATGTTTACCTCCTTCATCCAATGACATGTGTGTGTGTGTGTGTGTGTATTTAACAGCTAATTCATTACTTTCCTCATTTTATTAAATGCCTACTTCTAAATTTTGTCACTTGTAGTGAAATTAGCTGCATATGTATTATTTCCTATCTTGACCTCATTATTCTAATTGAATGAGTTACTCTGAAAGCTCTAAAAATTATTTCTAGTGCTTCACTTTACATCTTTATTTATTTTGAGTCCTATATGTATTTACAATGTAAAGTTTGTACTAACTCTTTTAATTCAGGAAATATACTTTAAGTTACATTTAAATAGGTTTAATGTTTTCAATCTACTAAGTTGTTCTAAGAGTCCTCATCACATATTTTATTATACATAAATTCAAACACACTTAGGTACACTGAGATATAGAAATATAACCCTCCTGGAAAATAACTTTCTCTTACATATTACTGTGTTTTATATACCAAAATTAGGGAGAAAAATCAAACAAAATGTCACTATTCAATTTGACATATGGAGAGAGCTCTGCTGAGGCGGCACAGAAAGTGTGCCCCTGCCCTGTCTAAGCCAGGGACCAGGGAAACAGCATTGGAACCTCTGATTCCACCCAGCGACTTTGGGGCACAGAACAGAGCTCGACCCATCTGTCACCCGGACCAGCAGTTCCTAAAGTTTTAAAGACTGGTGTGTAGAAGACTTGGGCAAAAAGGAAGCAGAGAGATCTCTGCGGATTGCGCACAGAAAGCATGCCACAGTCCTGCTTCCACCCTGTAGCTTTGGGGCACAGAACAGGGCTCAGACCATCCACAACCTAGACCAGAGGAGATCCAGGGTCATAGACCAGATACAAGGAAAAGGTAAGAAAATAGGACTGGCAACAAGATGGCAAGAGGAAAGCAAAAGAGTATATCCTAAGGAAACCAAGACAACCTGGCAAGACTAGAACCCATCTCTCCCATAACAGCAAACATTGGAATGCCAAACACTTCAGAAAAAGAAGACGCAGACCTGAAATCATACCTCAAGATGCTGATAGAGATACTTAAAAATGAACGGAAAGAAAAGCAATAAGAATCAGAAGCTATTAAAGAGGAAACAAGAAAAACACTCAAAGAACTCAAAGAACTAGAGGAAAACAGAACCAAAGAGATGAAGGAATGGAAGAGGGAATTTAAAACAAAAATTGACACAATAAAGAAAACACTAAAAGAGATAATCCTAAAGGTAAAACACCTAAAAAAGAAATCAGAAGTCACAGAAGCAAACATTTCCAATAGACTACTAGAGATGGAAGAGAGAATAACGGGGGAATGAGACAACATTATAAACATAGACAAAACAGACAGAGAAGATGCCAAAAACAAAAAGTTCCTAAACAAAAATGTCCAGGAAATCCGGGACACAATGAGAAAATCGAACCTAAGAATAATAGGAATAGAATAGGGAGAAGAGTATCAACTAAGAGGCACAGTAAATATCTTCAACAAAATCATAGAAGAAAACTTCCTTACCCTTAAGAATGAGATGACCACGAACATAAAAGAAGCCTTCAGAACTCCAAATAGGTTGGACAAGAAAAGAAATACCTCCCGACACGTAGTATTCCAAACACCAAGTACCAAGTACCCAAAGCAAAGAAAGAATACTAAAAGCAGTAAGGGATAAAGGTCAGGTAACATATAAAGGCAGGCCAATCAGAATCACACCCAATTTCTCAACAAAGACTATGAAAGCTAGAAGATGCTGGACAGATATCATGGACAACATAAGAGAGCACAAGTGCCAGCCCAAGCTGCTATACCCAACAAAACTATCAATCACCATAGATGGAGAGATGACGATATTTCAAGACAAATCAAAATTTACACAATATCTGACCACAAACCCAGCACTACAACAAATTATAGGTGGAAAACACAATACAATGAGGGGAAATACATCCTAGTAAAAACAAGGAAACTCCTAAGCAAGAAAACTAAAAGAAGAAAAAGACACAGACACAACTCAACCCACAAAAGCAATAATAGCAGGAAACAGAAACAACTATTCCTTGATATCTATTAACATAAATAGACTCAACTCCCCAATAAAGAGACATAGGCTATTAGACTGGATACATAAACAAAATTCAGCATTTTTCTGCATACAGGAAACTCATCTCAGAGACAAAGACAGACACTATCTCAGAGTAAAAGTGTGGGAAAAAAACTTCCAAGCAAACAGCCCCAAGAAGCAAGCTGCAGTGGCTATTCTAATATAGAATAAAGTAAATTTCCAACCAAAAGTTATCAGAAAAGATAAGGAAGGACACTTTTTAATCATTATCAGGGAAATCTGTCAGGAGGAACTCTCAATCCTTAACATATATGCTCCAAATGAAAAAGCACCCACATTCATAAAAGAAACCCTACTAAAGCTCAAAAAATACATTTCACCCCTTACAATAATAGTGGGAGACTTTAATACCCCACTCTTTCCAATGGACAGATAAGGGAAATTGAATCTGAATAAGGACAATGTAAAAATAGCAGAGACTTTGAACCAACTGGAATTATTAGATGTCTACAGAACATATCACCCTAAAGTAAAATAATACACCTTCTTCTCATTACCCCATGGCACCTTCTTGAAAATTGACCACATAATTGGACACAGAATGAGCCTCAATTGATATAAGAAGTTTGAAATCACATTTAAAAAAAAAAAAAAAAAAAAAAAAAAAAAAAAAAAAAAAAAAAAAACTCCAAAAGGGCTGGAGAGATGGCTCAGCGGTTAAGAGAACTGACAGTTCTTCCAGAGGTCCTGAGTTCAAATCTTAGCAACCACATGGTGGCTCACAACCATCTGGAATGGGATCTGATGCCCTCTTCTGGTGAGTACAGTGTACTCATATAAATAAATAAATAAATCACATTAAAAAAAAAAAAAAAAAAGAAGTTTGAAATACTCCCATGAATCTTCTCAGATCACCATGGTCTATGGCTGGTCTTTAACAACAACAAAGACAACAAAAAGCCCACATATACATGGAAACTAAACAACACTCTGTTAAACAATAACAGGGTCAAAGAAGAAATAATGAAAAAAATTAAGGATTTTCTAGAATTCAATGAAAATGAAAACACAGCATGCCCAAACCTATGGGATGCAATGAAAGCAGTACTTAGAGGAAAACTCATAGCCCTAAGTGCTTCCAAAAAGAAACTGGAGAGAGAATACATCAGCAACTAGACAGCACTGCTAAAAGCCCTAGAACAAAAAGAAGCAGATACACCCAAGAAGAGTAGACTGCAAGAAATAATCAAAATTAGGGCAGAAATAGACCAAATAGAAACAAAAAGAACCATTGAAAAAATCAACAAAACCAAGATTTGGTTCTTTGAGAAAATCAACAAGATTGATAAACCCCTAGCCAGACTAACTAGAGGGCAAAGAGAGAGTATACAAATTAACAATATCAGAAAGAAAGTGGAGACATAACAACTGAAACTGAGGAAATTCAAGAAATTATCAGATCCTACTACAAAAACCTATACTCCACAAAGTTGGAAAATCTGGAGGAAATGGACGAATTCCTAGACAGATACAAGATCCCAAAGTTAAACCAGGACCAAGTAAACCATCTAAATAATCCCATAACACATAAAGAAATAGCAGAAGTCATTAAAAGCCTCCCAACCAAAAAAAAAAAAAAAAAAAAAAAAAAGTGCAGGTCCAGACGGGTTCAGTGCAGAATTTTATCAGACATTTATTTCGGACATAACACTAATACTCTCCAAACTATTCCACAAGATAGAATCAGATGGAATACTACCTAACTCATTTTTTGAGGCTTCAATAACCCTCATACCTAAACCACACAAAGACCCTACAAGGAAAGAGAACTTCAGACCAATCTCACTTATGAACATTGATGCAAAAATACTCAAAAAATCCTTGCAAACCGAATCCAAGAACACATCAAAACGATCATTCACAATGACCAAGTAGGCTTCATCCCTGGGATGCAGGGATGGTTTAATATAAGAAAAGCCATCAATGTAATCCACCATATAAACTAAATCAAAGAACAAAATCACATGGTCATCTCACTAGATGCTGAGATAGCATTTGACAAAATGCAACACCTCTTCATGTTAAAAGTCCTGGAAAGAACAGGAATCCAAGGTCCATACCTAAACATAATAAAAGCAGTATACAACAAACCAACAGCCAACATCAATTTGCCATATGACAATATTAGCTAACATACACATAACCCTGGCCACTCATTCATAATGTAGCAAATATTATGTGACACCTGGAGTGAACTTTAGTAGATATATGCAAATCTCAAAATATGTTTATTTGTTCTAAAAATCTAAGCATGAACAGAAATTATTAAAAACTTATAAACACCTATATTTCCAACAATGAATACACAAAAACAAAAAATCATAAATGTTTATGAACAGGCAGGAAAGAAAATACATGCATAAATGAATAGAATAGGCAAGTGGACATCTTTCCCATTGGTATCAACAAATAATTCCAAATGAATGATAGTTAAAGAACCAGTTATCTAATAGTTTCTAAGTGTGGCTCTGTTGTCCACTTAAGGTATTCTAAGTTGAAGTTGAAAATCACCACAATGAAGATTTACTTTGATCTTTTGAGGGGATGTAGTGAGTTCAATTTCTGTCTCCTGAGAATTACTGCAGATTGCAGGTAAAATTCAGTCCTACGATTAAACTATTGTCTCCTGTCTCCTTGGCGGGAGTCATTTGGAGGCTGTTAATGGTCATAACATTCCTTCTAATGCAGACAACCAGATTCAACTCCAATCAGTAAGAGAATTGGTACACTGATTCTGATTGCATCTCACTGGCTATTCTATGTCAGACCCTTTTGAGTACATGATACAAAGTGTCTTATGGTTAGCTCAGAAATACACACATAATTTCCTTTTCAAATGGCATTTGCCCATGTTATGCAATTCCATTGTTTGACTAGTCAAGAATAAGTAGATACAATGGAAACTGAAATTTTCAGGACCACTCAAGAATTGTATCTGTCACCACATGACAGAAATTATCTTAAAATTTTAAGAGAGACAAGTGCATAAATTGAGAAATGGGACTCAATTATTTCTTCAAATAAAATGAAAAATTACAGACCATTTAATAGAGATAATAATAATAATAATAATAATAATAATAATAATAATAATAATGAGCAATATTAATAAAAGTTATAAACATGGCTCAAAATCTGGTGTCTCAGCTCTGAAACATGAATGTATTTGGGCATCAGACATAGGGTGTTTTCTCTAGTAAATGTAACTGTAGTTTTTACATATACAAGGCTTTAAAAATTTTTTTCTTTGGACCTAGTAGAGAAAAAGATTAATGGGATAGTCATTAGGAAATTCTGGAAAAATTATCTTCCTTACAATTTATAAGACATAATTTATAGAACATTATCATGTAATGAAACACGATCAACATTCAAAGGAGAATTTCCCCAGCTTTTGTTACCCTGCCTCATCTCAAAAGAGAGGCCAGGAAAAGGAAATCTCAAGATGCATGTTGAAAAACATCAAGGAGAATTCCAGAATCATGTCTAGGTTACAAGGTACATACATGGATTCTAGAACTAAAAGGCAAATAATGAATTCTGTTATTTTGTACACTACTTTTAAAACACTACTAGCAAAAGGCTCTATTAGGAAAGGTATTTACTACCAATTTCTAGGAGCTGAGTTTGATACTCTGAACTCTCAAAGCAGAAGCTGAAAATAAACTCCTGCAAGGTGTTCTCTGACTTTCACTACAGGTGTCCTGTGGTACATGCATTCACCAGTGTCTGTGTGTATCTATGTGCATGCATACACATGTATGTGTGCATACACAAATGCACATACACACACTAATTCAACCAACCAATCAATGAAATAAAATATACTATAATATTAATAATCATTTTAATAACAACACTGTTTTCTAAGTCCAAAGTGATTAATATATTTTACCTATTTTCAATAAATACGATTAAGACATATTCAGTTGTGCAGGTAAGATTATAAATGTAAAACTTCCTGAAATCAATGTAGGTTATAAGCCCTTGGATCAGCCCTTGGTTGGCAGGGCAAGGAGGCATGCTTTGATTACCTAAGTGGTTGCTTTTATCCCCTGCATCAACACTATACTACAGAGTAAGTACAATGGCTTCCAGGTAGTTTCGGAACAATTGTGATGCCCAATAAAGAAGCACAAAGGCAACAGTATTTTTCTCTATTATCTAGTGCTGAACTTTTACTGCTACCTCTCCAGCCCTTCAGTGTGTTAGACAGCAGGCAGAAGACAGAGATAAGCCAAAATCCACTTCAAGCTTCCAACAGTATCTTGATGAGAGCCTCATGTTGCCCAGAGCTAAGGGAAAAATTTTCCTTGATGTTTGCATTCATTGTTATTCACAGGGGAAAGCCTGGAGCATGTGTTCAGAAATTGTTTGATTTTTGTTTTGAAGCCTGTATAAAGAATCTAAAAGTATAACTTTCAGTTTGTTAATATGTTGGCAGTGGCATATATTAAAATACATAAAAGTTGGACCATTATTAAAATAGAACACGGTTCCATATGCTAAACTTATTTTTGTAAAATTATGAAAACATAGAGGTTGATTATGTTAGTAAGTATCAATGAGGCTAGCCAAAACATTAGGTCTTTCCATGAATACATATCACAATATTAAAATGCAATTACCTCTCCAAACAATGTCCTAACTCACATAATACAATGTCCTGGTGGTTATGCATTTTGTCTACTATGTCAGGAGAGAGTTTAAAATTTCACAGTATAAGTAGTGTGATAGTTGGGAGTTTCATAATAGAAACAGTTTTTAGGCTTTTTTAGTTCCAGGAAGAAACCCATTCCTCATATCCCTATGAATAACCTTAATAAAATTCATTGTTTGAATATGTTCAAATTAAGTGGCATCCCTATTTGATTCTATTTTTCTGTTCCCATGAAAGACAGAAGATGCATACACAAGTTGAATCAACCCAGAAAAATAGACTCATAAAACATGGGCTGAACCCACTAGGTGGTCCTGCAAACTTGTTGTACACCAGAAAACTAGTAGAGAGAAAAGAGTTAGGTCAGCTAATGTAGTGAAGATAGTGGGCATTGCTAAAAGCCTGGAAGTATAGAAATAATTTTCCAAGTTCATGAAATTCTTAAGCAAATGGATAAAACTAGAAAATACTCTTCTGAGTGAGATGACCCAGATACAAAAGGACACAAATTGTGTTTACTCACTGGTAAGTGAATATTAGCCCCAAAGCTCTGGACACCTAAGATAAAATTCATAGACCATTTGAAACTCAAAAGAAGGAAGACCAATATGTGTACGGTTCAGTCTTTCTTAAGAGGGCAAATGAAATACTCACAGGAGAAAATATAGGGACAGAGTATGGAGCAGAGACTGAAGGAGAGGCCACCCAGATGTTGCCTCACCTGGGGATCCATTCCATACGCAGTCACCATACCCAGTCACTATAGCTAATGCCAAGAAGTACTTGCTGAGAGGAGCCTGATATAGATGAATTATGAGAAGCTCTGCCAGAGCATTACTAATACAGATTAAGATGCTTGTAGCTAAACATCAGACTGAACATCAGATACTCCAATGGAGGAGTTCCAGAAAGGTCTGAAAGAGCTGAAGGTGTTTGCAACCTCATAGGAAGAACAACAATATCAAACATCCAGACATTCCAGAGCTCCCAGGAATTAAATTACCAACCAAAGAATACATGGAGGGAGTCATGGCTGGCTCCAGAAGCATATAAAGCAGGGGAAGGCATTGTCTGGCATCAATAGGATGAGAAACCCTTTGTCCTGTAAAAACTAGTTTCCTCAGTGTAGCAGAATGTTAGGGTGTTAAGATAGAAGTGGGTGGGTGGGAGATGGAACATCCTCATAGAAGCAGGAGGATGGAGAATGGGAGAGGGTAAACTGAGAAAAGAGATAATATTTAAAATGTAATACATAAACTATCCAATAAAAAAATAAAATAAACAAGGCTACTATGAACATAGTGGAACATGAATCTCACTTATATGTTGGAGCATTTCTTGGTATATGCCGAGCAGTGGAATAGCTGGGTCTTCAGATAGAAAATGTGCAATTTTCTGAGAACCTGCCAGACTGATTTCCAGAGTGGTCAAACCAGCTTTCAATTCCACCAGCAATGTAGGAGTGTTCCTCTTTAGCCACATCCTCAAGAGCATATGCTGTTACCTGACTTTCTGATCTTAGTCATTCTGACTTGTGTGAGGTGGAATCTCTTGAGGTTGTTTCAATTTGCATTTCCGTGATAAGTAAGGATATTGAAAATTTCTTTAAGAGCTTCCCAGCAATTCAATATCTTCAGTTGATAATTCTTTGTCTAGCTCTGTCCCCCATTTTAAGAGTCATTTAATTCTCCAGAGTCTAACTTTTTGAATTATTTGTATATATTGGATATTAGCCCTCTATCAGATGTAGGATTGGTAAATGTATTTTCCCAGTCCATTGGCTGCCCTTTTGTCCTATTTATAATGTCATTTGCCTTACAGAAGCTTGGCAGTTTTATGAGGTAATAGTCAGAATCTGGAAAGAACACAGTTGTCCTTCCACAGAGGCAATGGGAGGCAGAAAGAGAATGGGATTGGGGGAAAAGATGATAACATCTGAAATGTAAATACAGAGAATATTTACTAAAAAAATTAAAAAATAAACACAGGAATATATAACAGGAAATATGGTCACTTTCTTGATTTCAATGACAAATGAGACAGAGAGAGAGAGAGAGAGAGGTGTCTACCAAAGTACAATTAAGAATATGGATTCAAAATTCTCAGGGACACTGATAATTCAAATTGAGTTGTATTAATGCATGGCTATGAATTCATGATCAGATTCCATGATTGAGAATCCAATGACATTCAGCATATGGTCAGCTGTTGACAAATACTGAGTGGGACTATGCTTCTTCAGAGTCTCCAAAATTTCCCTCTCTAATATCCAAGAATTGAATTGAATTAAATTTTTTAATTAAATCCTGTATCCAATGCTAGTATTATAGATATTCATTAAAATATACTATGAAATGAAAGTTTATTAAATTGTTTGCTAAAGACATTTTTTAAATAAAAAGCGGCTAATAGTCACTTTAGAAGAATGAACATATTATAACAAATAAACTGAGTCCAGGAAAAATTGGAATCTGTATTGTTGCTCCCCAACTACTTATGAGTTAAACTGGGTTAATACAATACTCTTTATATATATATATATATATATATATATATATATATATATATATATATATATATATATATATATATATATATATCTTTATATATATATATACATATGTATACGCACGCATATGTAGCTAATAATAATGAGTGATTACTAGGCTATTATTTCAAAAATATAGTTGCAGTTATACTTTGTGTAGAATATATATATACAGTCATTTTAATCAATTCTCACCTACTTATATATCTTTCATCTATTGATGTATTCCTTTTATTATTTGCTTATATATTTTAAATTATTTTATTCATTTACATTTCTCCTCTTCCTGTTCCCTTATCCCTTAGTTCTTCATCCCCTCTTTGTCCCCTTTGTCTCTGAGAGGGTGCTCTCCCATCCACTCCTCCAAATCCACCCCCAAAACACCTCGAACTCCTCAGCACACACATACACATATCCCCTTTTCAGTGGAATCAAATCTATACAGGATCTGCTACATTCTCTCCCACCGAGGCCAGACAAGACAGTCCTCTGCCACATAAGTGCTGGGCACCATGAACCAGCTTATATATGCTCTTTGGCTGAAGGCTTTAGCTCTGGGAGCTCTGGGGTGTCCAAGTTAGTTAACACTGCTGTTCGTCATATGGTATTGCCCTCCCCTAAAGCACCTTCAATCTTTTCCCTAACTTCCATAGGGGTTCTTGACCTCAGTCCAATGGTTGGTTGTAAATATCTGCATATTTCTCAGTCAGCTGCTGCTAGAAGCTCTCAGAGGATAGCATGCTAGGATAGCAAATAAGGATGACATGGTAATAGTGTCAGGGTCTGGTGCCTGTGCATGACATGGACCCTAAGTTGGGCTGGTCACTGGATGGCCTTACTTTCAGTTTTGCTCCATCATTATCCCTGCATTTCCTTTAAACAGAAACAATTCTTGGTTAAAAATTTTGAACATGGGTGGGTGGCCCCATCACCTGTCTACGTATTGAGTATGATTTGTTCAGGTTACATCTCCACACTGTTAGGCATTTCTCCTAAGGTAATTTTCATTGAGTCTTGGGATCCTCTCAAATTCCGGATTTTTGGAACATTCTAGAGGTCCCCCTGCCTACAGTCTCCACAGCTGCATATTTCTGTTGATCCTCCTGGCCCTCTGGACTTCTCTTCTGTCTTCCCACATATCTGATCCTTACCGCTTCCTGCTCTACCCAAGTTCCTCTTTCTGCCTTGCTTGAGTCTATTTATCTCCCTTCTATATGGGATTGAAACATCCTCATTTAGGCCTTTTTTCTTGTTAATCTTTATATGGTTTGCGAGTTGTACAGTAGGTATTCAGTTTTTTTTGGCTGATATCGACTTATCACTGAGTACATATTAAGCATGTCCTTTTGGGACTGGGCAACCTCATTCAGGATGATTTTTTTGGAGGAAAGAGTTTATTTCACTTACATGTTCCATATCACATTTAACCATGAAAAGCAGTCAGGGCAGAAACTCAAACAGGGCAGGAACCTGGAGGCAGGATGCAACAACCATGGCCATGAAGGGATTGAGGAGCCATTAGCTTGTTCTCCATGGCTTGCTCAATCTGCTTTCTTAAAGACCCCAAGGCAGAAAATGTCATTTTCAAACACTGTCTCAATGGTTTGATTTTACTAATAAAGACTCGGGAGCCAGAGGCCAGAGTACCTACTAGCCTAGAGAGGCAGAGAAAACACCCAATTGACAGTCTTTCTCAGCCAATGTCTCACCAGAAATTTTTGTCTCTTATTTTTTTTTACAACTAAACCTTTATATTATTATTATTATTATTATTATTATTATTATTATTATTATTATTATTACCATTATCATCATCATCATCATTATTATTATTAATATTGTTATTACTATTATTATTGGATATTCTCTGTACTTACATTTCAAATGTTATGCATCCCCCACTTACTTCCATGAAGCTATTCCCTCTCCCAATCACCCTCTCAACATCAGTGCCTTGGCATTCCCCTACACTGGGCAAATATGCCTTCACTGTACCAAAGGCCCCTTTAGATAGAATCAGATGGAATACTACCTAACTCATTCTTTGAGGCTTCAATAACCCTCATACCTAAAGCATACAAAGACCCTAAAAGGAAAGAGAACTTCAGACCAATCTCACTTATGAACATTGATGCAAAATACTCAACAAAATCTTTGCAAACTGAATCCAAGAACACATCAAAACGATCATTCACCATGATCAAGTAGGTTTCATCCCTGGGATTCAGGGATTGTATAATATACAGAAATCCATCATCATAATCCACCATATAAACCAACTCAAAGACAAACAACACATGATTATCTCACTAGATGATGAGAAAGCATTTAACAAAATTCAACCCCCCTTCATGTAAAAGCTCTTGGAAAGAACAGGAATCCAATGCCCATATCTAAACATATAAAAAGCAATATATAGCAAACCAATAGCCAGCATCACAATGAACGGTGGAAAACTTGAAGTATCCAACTAAAATCAAGAATTAGACAAAGCTGCCCACTCTCCCCTTCCGTATTCAACGTAGTACTGAAAATCCTGGCTGGAGCAATTAGACAGCAACAGGAAATTAAAGGGATACAAATTGGAAAAGAGAAAGTAAAAACATCACTGTTTGCAGATGACATGATAGTGTATGTAAGTGACCTCAAAAATTCCACCAGAGAACTTCAACAGCTGATTAACAAGTCCAGCAAAGTGGCTGGATATAGAATTAACCCAAACAAATCAGTAGCCTTCCTTGACTCAAAGGACAACATGGGGAGAAATTAGGGAACAGATACCCTTTACAATAGTCACAAACAATATAAAATACCTTGGTGTGACTCTAACAAAGCAAGTACAGGACCTGTATGACAAGAACTTAAAATCTCTAAAGAAGGAAATCAAGGAAGATCTCAGAAAATGGAAACATCTTACATGCTCATGGATAAGAAGGATCAACATTGTAAAATGACCATCTCACCAAAAGCAATCTACAGATTCAGTACAATCCCCATCAAAATTCCAACCCAGTTCTTCATAGAATTAGAAAGAACGATGTGCAATTTCATCTGAAATAACAAAAGACCTAGAATAGTGAAATTCATGCATAACAACAAGAAAACATCTGCAGGAATCACCATCCCTTACCTCAAGCTATATTACAAGGCAATTGTGTTAAAAACTGAATGGTACAGGTACAGAGATAGGCACGTGGATTAATGGAATAGAACAGAAGATCCAGAAATTAACCCTCACATATATGGTAACCTGATTTTTGATAAAGAAGCTGTAAACATTCATTGGAAAAAGGACAGCTTCTTCAACAACTTGTGTTGGTCCAACTGGCACTATTCCATCTTTTCTACCTAGTGTTAGGGGTTAAAGCTAGGAGTGGAGGAATAAAGTGTGGAAAAAAGCAAACCAACAATGCAATGAAGATCTGCTACATCGCATCTTAATAAAAAGTAAAACAGCATATTTACAGTACCTCCTTTTATAAGTTATAATATTCTTAAAAGTCAGTTTTAGCATGTGTCTTTCTAAGTATTAATAAATTGATATTTACAAGCAATGATATTTACGTTTTAAAGAACAATTATTTCACTATATTCATAAGTAATCGATTTTATTTTTAAAGTTTGCTTTTCTTTCTAAATCACGACAAATATCCATGTCTTGGTGTAATGCTGTTATACAGAACTGCTTTATATTTCTGTGTTCAACTGAAAGCAGTAAATTGGTATTTACCTTTATATTTGGCAATTCAAATATAACATTCATGTTTAGAATTTTCAGTTCATCTTTAAATTATATAAACACTGATGATATAAGGTAGATTTCACCAAATTTCCCTAAAGAATATTACTAAATAAATACTTGTATCAGCTCCATATTATTTTCTCCTAATTGAATGTTATTTTGTTCCACATGTTAGAATCCTGAGACTACAGTTGAATCTTGACAAAATGCTATGTTGGTATTACTTGTCTTTTTATTTCATCAGTGTTCCTCTGAAGTGGAGCTCTTTCTCCTATCAGCATCTCACTGAAAATTTAGATGGGTGATCTTAAACCCCGTATCTTTGATAAGGCGTAGACCTTCTGTCATTTCTCCCAAACATGTAGACAGCTGACCTTGCCACTTTACTTTGCAGGCACTTGAACTTCTGTCAGGTTCTCAAGGAATCTGAAGTGGGGTCCAGGCTTGTCCTTGGAGGATGTTCAATTACAAGAGCCTCCCATTACAAAGTACAGTTGTTTTAAAGTATATTGTCTAATTGTACATGGAGTGTCAGTAAAGGGCTTGCTTTTGTGAATGCAATGTATTACATGAAAATCAATAGATCTGAGGCACACATCTCAGCATCCTGCTGCTCAGGTTTACTGACACCCTTATTCCAGGTTGCATAGTGATGGAGCACTGCTGCTTTAAGTTGTACATATTACTCTCCCCAGCTACTCATTGACAAATATGCACAACGCGTGTGCCAGAGGAGTTGTGGAACACTTTATTTCTGTATTTCACTCTGGAAGAAATCATGTGTGCTGCACCAACAAATATTTTCTTGCTTCAGTGGGAGATAATGTGCCTAGCTTCCTGGAGACATAACGTGCCAGGCTGGGGAAACTATGCAAGAGCCCCCACACTCTCAGAGGAGAAGGAGAGAGACTATGGAAAGTATTGTGATGGGGTGACTGATATGAAAATATATAATGTCAACAATTCAAAAGAAAAGGTTTAATATCCAATTTTCAGTGGAAATGGAATTTGGGAGCAAGATATAAAAAAGATGCATAAATGGTCATTAAAATAAAACATGCTCAATATGATTAATCATGAATAAAATAATATCATCTTACTTCAATTAGGACACTCATTATTGTAATGATAATATTGAATGAATAAAGACATATATGAAAGAAAATGTCTTAACAATTTTGATAGGAAAATACATTGGTACAGCAAATATAAAAAATGATAAGTTCCATCATGGGGAGTTAATTTATATGTTAGGATCTTAAAGTAGCTCATTTATATTCTATTTACAAGAACAATCATTTTATTAGAAACTCAACAAATATATATATATATATATATATATATATATATATATATATATATATATATATATATATCAATGGTATATATCAACAGCAATTTATTATACAATATGTTGTTTTACGTAACATATATTGAGATAATATTCAATCATGAATACAATGAAATTTTATCATATGATATTTGGCAGCTGGAACTAGAATGTGTTATGCCAAGAAATGAAAGTCAGGCAGTATATTACAAATGTTACATGTTTTTCCAGCTGGGTAATATTATATGCACTACCAATATCACACAAATTTAAGATACAGCAGAAGTTATAGTAATCTAGGGTATGTATCTCTTGTTTTAAAGATTCTAATTTTATCCTTAAATTGGAGAAATACTATTGATTGTCCAAGTACCCAAGTTGAATATTCATAACAGACATGCACATATACATATATAAACACTGAACAATTTTGATTGATTGCACCATAGTTTTTAAATGTTTGAGGAGATAGCCTTACTTATTAGTTATCTTAGTTTTCTTTTCTGTTACAGTTCTAAAACTCCTCACAAAAGAAACTTTAGTGAGAATGGGTTTTTTTCTCACACCCAACTCAAGATTATGGTGAGTTAACTCTTGTCTTAGGCACTTAGGCAGACTGATTATATTCCATTTACAGTAGTGAAGCAGAGAGTAGGAAATGCATTCAAAACTCAAACAGGTTGGAATTTGAAATCTGATTTAATAGTTCAGAGCTAGAGCCCAGTTTTCCATCACTCATATAACTTTCAGTAACTCCACTTTTAAATAAGTATGGTAGATGTCCTCTTCTTGCATTTGTAGGCACCAGGCATGCACATGATACACAGACATGAAAGTAAACAAAATACACACAGAGATAAAGAAAATAAAATTAAATTAAAATCATGAGCAATTCCTGATGCTTGCTCTGGGTTTCTACATCTATTTCCATCAGCATCTGTATGAAGCTTCTCAGCATATAGTAATGCTAAGTTTCTTTCAGCAAGCATAGCATAATATCACTAACAGTTTCAGTGGTTGAATCTCTCTCATGCAATAGGTCTCAAGTCATGCTGTCATTGCTTGGCCATTACCTCAAATTCTGCTCCATCTTTATCTCTCCATATTTTATAGGCAGGACAAATTATGGGTAAAAAATTTTGTGTCCAAGCTGGTATCGCCTTCCATCAACTTTAAGTACGAGGTGGCCAGCTCAGGATACATATCCCCCACTTTTAGGAGTCTCAGCTAGGGTCAGCACACTCCTGAAAGCCTCACCAATTGTAGGTCTCTAGTTCATCCAGAGCTGCCCCACCCCTACATTTCTGTATTTCTGTTTTAGCTCATGGCCCTCTCTCCTTCATTCTTCCCACATGTGATCCACTCCTACGGTTCCTTCCGATTCCCTCCTCCACCCAATTCCTTTCATTTACCTCTTACGCCCATTATTTCCCCTTTCTGACTGAGATTCAGTCATCCTCCCTGGGAACTCCTTGATACTTAGCTTCTTTGGATCTGTGGATTTTTGCATCAGTGTTATCCTATACTTCATTGCTAGTATCCCCTTATAAGTGAATACACCCCATGTGCATCTTTCTGCATCTGAGAACAGGAAAAAGGATTGAGTGACATCAACTGGTCAAGAACACCACAAGAAGAACTACAGATTCAATTAGCTTGGTCTCATAGGGGCACACAGAGAGTGAACTAACAACCAAGGAGTATGTTTGGGCTGGAGCTAGGCCCCCTATATATATGTAGCAAATGTTCAGTTTATTCTTCATGTGAATCCCTTAACAATTGTAATGGAGGCTGTCTCTGACTCGGTTGACTGCTTTTGGGTTTCTTTATTCTACCTGATTTGCTTTTTTTTTTTTTTTTTTTTTTTTTTTTTTTGCTCACTAGAGAATTGCTTACTGAGATTTGACTTGTCATGGGGTGAACCTACCCTTCTCTGTGGAGAAAATGAGGTGGACAAACGAGGTATGAGGAGAGGAAGGAAGTTGGCTTGGATTTAGGATGTAAAGTGAATAAGAATAATTGAATCCCTGCAACTGTATACATGCAAATCATGGTAGGAAAGAAAAATATCATTATAAAAATTAATTTAAAAAGTAAATTATGTTTGTCAGATAATAAGAAGGCTGAAGTAAGTTATAATATTGACTGTTCTAGTGACTTTGGTAACCTGACCCAAACTAATGTCAACTGGGAACATGAAACCAAAACCTAGGAACCTACCTACAAATGCCTGTGGGTATTTTCTTGATTGATGATTGAAGTGTGTAACCAAAACATATGGTAGGTATAGACTATCCTGGGAAGATGAGCCTGGGATGGATACAAATGCTTGCTGATCAAGCCTGGGAAAACAAAAGCGTAAGTATTCTTCCTTCAGGTTTCTTGTAGTCACACAATCATAGAAATTATATTTTTAATTAACTGAGAAAAGATCACTAATATTCAATAATAAACTTTGTATTTAAGACCTGAACATTATAAAAGCCACATTTTCTTCATGACTTTCTTTTCCTAACTTTGATAAAGGTAAAAAACAGATTCATCTAGATGATCAATGACGCTCATTAAGAATGATATGTAGACTAGTGTAATCAAAGAGTTTTTAGTTGAGCCTGGGTAATTACATTTGAACCTATGTTTATCCAGTTGAAAAATTTCTCAAACTGTCCTACATATAATAACAGGAATTTGTTAACTATTCTAACATGATAAATTAGACAGAGGAATCATGCTGCTCTTAAGAGCTTCAGTTTGAAATCAGGCTGTATTATTGATAAGACACATGCCTCTAGGCAGCTTCCTCTGACTATATTTCCATAACTATAAAATAGGGTAATGCCAACTTTAAAATGTGTGTGATCACTTATCGTAATAAATAGATAAAAGTCCTTAGAATAGTGTGTGTAGGGACTAAATATTACATACATTTGATTAATTAAACTGCTTCAGCGAATGTGATAGTCACAGTTACTAAAAAACCTTGTTCCACTGAGTAAATTGTGCCTTAAATTTTAGTTTCTAGTTGTACTTGTGTTCTTTAATTTATTTCTAGTTACAGATTATAAAAGTTTACTCCTATTTCATTCACTCTGAACCTAAAATAAGCAGACTCTTTTTTTAGATGCTCACATTAATTTTTATTAATGAAACAGACTTATTGCACATATGTAAGTGTGTTTGTAATATATGGTATGTGTAATATATAGATCTGTGGATGTGTGTGTGTGTGTGTGTGTTTGTGTGTGCTATTATTAACATTTGAATATTTTACTCTCTTTGGCTTCTAAGAGATACCCGTGTAGTTTTGTGTGTGTGGTCAGAACAAAAATTAAAGAGAAATTTAGCTATAGGAGATGAAACACTTTCTGCATGTTACTTTCTGTATATATTACTGGCTTATTTTAATGTGGAAGTTCTTATTTATTTGTAATTGCTATTGTCCTTTAAGATTTTTAGATAAATATCCAATTATTACAGTTCTGTTATAGAAGTAATTGAGAAATTTACTTCAGTTTAAATTTGATTATCCAAAAGACTTTTTAAGCAATTCCTGAGTAAAGAACTTTTTTCTAAGTGTTATTTTCAATGAAGTATTAAGATTTGAAAGGTCTATTTTATTTCTTAAAAAAACTACATGAAAGCATACAATTCTATTGTTTGATATTTTTGTATGTAATAGATGTTTTGGTTATAAATTGTAGATTAGCAATGAGTATATAAAAGAGTATATAAACAATAAACATAATATTTTGTGGGACTTGAGAGATGGCTCAGCAGCTAAGAGCACTGGCTCTTCTTCCAGAGGTTCTGGCTTTAATTCCCAGTAACCACATGGTGGTTTGCAACAACCTGTAATAATATCTGATGTCCTCTTCTTATGTGTCTGAAGAAAACGACAGTGTACTTATATACAAAAATAAATAAATACATCTTTAAACAAAATATATAATACGTGGTCACATGGAAGAAGAATATTTGTTAAGTAGATGGTCTATATTGGAGAATGTATATAATTTCATAAAACAAATGCATTAGTTTTAAAAATAGGAAAGACTGGTATCAAAAGAGATAAGGTTATGATGGCTGTTTGTCTGTTTACTTAATAATTTTTCATGAAAGTTTTCCAAATCTTATATTAATAATATATTCTTTGTTAATATATTGATTTAGATGATAAATTAATAATGTTTGATTTTAGTGTGCCCGAGTTCTATTCTTCCAAAAAAACTTCATCAGCAATTTTTATTCCTTCCCAAAAGAATGAGGTTTCTATTTAAAGTTTTATCCCTTGTAAATCTATGCGCTCAGGTACTTCACTGTAAGTGTGCAACAACACCTGCCTATGTAACACTAACTCCCATGGACCCTCTTCTGTAAGTGTGCAACACCTGCCTATGTCACAATAACTCCCATGAACCCTCTTCTGTAAGTGTGCAACCACACCTGCCTATGTCACACTAACTGCCATGAACCCTCTTCTGTAAGTGTGCAACAACACCTGTCTATGTCACACTAACTCCCATGAAACCTCTTCTGTAAGTGTGCAAAAACACCTGCCTATGTCACACTAACTCCCATGAACCCTCTTCTGTAAGTGTGCAACACCTGCCTATGTCACAATAACTCCCATGAACCCTCTTCTGTAAGTGTGCAACCACACCTGCCTATGTCACACTAACTCCCATTCACCCTCTTCTGTAAGTGTGCAACAACACCTGCCTATGTCACACTAACTCCCATGGACCCTCTTCTGTAAGTGTGCAACACCTGCCTATGTCACAATAACTCCCATGAACCCTCTTCTGTAAGTGTGCAACCACACCTGCCTATGTCACACTAACTCCCATGAACCCTCTTCTGTAAGTGTGCAACAACACCTGCCTATGTCACACTAACTCCCATGAACCCTCTCCTGTAAGTGTGCAACAACACCTGCCTATGTCACACTAACTCCCATCAACCCTCTCTTGTAAGTGTGCAACAACACCTGCATATGTCACACTAACTCCCATCAACCCTGTTCTGTAAGTGTGCAACAACACCTACCTATGTCACACTAACTCCCATGAACCCTCTTCTGCTTATTAATGGCAACAAGATGTCCTCTTGCTTACTGAGCTGTGATCTTTTGTGATCAGGTGAGTAGGTCAGTCCCGCATCATAAGTCCTTACCTAAATGTCTTCTTGAAGCAATATTCAGAGAAAGAAAAAGAATATCAATGCATGGCTCCAAAGCCATACTGCCAACAAAAGTAATAGTAATTTTAATGCAAAATATCTATATTGGGTTAAAACAGTTCAAGAACCACAAGTTCCTCCTATGGCTAGGCCTGTAGCTAACTGGTAGATACTTCATCACCAGGACTGCCTTCCTTCACAAACTTACTCACAATTTTGGCAATGTTACTTTCTGAACAAGGAACTAGAACTGCTGATAGACAAGTCATTTGACTTCTTTCTGAGTTGTTTCCTAAAGACTTTTAAATTTTCTCATCTCACCCCTTTTACCTGAAAGCTTGTTCTCTTTTTTTTAAACTTTATTTTAAAGAACAAAGATAAATGTACAGATTTTAAGAATTTTTTGCATAAAAGTATATAAAACATTTATGTCAGTACTTGTTTTATTTTTTTTAAGGTTTGATAGTGTGATCAAGATCCCACCAGTTACAATGAGCAAAACGTACATGTAAAACAAGATGCAACCTGGAAATAGTCAAAGTTTTCTTGGTGTGTAAAAATTTTTTTTTTTAACAATGACTAGACAGTACATGTAATACAGGGTACAACCTAGAAATTGTCAATGTATACTTGGTAGGTAAGAATTCAGCATGACTATATTTTTTTGTTTTGTTTTCTTTTTTCTTGGACTTTATACAGTCTGTGAGTTGTTTCTGGGGCAGTGTGAGCCTCTGAGGTTAGCTTCCCACTATCAATGACTGCATATTATGTCTGTTCATTTGTGACTGGGTTATCTCACTCAGGATGATATTTTCTAGATGCAGCCATTTTCTTAAGAATTTGGTTAAGGCATTGTTTCTGGTGGCTGAGTAGCATTCCGTTGTGTAAATGTACCACAATTTTTGTATCCATTCATATTCTGAAGGATATCTGGGTTCTTTCCAGCTTCTGGCTATTATAAAAAGAGCTGCTATGAACATTGTGGTACATAAATCTTTGTTGTGTATTAAAGTGTCTCTGGGGTATATGCCCAGAAGTGGAATAGCTGGGTCTTCAGGTAGTACTATGTCCAATTTTCTTAGGTATCGCCAGACTGATTTCCAGAGTGGTTGTATTAGTTTGCAACCACACCAATAGTGGAGAAGTGTTCCTCTTTCTCCACAACCTCGCAGGCATCTGTTGTCACCTAGTTTTGGATCTTGTCCAATCTGACTGCTGTGAGATGGAATCTCAGGGTTGTTTTGATTTGCATTTCTCTGATGGCTAAAGATGTCCAACACTTCCTCAGATGTTTCTCAGCCATTCGATATTCTTCAGCTGAGAATGTTTTGTTTAGCTCTGTACGCCATTTTTTAATAGGGTTGTTTGATTCTCCAGTGTCTACCTTTTGAGTTCTTTGTATACCTTGGATATTAAGACTCTATATGATGTAAGTTGGTAAAGATCTTTTACCATTCTGTTGGCTGCCATTTTGTTTTCTTGACAATGTCCTTACCCTTACAGAAACTTTGCAATCTCATTAAGTCCCATTTGTTAATCTTTGACCTTAGAGCTTGAGCGATTGGTGTTTTATTCAGAAAATTTTCTCCTGTACCTATGTGTTCTAAGGTTTTCCCTCTTTTCTCATCTCAAAGTTTCAGTGTATCTGGTTTAATGTGGAGATCTTTGATCCACTTACACTTGAGCTTTCTACAAGGAGATAAGTAAGGGTCTATTTGCTTCCTTCTCTTCTAGGGATTTTAGCTGTGCTGTCAGGTTGCTGATGTAAGCTCTCTCCAGTTTCTTTTTGGAAGCACTTAGGGCTATGAGTTTTCCTCTCAGTACTGGTTTCATTGCATCCCATAGGTTTGGGAATGTTGTGTTTTCATTTTCATTGAATTCTAGAAAATCCTTAATTCCTTTTTTTATTTCTTCTTTGACTATGCTATCGTTTAACAGAGCGTTGTTTAGTTTCCATGTGTATGTGGGCTTTTTGTTGTCTTTGTTGTTGTTAAAGACCAGCCGTAGACCATGATGATCTGAGAAGATGCATGGGAGTATTTCAATCTTCTTATATCGATTGAGGCTTGCTCTGTGTCCAATCATTTCAATCGGTCAATTTTCGAGAAGGTGTCTTGGGATGCTGAGAAGAAGGTGTATACTTTTACTTTAGGATAATATGTTCTATATATATCTATTAATTCTAGATGGTTCAAAGTCTCTGCTAGTTTTGCAGTGTCCTTGTTCAGTTTCTGTTTCCATGATCTGTCTATTGGTGAGAGTGGGGTATTAAAGTCTCCCACTATTATTGTGTAAAATGAAATATATTTTTTGAGCTTTAGTAGGATTTCTTTTATGAATGTGGGTGCTGTTTTATTTGGAGCATATATGTTAAGAATTGAGAGTTTCTCCTGATCGGTTTCCCCGGTAATGAGTAAAAAGCGTCCTTCTTTATCTTTTTTGATAACTTTTGGTTGGAAATTTACTTTATTTGATATTAGAATAGCCACTCCAGCTTGCTTCTTGGAGCAGTTTGCTTGGATGTTTTTTTCCCACCCTTTAACTCTGAGATAGTATCTGTCTTTGTCTCTGAGATGAGTTTCTTGTATGCAGCAAAATGCTGATGGATACAAAAATTTTGGTACATTTACACAATGGAATACTACTCATCCACCAGAAACAATGACATAACCAAATTCTTAAGAAAATGGTTGCAACTAGAGAATATCATCCTGAGTGAGATAACCCAGTCACAAAAGAACAGACATAATATGCAGTCACTGATATTGGGATGCTAACCCCAGAGGCTTGCACGCCCCCAGAAACAACTCACAGACTGTATGAAGTCCAAGAAATAAAGAAAACAAAAAAATATATTTACAAAACAAGAAGACTTTGACTATTTCCATGTTGCGTTTTGTTTTGCATGTACTTTACTCTTATTGTAACTATTAGGTTTTCAATGCATACTGTCAAGCCCTTGAAAAAATCAAGAACTGACTAAAAAATATATTCACATAGTTTTATGTAAAAATTATTTTAATATCTGAAAAAACAGTACTGACAAATATGTATAATTTTAAGCAAAAAATGTTTAAAATCTGTACATTTATCTTTGTTTTGTAAAATAAAGTCGTTAAAAAAAAGGAAAGAAAGGCTCTATTTTCATTTTTTTGCATGCTGAGTGCCAGGTGGACAAGCACCATTTGTTGAATATGCTGTCCTTTTTCCATTGAATGTATACGGCTCCTTTGTCAAAAATCAGGTTACCATATACCTGAAGGCTCATATCTGGATCTTCTATTCTATTCCATTGATCTACATACCTATTTCTGTACCAGTACCATGCAGTTTTCAACACAATTGCCTTGTAATCTAGCTTGAGGTCAGGGATAGTGATTTCAGCAGATGTTTTCTTGTTGTTGAGGATGGATTTCGCTATTCTAGGTCTTTTGTTGTTCCATATGAAATTGCACATTAAATTTGGCAATTCAATGAAATACTGGGTTGGAATTTTGATGCGAAATGCATTGAATCTGTGGATTGCTTTTGGTAGGATGGCCATTTTTAAAATGTTGATCCTTCCAATATGTGAGCATGGGAGATCTTTCCATTTTCTGAGATCATCCCCAATTTCCTTCTTTAGAGGTTTGAAGGTCTTGTCACACATGTCCTTCACTTGCTTAGTTAGATTCACACCAAGGTATTTCATAGTTTTTGTGATGATTGTGAAGGTTACCTTTTCCCAAATTTCTTTCTCCACATGTTTGAACTTTGAGTATAGGAAGGCTACTGATTTGTTTGAGTCAATTTTGGATCCAGCTACTTTGCTGAACTGGTTTATCAGCTGTAAGACTTCTCTGGTGGAATTTTCGGGTCACTTAAGTACACTATCATGTCATCAGCAAAGAGTGATGTTTTTATCTATTCCTTTCCAATTTGTATCCCCTTGATCTCCTTTTACTGTCTAATTGCTCCAGCCAGGACTTTAGAAATCTTGTTGATTTTCTCATAGAACCAACTCTTGTTTTTGTTGATTTTTCAAATGGATCTTTTTGTTTCTATTTGGTCTATTTCTTCCCTAGTTTTGATTATTTCTTGCCGTCTACTCTTCTTGGTTATATCTGCTTCCTTTTGTTCTAGGGTTTTTAACTGTGCTGTCAGGTTCTTGATGTAAGCTCTTTCCAGTTTCTTTTTGGAAGCACTTAGGGCTATGAATTTTCCTTTCAGTACTGCTTTCATTGCATCCCATAGGTTTGGGTATGTTGTGTTTTAATTTTTGTTGAATTCTAAAAAATCCTTAATTTCTTTCTTTATTTCTTCTTTGATTCTGCTATCATTTAATAGAGAGTTGCTTAGTTTCCATGTGTATGTGGGCTTTTTGTTGTCTATGTTGTTGTTAAAGAACACCTGTAGACCATGGTGATCTGAGAGGATGCATGGGAGTATTTCAATCTTCTTATATCAATTGAGGCTTGTTTTATATTCCAATTATGTGGCCAGTTTTCCATAAGATGCCATGGGGTGATGAGAAGAAGGTGTATTCTTTTACTTTTTGATAATATGTTCTGTATATATCTATTAATTTTAGTTGGTTCAAAGTCTCTGCTAGTTTTGCAGTGTCCTTGTTTAGTTTCTGTTTCCATGATCTGTCCATTGGTGATAGTGGGGTATTAAAGTCTACCACTATTATTGTGTGAGGTGAAATGTATTTTTTTGAGTTTTAGTAGGGTTTCTTTTATGAATGTGGGTGCTTTTTTATTTGGAGCATATATGTTAAGGATTGAGAGTCCCTCCTGACAGATTTCCCTGGTAATGAGTAAAAAGTGTCCTTCCTAATCTTTTTTTAATAACTTTTGTTTAGAAATTTCCTTTATTCGATATTAGAATAGCCACTCAAGCTTGCTTTTTGGTGCTGTTTGCTTGGAAGTTTTTTTTTTCCACCCTTTAACTCTGAGATAGTGTCTGTTCTTGTCTCTGAGATAAGTTTCCTGTATGCAGCAAAATGCTGGATTTTGTTTATGTATCCAGTCTGATAGCCTATGTCTCTTTATTGGGGAGTTGAGTCCATTCATGTTAATAGATATATAAAAATAGTGGTTTCTGTTTCCTGCTAATATTGCTTTTGTAGGTTGGGTTGTGTCTATGTCTTTTTCTTCTTCTTTTTTTTTTTTTTTTTTTTTTTTTTTGCTTAGGAGTTTTCTTGTTTTTACTAGGATGTAGTTCCCCTCTTTTATTGGGTTTTCCACTTATAATTTGTTGTAGTGCTGGGTTTGTGTTCAGATATTGTGTAAATTTAGATTTGTCTTGAAATATCTTCATATCTCCATCTATGGTGTTTGATAGTTTTGCTGGGTATAGCAGCTTGGGCTGGCACTTTTGCTCTCTCAGTGTGTGAATGATGTCTGTCCAGGCTCTTCTAGCTTTCATAGTCTCTGTTGAGAAATTGGGTGTGATTCTGATTGGTCTGCCTTTATATGTTACCTGTCCTTTTTCCCTTACTGTTTTTAGTATTCTTTCTTTGCTTTGAACACTTGAAGTTTTTACTATTATGTGTCGGGAGGTATTTCTTTTCTAGTCCAACCTATTTGGAATTCTGAAAGTTTCTTTTATGCTCGTGGTCATCTCATTCTTGAGGTTATAGAAGTTTTCTTCTACTATTTTGTTGAAGATATTTACTGGTCCTCTTAGTTGATACTCTTCTCCCTCTTCTATTCCTATTATCCTTAGGTTCGATCTTCTCATTGTGTCCTGGATTTCCTGGACATTTTGTGTTAGGAGGTTTTTGTTTTTTGCATCTTCTCTGGTTGTTTTGTCTATGTTTACAATGTTGTCTTCTGCCCCTGAGATTCTTTCTTCCATCTCTTGTAGTCTATTGGAAATGCTTTTTTCTGTGATTCCTGATTTTTTTTAGGTGTTCTACCTCTAGGGTTATCTCTTTTTGTGTTTTCTTTATTGTGTCAATTTCTGTTTTAAATTCCCTCTTCTACTCCTTCATCTCTTTGGTTCTGTTTTCCTCTAGTTCTTTGAGTTCTTTGAGAGTTTTTCTTGTTTCCTCTCTAAAAGCTTCTGAATATTTTTGCTTTTCCTCCCATTCTTGTTTAAGTATCTCTATCAGCATGTTGAGGTATGATTTCAGGTCTGTTTCTTCTTTTTCTGGACTGTTTGGCATTCCAATATTTGCTGTTACGGGAGAGCTGAATTCTGGTTTTGCCAGGTTGTCTTGGTTTTCTTGGGACATACTCTTTCTCTTTCCTCTTGCCATCTTGTTGTCAGTGATATGTTCTTGCCTTTCCCTTGTATCTGGTCTGTGTCCCTGGATCTCTATTGGTTTAGGTGTCAGATTGTCCGCCAGGTGGTAACCGAAGTTCCAAAGTTGTGTTCCTGGTCCCTGGATCAGGTAGGGCTAGGGGGTTGCACTTTCCGTGTGCACTCCGCTGAGGTCTCTCTGCTCCCTGGCTGCCTAGATCTCCTGCTCACCAGTTTTTAAACCTTTAGGAGCTGCTGATCCGGGTGGCACGTTGGCCGTGCCCTGTTCTGTGACCTGAAGTCACTGCTGGGTGAAAGCTTTATCTCTTGTTCATGTATACAATGCCTCATTATTTCTCTTTTCATTCAGCTACTTGCATACTTCTGTTCTTCCATTTTAGTTTTTTTATGTCTTTAAAATAACAATAATTATAAAGTAGTCTAATGTTAATAAGTGTATAATTACTGAAATTATTCTTATTTTTAATTTGTTTTTGTATGATAATACAGTAACCTAAAAGCTATGTGTAATGGTCAATTGTCAGAAAGTCAATTTTGAAATTTCAAATTAAAGAAAAAAAAATCTTTCTTATACCTAAGTCAGGTAAGGGGGAAAATGTTGACTGACAAACCCATGAAAGATAACTGGATCCACCACAGCCTTCTAGCCACTCCTAAACTTTCTCACTTTTTGGACATAGTAAGTTATGTGATACACAAGGGCAAGTGTAAGTGTTACTATTTTAGGGTTAGAGATTTCTGGATATATGCTTCCTGTTTTGGTACTATAGAAGTTCATGATCATATTTATCTATTTAATATATCAATAAATCCTAAATATAAAGTAACTCCATTAGAATAAAATGATTTCACAACCATCAAATATTCATAAAAATATTTTATATGTAGCATAAAGTAACTTTATCAAAATGAAAGTCGACAAAATAAGAGGAACAGCTAATTGAATAAAAATAATTTACAAATCCCTATTTTCTGACACCCTTTCACTTAGTGGTATCTGTATAATTAATGAGTGTTACAACAGTAAACATTAATCTGGCATTGCTGAGATGTTGTAGAATAATTTAAACTGATCCATGTTTATAGAACCTCTCATTTCAAGACTTACACTGGGAGAAATAAATGCCATGGAATTTTATTCAGAACCTTAACATGTGTTTTAAAATATAGTTTGTGATTTTTTATATATGTGATAAATTAAAACATCAAGGAACCATAAGCAGAATAAATAATAAATAAGAGTATTAGATACATTAAAATACACTACATATAGCAATAATAAATTATGAAAGACACTTATCAGATTTTTTTATAAAATAACAAACCCGCTTGGTGGGGGCAGGGGACAGAGCACTGCAAATATTATTCAGAATTTATGGCATGTGCTGCTTTTGCACAGGACCTCATTCTGATTTTCAGCATTGATACACTGGCTTACAGCCACCTCTAACCATATTTTTAAGTGATCAGATACCCTCTTCTAAAATTTCCAAGGTCCAGGTACCCATGTGGCAAACCTGCATATAGCAAAACATTCAATAATAAACCCGAGTATATTTATTTACTTAAAAATCTCTGAATAACATAAATTCCATGATAAAGCAAATCACAGGATTGTATTTAATTCATTTTCTAATTTATTAATATGAACATCAATATTTCACTCACAGATCCTTATCATCAGATTGTATAAACCCTGACTTTTCCCCTTCTGTCTTCTCTTCTTGCTTTTTTTCTCATTCATCCCTTTGTATTACTACAAATACAAATAGTCCTTAATTCATTGCTTTACAATCAGCTCTTATAGATATATTCAATACCATAATTTCAAAACCACTTTTATGTACAGTGCACAGTTGATACAGTGTCTGCTTAACAGGACAAGAAGGAAATTAAGAGAAATTTTACAAGCTGCATGAAAACCAACTATATGATGAAACAGAAAACATGTGTTTTTTGTTTTGTGTTCATGTTAAATTCAAACTCCTACAAAATTCCTTTACTGATAGATGGGTGGATATAAGGGGTGAAATTTGTAGTGTTTTACAGAAGAAAACCAAGTGATACAATTAAACAGCAATTGATTCTAGTCAGGTAAAACTAAATTATTGCAAGCTTTTAAAGAGAAAAGAGCTTTTAAAAGATGAGATTTTATATTGTTTGAATTTGTTGGCTGCATGTGGTGGAAAATTCCCATGTATTAAAACACCAACCTTTGAGCACACATTGAGAGACCTATTGGTCCAGTTGCACATGTAGCTGAAGATACCAGTGTCTGGCATCAATGTGAGAAGATGATTTTGGTCCAGGAATGGCATGTTTTCCCAATGTAGAGGAATATCAAGGCAGTGGGGTACAGAGGGTCATTAGGAGGGAGTGAATCATTGTGAAGGCAAATGGAGGGGAGAAAGGAGGGGCAAAGGGATAACATTTTAAATGTAAATACAGAGTATCTAATAGAAAAATAAGAAAAAAAGATAATTTAATGATGAAAACCACCAAGAGCAGTAAACTGCACCTGATAACTTGTGCCCCATTTCATTACCAAAAACTCTGCTTTTTAAGAAACCTACCAAACAAAGATATAGCACATAAGCCCCTCTTATACAGACAACTTCCTTAAAAGCACACCCAGTGATTGAAAATTTTACCCCATGCCTCCACCTCCATTTCCCATCCCAAAAATCTGACTGCTCTCCCAGGAAGTCTGCCAGACACAGATACATCAGATAAATCCCTCTATCCCCAAGACTCAGACTGTGACCTTACCTAAGATCATACCTAACACCAGTAACTTTATCCAATACCCTGGGTCCCAGACTACTATACCCCAAGATGTTTTAATCAAAATTACTGGAGAAAGCAAAATATTTCATTAAAAACCTAAATTAAAACAATATTTATCCACAAATTTTGTCTTATAGAGGATATTAAAAGTTAAACTCCATCAAATGGTGGTTAAGTATACATAGAAAACAGAAAACATTGATTCCCCACCAGGAAAACCACAAGAATAGAAGCAGGCCAACACATGCATATACATACACTTGCATGCAGATGAGTGCATGTGTGCCACATGTACACACACACACACACACACACACACACACACACACACACACAGCTGTCACCAACATAAAAATAACAGAAATTAATAATAACTGGCCCTTAATATTTCTCAGTATCAGTGGACTGAATCCCCAATAGAATAGCAAAGCCTAATAGAATGGACTGGAAAAGAGGATTAATCTTAGTGCTTGTATGTAAAAATTACACTTCAGTATAAAATATAGACATTCTTTTAGATTAAATGGATAGAACAAAAGATTTTCCAGGAAAACGGGCCTAAAATACAAGCTGTATAGACTTTCTATTATCTAACAAAATTATTCAAAAGAGATGTAGAAGAATAATCCATACTCGTTAAGGAAAAAAAACTACCAAGATGGATTCTCAATTATAAATATATTTTTCCCAAATGGAAAGACACCTACATTCATAAAAAAAAAAAAAAAAAAAAAAAAAAAAACACTACTAAAGCTGAAATCACACATAGTATCACACAATAATATTGGCATAATTTGACACTCCATTCTCTCTAATGGGCAGTTAATCCAGACAGATACTAAGAAGAAAAATATTCAAACTAACAAATATTATTAATCAAATGGATCTAACAGATATTCATGGGGCATTTCAATCCAAATACAAGGAATATACCTCTTTCCCAGCACCTTAAAAACCTTCACAGAAACTAACCATAAAAAAAAAAAAAAGCTGTCTTTTTTTTAATCTTCTTGGAACAGGTTAATTTATTTTTATTGGATATTCTCTGTATTTACATTTCAGATGTAATCATCTTTCCACCAATCCCATCTCCCTCCCATTGCCTCCATGAAGATGCTCCATCTCCTAACTTCCCTTTTGCACCTTAGCTCCATGGCATTCCCCTACACTGGAAAAAAGGAGCTTTCACTGGACCAAAGTTTTCTCTCACTAATGCCAGAGAATGCTATCCTCTGCTGACTATGCACCTGGGCCCATGGGTCTCCCTATAAGAACTCATTGGTTGGTGTTTTAGTCCCTAAGAGCAATGGTGGGTTTGGTTATTTGAAATTTTTGCTCTTCCCATGGGTTTGAAGAACCTTTCATCTACCTGAATGTATAACATATCCAAACTATGGAACAAATGAGAGCAGTGCTAAGAGGAAAGTTAATAGAAAACAGGACTTTCCCAGAGAAATTAGAGAGATCTCATACTAGTGACATACCAGTACACCTGAAAGCTCTAAAAATGAAAAGAAGCAAATATACTCAAAAGGAGTAGAAAGCACGCACACACACACACACACACACACACACACACACACACACACACACAAAGAAAAAACAGTCAAACAATCAATAAACTAGAAACAAAGGGAACTGCCTGAGGTCATCCCCTTAAGGGGTCTTCTTTCTTATTAGCTCCTCTTATTATTTTTGTGTAATAAGTACTGTTTTATTTATTTATTTTTATTTTTATTGGATATCCTCTGTATTTATATTTCATATGTTATCCCCTTTACTCCCACTCTCCTTTCTTCCCTGAAAGTGTTCCCTCTCCCAACCATCCACTCTCACAAATCCCACCCACTATTGATGATGTCAAGAAGTGCTTATTTGCAGGAGCCTGGATATGGATGCCTCCTCAGAGTCTTTGCTAGAACCTTACTGATATAGATGCAGCTGACTGCAGATAACCCTCAGACTAAGCATGAGGACGCCAATGAAGGAGCTAGAGAAAGGACTGAAGGAATTGAAGGCATCTACAACCCCATGGGAAGAACAGCATTATCAACCAACCAAACCCTCCAGAGTTCTCAGGGACTAAAACACCAACCAATGAGGACACATGGAGAAACCCAAGGCTTCAGTAGTATATGTAGCAGGGGATAGAATTGTCTGGATCAATGGGAGGAGAAACTTTGGTCCAGTGAAGGATTTTTGTCAGTTCTCCTTAAAGTGGCAAGGTAGGAGTGAGTCATAGATTTTGTCTTGGGGTTGGGGTATGGAGTTTAGTCTTAAGAGATATTTAAAGCTGCTGCATAATAATAAAAAGTTTACATATCTAAGATGGAGTTACTATGCTAATAATAATTATCCCAAAACAGGAGAAGATTAAGTAAAAGATTAATTGTTAGGACCTTTTCACTTTAGTACAGATGTGTCTTCCTTGTGGGGGTAGGGGAAAGTTTGGGGTACTAAACTTCAACTGAACTAGGAGAAGTAAACAACACTTATAGAAGGCAAGACTTTTACATAATCAAATAGGCATAAGCTCACATAAGTTCATATACAGATTCATGCATGTGGATTTATACATTACCATTAAAACTAGTTGGATCTAACTGACATGCTCTTACACTCAATGCCTTTTCTCCCAAAGCTGTAGCCTATACTTCTAAGTTCTTCTTGAGTTCAGTTCTATCTAAAATGTGTTCTGTCTAAAAATTTATCTTCTGCTCAGGTCTCTTTCACACCTCAATTCTTCTCAATGAACTTCTGAGTTATTGTCTTTGTCCTCAGTAAAGAAACATCTTTCAGAATACATTAACACGTGTTTAAAAGTTCATTAAAAGCTCACACACAATCAAATCAAAAGTTGAAATAGAAGTTTAATACTTAGAATGTTTACATGCATTAGGAGTAATTATCTGACTTAACATCTACCAGCTATCACAGCTCCACAGGTTCACTGAAGGTTTAGAAACATAACTAAGTTATTAGTGAAGTTTTGTATAGATAAACACAGTCAATACTTCATTTTCTGTCCAAGCACCTATGGTAAATCATTAGTTAATTTTTATGACCTTTGGTTAATTATTTTACAACCTTTTGAAATGTGTTCTAGGTAGTAGGAAGCCTGGTTAATATCAAAGAGACAATAAATTGGTCACACATGGAAGAATAAAAAAAATCTAATTTTTTATTATCAGAAAAAGGCCTAATAGCAGGCCCACAATAATATAACTTAATAATTACTGATACAATTTTAGGAATTTTTATATGATCATCAGTAAGTCTTAAGATGTCAGGCTGGAAAGATGGCTCAGCGGTTCAAAACATTAACTGATCTTATAGAAAACCTGAGTTCAATTCCCAGCAACCACATGGTAACTCACAACCATCTATAATGAGATCCAATGCCCTCTTCTAGTGTGTCTGAAAATAACTACAGCATACTCATATAAATTAAATAAATCTTCAAAAAATTAAACTTAAGAAGTCATCTATTTTCTATATAGTATCACAACAAGCCAGTACATCTCTTCTTAGATCTAGAGAGGCCCTGCTTAAAAGGTGTGAGCTAATACCTAGTGATTATTATGTATGTTTAATAATAATAGGTAAAGTATGGTAATAGCAGAAATCTTTCACAAAATGAATTTTCTTATGATTTTGCCTCATAACAGCAAATCTGATGAAGATTATATAATAATTTGAAGCTGAGTATCTCAGGACAATCACCTAGTAATTAGCTTTTCCAATTGCATTTATAAAAAGCTCACATCTTTTCAGGTTTTTGTCTGAGCAGAGAACAAACACTGTACTACACAGTTTCCTATACTTAGACACAGCTTGGAGTGAAATGTTCCCCAAAAAGTGCTGAAACACCTGATAGCACAGGGAAGACTACCATTTCTGCTCTATAAGAACCACCTGAAGCCCTTAGAAAACAAGAACTAAAGAACAGTCTGGGACAGGGTATTTCCAGTTTCTGCCTGTGCCTGAAGGTGATCTGGTGCCAGAGCACTCTGTACAAGGACTCTGTTGGGAGAGAGCTGGTTTCACAGAGGTGCTGACACATTTGAAAGTATAGGAAAGACCAACACCCTTGCACAAACTTTTGTCCCAAGAAGAACCTGCTAGGATAACTAAGGACACTGGAACCAAGCAGCAGTCAAGTACAGGACACTTCAGGAATATCTGTGCCATGTGCTGACCCTGTGACACAGCTATCACTACCCAGACCCTGCTGCAGAGAATTGATCTCCCAGTAGTGCTGTCACACAGTCTTAAAAGAGTGTCAATCCACTGTCAGAATCAGCAAGACCAGATAGCACCAGAGAAAAGCAGATGCTGAAAGGCAAATCGAAGATTTAAGTGACATAAACCAAAGCCACATGGCATCACGAAAACCCAGTTCCTCCTCCAGAGCAAGTCCTGGATATTCCAACACATAGGAAAAGCAGGATTCTGATTGAAAATCACAACTCATGATGATGCTTGAGGATGCTAAGAAAGTTATAAATATCTCCCTTACACAAATACAGGAAAACCGGTAAAAAGGTAGAAGCCCTTAAAGAATTACAAGAAATCATAAGCATAAAGAGGAAGAAATTGAACAAAATCATCAAGGATCTAAAAACAGAAATAGAAACAATAAAGAAATCACAAAAGGAGACAACCTTGGAGATAGAAAATTTAGGAAAGAGATCAGGACTCATAGACACAAGCATCACCAACAGAATATAAGAGATAGACGAAAGACTCTCAGGAGCTGAAGATACCATAAAAACATCTAGACAACAATCAAAGAAAATGCAAAATGCAAAAAAGCTTTTAACCCAAAACATCCAGAAAATCCATGATACAATGAGAATATCAAACCTGAGAATAATAGGTATATAAGAAAGGGAATATTCCCAACTTAAACACCATTAAATATCTTCAACAACATTATAGAAAAAAAAAAAAAACTTTTCTAACAAAAGATGCCTATAAACATACAAGATGTCTACAGAACTCCCAATAGATTTGACCAGAAAAGAAATTTCTCCAGTCACATGATAATCAAAATCGCAAACACACACACACACACACACACACACACACACACACATACACACACACACACACACACACACACACACACACACACACACACACACACCAAAAAAAAAAGAATATCAAAAGAAGTAAAGGTAAACAGTCAAATAAAATACAGGTCAGACCTGTCAGTATCATACTAGATTTCTCAACAGAGACTATGAAAGCTAGAAAATAAGGTAGATGTCATACAGATCCTGAGAGACCGCAAATGATATATTAAGGCCAGGTTATTATATACAGTAAACCTTTCAATAAACATAGATGGGAAAAACAAGATATTACATGACAAAACCCAATTTACACAACATCTTTCCACAAATTCAGCCCTACAAAGGAAAACAAGTAAACAACTTCAATACAAAGACATAAACCAAACACTTTAAAAGTCAAAAATGTAATCTTTCAATTAACCCTAAGGAAGACAGCCAAACAAACATTATTCCATCTCTAACAACAAAAAGAACAGGAAACAACAATTGCTGGTCCCTAACATCTCTCAACACCAATGGATTCAATTCCCCAATAATAAAACACAGACTGACAGATTAAATAAATAAAGAGAACCCAGCATTTGGATGGATATAGGAAACATACCTCCATAACAGAGACAGATACTACCTGTGAGTAAAAAGCTAGAAAATAATTTTACAAGCAATCTCTGAAAAGAAAAATAGGTAAAATAGCCTTTCTAATAGTGAAGAAAATAGACTTTCAACCAAAAGTTATCAAAAAAAGAGATATGGAAGGACACTACATATTCCTGCAAGAAAAAAAATAACCAATATGAAATCTCAATTCTGAATATTTATTATCCATCCACAAGAAAAACTTTACTAAAGATTTAAGCACAAATTGTACCTCACACAACAATAGTGGGAGACTTCAATATGCCACTCTCATCAATGTACAAATCATAGAAACAAAAACTAAGCAGGGACACATTAAAACTAACCAAAGTTATGAACCAAATGGATTTAACAGATATCTATAGAATATTTCATCCTAAAACAAAAGAATCTACAATCTTCACAGCACCTCATGGTACCTTTTCCGAAACTGACCATATACTTGGTAACAAAAGAGTCCTAAAAAAAAAAAAAAAAAAAAAAAAAAAAACTGAAATAATCCCATGCTTCCTATCAAATCAGCATGAACTAAGATTCATTTTTAATAACAAAAACTACAGAAAGCCCACATACACAAGGAAACTAAACAGTTATCTACTGACTCATAATTTGATCAAGGAAGAAATAAAAAAAATAATGCCATTTTAGAATTTAATGAAAATTAAGGAAAAACATACACAAACCTATGGGATACAAGGAAATCAGTGCTAAGAGGAAAGCTCAGAGGTCTTAGTTCCTCGAAGTGAAATTGAAGACCACATACACTAATAGAATGACTACTCACCTAAAAGACCTAGAACAGAAACAAAACTGAACTAAATGACAAAAAGGCATGCAAGAGGAGTAGATGGCCAGAAATAATCACATTCAGAGGTGAAATCAACCAAGTACAAACAAAAAGAAATATACAAAGAATCAACAAAACTAGGAGTTGTTTCTTTGACAAAATCAGCAGGATAGATTAAACCCTTTGCAATACTACTTATAGGGCATAAAGAGAGTATCCAAATTAACAAAGTCAGAAAAAAAGAATAACATAACTAATGAAACTGAGGAAATTCAAAAAATTATCAGATCCAAAGACAGAAGCTGATACTCAACAATAGTGGCAAATCTGAATGAAAAGAAAAATTTTCTAGATATATATCAGGTACCAGAATTAAATCAGGATCACAAAAACCACATAAATGTCCCATAACCCTTAAATAAATATAAGCATTCATCAAACTATCCCAATCAAATGAAGCACAGGACAAAAAGGGTTTAGTGGAGAAATCTTTCATCATTCATAGAAGACTTAAAACAAAAACTCATCAAACTATTCCACAAAATGAAAACAGTGGAAACACTACCCAATATTTTTTATGAAGCCACAATTACACGGCTGTATAAACAACAAAAAGACTCAACAAAGAAAGATTGCATCACTTCAATATTCCTCATAAACAATGGTATAAAATTACTCAATAAAATTATTGCATACCTAATCCAAAAACACATCAAAATGATCATCCATCACAATCAAGTAGGCTTCATCCTATGGATGCAGTGTTGGCTTAATATACTGAAATCAGTCAATGTATTACACTAAGTAAACAGATTCAAAAAGGAAAAAAATGAGTATTACATTAGAGGATGAAAAAGCATATGAAAAAATTAAAAAATAAATCCTGTTAAAAGTCTTGGAAAGATGAGGAATTCAGGACACACATAAAATAAAAGCAATATATAGCTAACAAGTAGACAACATCAAATTAAATGAAGAAAAACTTAAAACATTCCCACTAAAATCAGAGGCTAGACAAACCTGAACAATTTCCATCTACATATTCAAAATAGTACTGGAAGTCTTAAAGTAATTAAACAACAAAAAGAGGGAAAAGGACAAAAAAAAAGCCAACATCAAACTTATCAATAAGAAAGTTGAAGCAATCTCACTAAAACCAGGAACTCAACAAGGCTGCCCATTCTCCCTCTACCTATTCAACCTAGTACTGGAAGTCCTGGCCTGAGCAATTAGACAGCAAAAGGAAATCGAAGGAATATAAATTGGAAAGGAAGATGTAAAAACATCACTGTTTGCAGAGTACATGATAGTATACTTAAGTCACCCAAAATTTTTCAACAGAGAACCTCTACATCTGAAAAACAAGTTCTGCAAAGGGGCTGGATATAAAATTAACTCAAACAACTCAATACCCTTCCTCTACTCAAAGGACAAACATGCTGAGAAAGAAATTAGGGAAAAGATACTCTTCACAATAGTCAAAAAACATATGAAATTCTTGGTATGACTCTAACTAGGCAAGTGAAGTACCTGTATGACAAAAACTTTAAATATCTGAAAAGGAAGTTGAAGAAGATCTCAGATGATGGAAAGATCTCCCATGCTTATGGATTGGAAGGATCAACATTAAAAAATGGCCATATTATCAAAAGTAATCTACAGATTCAATGCAATTCCCATCAAAATTCCAATTCAATTCTTCATAGAGTTGGAAAGATGAATTTGCAAATTCATCTGGAATAACATAAAACCTAGAATATCAAAATCTATCCTCAACAACAGGAAAACTTCAATGGAAAACACTATCTCTGACCTTAAGTTATATTACAAGAAAATTGTGTTATAAATTGCATGGTACTAGTACAGAGATAAGCAGGTTGATCAATGGAACAGAATAGAATCCAGAAATGAATTCTCACAATATGGTGACTTGATTTTTGACAAAGGAGCTGAAAACATTCAATGAAAAGATGGACAGCCTCTTCAACAAATGGTGTTGAATCAATTGGCACTTAGCATGCAGAAGAATGAAAATAGACCTTATTTTATCTCCTTGTACAAAGCTCAAGTGCAAGTGGAGCGAAGATATCCACATTAAATCAGGTACAATGAAACGGTTAGAAGAGAAAGTGGGGAAAACCTTAGGACACATAGGCACAGGGGAAATTTTCCTGAGCAGAACACCAATGGCTTGTGCTCTAAGATCAAGTATCAAGAAATAGGACTTAATAAGATTGCAAAGTTTATGTTTTTTTAAAAAAACAAAATGGCAGCCAACAGATTGGAAAAGATCTTTACCAATCCCACATCTGATAGAGGTCTAATATTTTATATATACAAAGAACTAAAGAAGTTAGAGTCCAGAGTATCAAAGAATCATATTAAAAATGGGGTACAGAGCTAAACAAAGAATTTTCAATTGAGGAATATCAAATGGCTGAGAAGCACCTAAGGAAATGCTAGAAATCTCTAGTCATCAGGTAAATGTAAATCAAAATAATCCTGAGAGTCCACCTCACACCAGTAAGAATGGCTAAGATCAAAAGCACATATGACAGCAGATGCTGGCAAGGTTGTGGAGAATGAGGAATATTTCTCCACTGTTTTGACGTTGTGAGGTTGTAAGCCAGTACAATCACTCTGGAAATCATTCTGGCAATTCCTCAGAATGTTGGCCATAGTCCTACCTGAAGACCCAGTTATTCCATTTTTGGGCATATACCCCCAAATTGCTCCAACATACAATAAGGACACACGATCCACCATGTTCATAGTAGCTTTATTTATAATAGCCAGAAGCTGGAATGAAGCTAGATGTTCTTCAGTAGACGAATGGATACAAAAATTGTGGTATATTTACACAATGGAATACACTTAGCTACTATAAACAAAACTTAATGAAATTTCTAGGAAAATGGATTCATCTAGAGAATATCATCCTGAGTGAGTAACTCAATCACAAATGAACAGACATAATATGCAGTCACTGATAAGTGGATACTAGCCCCAGAAAGCTCTGAATACCCACGAACTTACAGATCATATAAACCTTAAAAAAATGTATAGTACCCACTCAGAGTAGAGTGGTACTTAGACCTTAAATCATTAATAACTTAAGAGCTAAGAAGATAACCTTGCAGCAATTGTTGGTATTTAAAAATCATTATGTTCAGTGTATACAAAACAAGAAAACTTTTACTATTTCCATGTTACATTTTTATTTTATGTGTACTTTATGCTTATGGAAACTAGCAATATTCCAATGCATACTATCAAAACTTTAAAAAATCAAGTAATGACAAAAATATATTTCTATAATTTTATTCCAAAATGCTCTTAAAATCTGCACATATATTTCTCTTTTTTAAAAAATAAAGTTGTCAGGAGAAAAAAAATAATTAAATTGGGAAATGACACCCTTCCAGCAGTCCCGAACCATATAAAGTACTTTGGTTTTGACTCTAACCAAGGAAGTGAAAAATATGCATGACAAGAGCTTCAAGTATCTGACTAAAGAAATTGAAGAATATCTCAGAAGATGGAAAGATTTTCTATTCTCATTGATTGAAAGATCAACATTGTAAATATGGCCCACAGAAAAAACAATACCAACCAACCCTAACTCTCAGAGATTAAAACACTATCCAGAGAGAACCCATGGACAGACCCATGATTCTAGAAGCACATGCAGCCAAAAATAGCCTTGTTGGTCATTAATGGTAGAAGTCCTTGGTCTTTCCAAGACTTGATTCTGCAGTGTAGGGAAATGTCAGGTTAGGGAGGCAGGAGAAGGAAGGTGTGTGTGTGTGTGTGTGTGTGTGTGTGTGTGTGTGTGTGTGTGTGTGTCTGTGTGTGTCTGTGTGTGTGTGTGTGTGTGTGTGTGTGTGTGTACAACCTCATAGAAACAGGAGTAGCGGTGATGGGATAGGTGTATGAAGGGATATCTGAGAAAGAAAATGACATTTGAAATATAAATAAAATATATCCAGTAAAATTAGGAAAAGACATTCCAATACTCCTTAAATTATTTCATCTCAAATCATTTTATAAAATAGAAACAGAATGTCTTCCAAATTAAGTTTAAGAGGCCACAGTCACCTTTAAACATAAATCACATGAAGATTTGAGAAAGAAACAGGACTTGGAACCTATTTTCTTATGACTATTGATGCAAAAGGACTCAATAAAATATTCACAAACTAAACACAGAAACATTTCAAAGACACCATCCTCAAAGATCTTGTAGGTTTCATCACAGGGAATTCATATAAGCCCATGAAAATTCATCATAACAACATAAAAAGAAACTGAAAAAAAAATAATAACACCTGATCATCTCATTAGACACTGAAAATTCTTAGACAAATTTCAACTCCGTTTTATGATAAATGTCTTGCTAGAACACAAATAACATGCACACACCTAAACACACAAAAAAAAGCAATTTACACAATGCCAATAGCCATTATCAAATTAAATAAAGAGAAAATTTTTAAAAATTCCATTAAAACCAGGAACAAGAAGACAAAGATTTTGACTTTTTCCATATTTATTCAATATGCTACTTAAAGTTCTAGATAGGCCTTTAAGAAAATAAAAGACATCAATAGATACAAACTGGAAAAGATAAATTCAAAAAATCTCTATTCGTAGATGTTATTATAGTATAAATAAATGAAACATCAAAATTCTACCAGAGAAATCCTGCAGCTGATAAATGATTTCAGCAAGGTGACTGTATAGATAATTAACTATAAACAATCAGTAACCTACATATATACAAACTATAAATTATCTGAGAAAGAAAGTAGGGAAACAATATGATTCACAACAGCAAGAAATAAAAAAAAAAAAAAAACCCTTGGTGTAACTCTACAAAGCAAGTGAACAACCTATATGAAACTATTTTCTAGGCTTTAAAGAAAAAAATTGAAGAAGATATCAAAATATGAAATTGTTTCTAATGTTCATTTATTCATAGAATTAACAGAGTAAAAATGTACACGTTCTGAAACACCATCTACACATTAAATGCCATTCCCATAAATTCCAGCAAATATTTATAACCCATGAAAAAACAATACTGAATTTCATAGAACTTAAAAAAATTGACCAAGACACAAAAAAAAAAAAAAAAAAAAAAAAAAAACTCACTATTCCTTAAACAATCTTGTATAATAAATGAACTTCTAGAAGTATCACCATCCTTGATTTCAAGCTGTACTTTAGTGCAGTAGTAATTAAATCTGTATGGTATTAGGATAAAATTGTACAGGTTGATTGAGGAAATTGAATTGAAATAACAAGGTAAACCTATATATTTACGGACTATTAACTTTGACATTTTTGGTGGATTAAGGGAAGGCTTTTGGTGGAGAAAGGGTTGAAGAGGTAAAAAAGAAGAATCAAATTTGAGGGAGGACAGAGGAAATAAGTACAAGAAGAGAGAATCAGTGGAGTGCGTCTCTGGGAGAGAAACGTTGTACAATGGAAACTTTAAAGTATCTGTCAGTGTTATTCTACCTAGGACTCTTAGCTATAGAAATATGGAGCCTGAAAGGGCCATGCCTGTAACCAGAAAACACATAGATATCTAATTGAGGTACTTGGACACCAACCTTAGACCCATATTTTCTTTTGCCAACAAGGTATGCAAAAGTGACAATGTGGCAGAAATATAAGAAATGGTCAAACGATGAGTGGCCCAGCTTGAGTTTCATGCTATGAGAGTCTATTCCTGAGAAAATTAATATTTTCCTAGATTTTCAGGTAGGTGCCTAGCAAAATTGAAATCTGAGAGTCTTTTTCCAGAAACTTATCAAATCAGATGGGGACAGAGAAGTCAAGGACACCCACCAAAAGTAAAAATCTAAAATCAACTAACCTGGGCTTACAGGGCCGGCAGAGATTAAACCACCAACCAAAGAGCATGCAGATTATGGACCTATTCCATATATATATATACGTAACAGATGTATAGCTCAGTAATCAAATAGGGTCATTAACAGTAGCAGTAGAGGCATTCTGACATTTTTTTTCTGCCTGTGCATCCCTGTTTTCTAATTAGATGGACTTGTCTATCTTCATTAGATGATAAGCCCAGTCATACTACTACTTGATATTCCAAAGAGGGTGGAATTCCATGGGAGGCCTTCCATTTTCTAAACCTTTGCTACAGAGAAAGGGAGAATGGTGAATGGTGGAGAAGTATGGTGAGAAGGAGAAACTGGGAGGAGAGGAAAAAGGGGAAAAGAAGAGGTAAGGGAGGAAAGAAGGGAAGCTACAACCCAAATATAAAGTAGATATATTAATACAAAATCTAAAAACTAAACAAAACAAAATTATTATTCAATAGGAAACTATTAAAATATGATGGTTCAAGATAGAAAGTATATTCTAAAAATAATAATGTAGAAATCAATAACCAGAACAAGCAACATTTCATTTGTCAGTTATAAATTATTTAAAGATCTTGAATTCACTGAAAAAAATTAGAAAACTACATCCCTATAAACAGCATTTCTAAGGCGTAAGAAGAACTGTCTTTTTAGTCATGGTTAGATTTATAAATTACTGGGAACCTGGTTGCCAACATTTATGTGTAGGCTTTTCATTTGAGGGCTTGATTGTTTTATTTTTTTTCTTCTTCTAAGGCCTTTGTGAGAAATGAATTCACTAACTGTGATGGTTTGTATATGCTTGGCCCAGGGAGTGACACTAGTAGCAGCTATGGCCTTGTTGGAAGAAGTGTGTCACTCTGGGGATGGGCTTGGATAAACTCCTACTAGCTGTCTGAGGATGCTCAGTCTGTTACTGGCTTCCATTGGATGAAGATGTATAACTCTCAGCTCCTCCTGCACCATGCCTACCGGAATGCTGCCATGCTTCTACCTTGATACTGGACTGAACCTCTGTACCTGTAAGCCACTCTCAATTAAATGTTTTTATTTATAAGACTTGCCTTGGTCAGGTGTCTGTTCACAGCTATAAAACGCCAACTAAGACACTATCTGTTGCAAATGATCAGATATTTCTAAGATTCCTGTTATTTGCTCTCTCAGACAGTGAAGAAAATGCACTATAACCCCTTGAATGAAATAGACATTAGTTTCTTCCCAGCCCTTAGCTTTATATAGGGATGTTTACTAAATCCTTTTCAGAGAAGAATATTTTTTCTCTAGAGTGTCTAACTGTTTTTTCTCCATAAATATTTGCTTGTCTTGTATTTATTGAAGTGTTTTTATTATCTTTAAAAATATTTTCTCAAAGTAGGTAATCTTTTAAACAAAACAACAGCAACAAAAATCTAACTACTCCCTAAAACAAACAAATAAACAAGAAAAATAACATGAGGACTTTGGAAAGTGGCAGTGGCACATAGAAGCAATCTTTTCCTAGTGCCTTCTCCTTTTTGATATTTTTATAATATTACAAGGTGCCCTCTAAAAGCTTGAAAAGAGTCTTCACCAAACATTAAATTTTATAAGTCTTAATTTTGAAAATATCTAAACCTCAAGGAGTGTGGGAAATAAATTATTTGTGTTTATTATGTCCTAACCATTTTATAGTGTTTTAATTGTTGCCTTAATGGACTAAGGTTTGAAGTAAGGGAGTAAAAGCATTACTTCTCCTGATCGAGATACAGGAAGATGATGCTTATATTATAGCTAGGAAGGATTGTTAATACACTTCACATTAACCTGTAAGTTATCATTTAACATTACCTCTAATGGTTGGGCCAATTGTTAGACTCTCTTAGAAAGGTAAATGTTAGAGTGGGCAACAGAAGGGATACCATCTCAAATGTAAATGCAGGGTATCTAATTAAAAATTAGTGTTAAAAAACGAAAAAAAAAAAAAAGCAAAACTCAATTGCAGACTATAGGTTGTCACAACTCAATTGGTGGGCAAAATGCTTCAAACCAAATGTAGTCATTCATTTTCTTCATCCAGTCTCACAAACCACATTAGTCTTTTCTTCTCATAACTCCAGATTTTAGAAATAGAAACAGAAACAAAAAAGGAGACCGAGGTTTACAGTTTCCTTAGGAACAGTTGTAACAATGCAAAGTAATCTAATGAAATGGCTTTAGACGGGAAAAGCTGATAAATTATTAGCTAAACTATTACTGTCATCTAGTTTCTTTATGCAACATTTTACTAAATATCTATTTAGGATAATAGAAAACAGTGAATACCGGTATTTACAACTTCTTTTCAGTCAAAAATTAAGTGATCATGGTGTGTTCAATCAATAAAAAGACACTCCTTATTTATTCTTGAAAGAAAAACAAAGCAGTGTTTTCCCTGCGAAAAAAAATATATGAAAGATTTAAGGAGAAAGTTATTTCTGATATCAAAATCTTATGATTATTGTCAATAACAAGTTAAATAGAGATGATCAAGAAACCATTCCACCCATGGACAGACAGCAAATTATAAAAATAATCATAAACCAACATGATATTTTATATACATTAGAAATAAAACGTCACAGTGATGTGACACCACATGCATTGCAGGTACAGGAAAAAATCCATCTTGGAGCTAGCTTGTGGTATGACTGTAGAGAACGATAATATATCAATGCTAGACGCTTAGACTTTATATCACAAGTGACTGAGCGTGCGAGTCAGTTAGAATTCTTTACGTGCATACATTTCTATCTATCTATCTATCATCTATCTATCTATCATATATCTATATGTATATGTGTATGTATATACGTATGCACAATTCATCATAGAACAACACCTGAGGAGACTATATAACCCCTCCTAAATTGTTTTTTTATTTTCTTGCATTTTTAATTGTTTATTTTTGGAATGTCTAAATATTAGGTCACAGGGAATGGCAAAACTTGAAGCTCTGTACAATACCCCTAAGAAATGTACTTTGGATAGAAAACCCACAGACAGGTAATAATCATAACTATTAGATACACCTCAAATATTCATTTTTAATCAATTTGAGATAAATAGAGTGCTTGTCTTAAACAAAAAGTATACTGGGAAATACATTTGGTGCCACCCATTGTTTTTTATCTGCGAATATTGTAGAATATTGCATAATAGAAAACAAGAGCCACTCAAGCTCATGCAACATAAGCACAAATTAAACAACATTTTTCTCATTCTAGTTGAAATAATTTCCTCAGACCCTGATTCAGTAACTATTAAAATTATCAACCCACCCTCACTATTGCTGGCATTGTTAGAGCCATATGGCATCAGAAAGGTATATTATCTCATCAGAGGCAAGTTCCAGCATGGATTCATACCACTCATCCCCCAGGTACTCTCTGACCCCTGCCGTTTCTCTCATGTTAGCTCAAGCACTGGCTGGCTATTTGGAATTAACATTATACTCACCTTATCAGAGGCCACCCTCTGGTTAGTCTATCGTCCAGCTACCATACTGCTTGCCTCCACCTCCCCCCTGGGGGTCCCAGTGGTGGCTATCCTCTTGCAGTTCCCTTGGCAGGTGTGTCATACGAGCCCCACATATCACAATCCCATCAAGCTTGGTGCGACCCACCACTCTATCTTCTCTTGAAATCAGTTGATAAGATATAATTTGCCCACCTAGACAGGACAAATCATCATAAAAAATCCATCCCTTATAAAATATTTATATGTACATCTACCTGTAGCTATGCAGAACCACACGAAGGTGGTTCAGCCTAATCTTTTTCCATGTTTGACTTTCTCTGCTCTCCTGCTATCCTCTCCCTTTCTAAAATTCTCTTCTCACCTATCCTTTTTTTCTTGTCCACTGACATTTCTCATTATATCTTGTGCCTGCATTCATTTGCATAACGACAACAGTCTACAAGACCCTAATAAGAATATTTCCTTTCCTTTACCTACCACCCACCAGGAAAGAAACAATCTGCAAAAATGTTACTTTTTAAGGCATGGAGTAGAAAACAGACCTGTTTTATGTAGAAGACTGTCTTCTATAAATGGGGATAATTTTGACTTGTATGTGTTCACATTAGCTATTTCACTCATACATGACAAATATTCTTAATAAAAGAAGTTTTCGTTTAGTTTTAAAAGATATAGTTTAATATGGCAGGGTAGGTTTAGAGCCATAAAATGAAACAAATATTCCTTTATAGCCAAAAAGGATATGAGAATCATTTATCAGTGTGAGAAATTGGTTCTAATGAACTGATTCAATGAGAAATCTTCATGTCCAAAAGTTCCTTGTCCACAATAGGTTTTTGATCCATCAATAAAAATCCAAATGGCCAATGACTGGGCACAGGGCAGAGCCTTTAGAGTTGTACAGGAAAGGGGGAAAGGAGAGATCACCTTGATGCACTGGAGACTGAAGTGATTTAGAGCTTCAGAGGGAAGATCACCTAAAATGTAGCAAGAATGGGAAAGCCACTCCCAGATGGTCTGTGCAGAAGGGTCTTGTGTAGGAAAAACCAATGGGCCTCACAGAATGTAACAGAGCAGCAAAGTTAAAGGTAGATTTAGAAGGTGTTTAGCCAGGAGTAGTAGAGGAAAAAGTAAGCTAGCTGTGGAAGAATTAGAACTGCCCAGCCTTTGAGTAGTTAAGGCATTTCAAGAATAAGCTAGTGTGTGTGTGTGTGTGTGTGTGTGTGTGTGTGTGTGTGTGTGTTATGTTTCATTTCTGGATCCAAAGAGCTCCTGGGCAGTTGGTTGGTAGCAGACCACCTGCCAGGAACACAAATTAGTGTAGCCAAAACTTATGGCTTCCAGTATTCAAATTGCTCTACCTTTCTCCCATGTACATTTTTATTCAATATGGAATTCAAGCCTACTTAATACTGCTACCCACTTTCAGGATAGATCAAGCTTTGTCTGTTGTCTCTGGAGGTCTATCTGTCATGCAGAGTTTCCTACTAGATAATTCCAACTCCAATCAAGTCGATATTAAAGATGTATCCTCATAATCCATTTTCCTGTGTTATATATGTGTAGATTTATATAAAATGTATCTTGCGAAGGTCTAGCCTTTGCTTGGAGAGGGGTTCTGAGGAAGGCGTGTCTAGGAGTAAGGAGACAAACAACTTGAAGTCAAATCATTGGGTCTGAGTTAATGGCCTATGATATTCTTGAGACAGTTTTTCTGATTGCCCTCTCTAGAATCAACTTTTTCTGGTTATCTCTATCCAACTCTCTCTTACAGATAACCTTTTTATGCCCCTCCCCTAATTTTAGAAACTCCCCGAAAAGCCCATCTCTTGTAGATCAAAAGCCTAGTCTTTTATTTACATATCAATTCAGTCATTTCTTCAGATTGTCTTTTGATTATTCAATAAATGCCATACCATGACCCTAGCCCCTTGATTTTTAGAGATAGACAGCAGAAGCACAGACAATAAGATAGCTGGGTGAGGATACTGGCCCCCAAAGCCCAGCCCCTGTAATTACCAATGCTGTAATTCCTGGACCTGGACCTCAAGTCTGTCTGGCAGTGTCTGACCTTGAACTCAGGAATTAGTCTGCCTTGATTGTAAACAAACAAACAAAACAACAACAACAAAAATAAACAAATCACAAACAACAACAACAACATAACTCATCTAGGTGGGATCATGCTCTGCAATCGTCACACCCTAAATATTTTTATCTCTCTCCTTAATATCTTTCTGACATGTTGGATTATAGTCCAGACAACCCCCATTGTTCCTCTAAATCTGTGAAGATGCTTACATAATTCTCATTGCATCCTTATATTTGAATAGTTGAGAAATTACACATTTTGAATTCATGTTTCAGAATTCTTTCCCACAACCTTAAGGCTATCCTGAAGGGCACAGCATTCTACCTTTTTTTTGTGAGACATAAGACACACCCTTGACTACCAGACTTATGTTTTCTCTGATTATCTTGGAATCACTAACTTTGGCAGAGAGGACATTCCTGGAAGAAGAAATGTGAAAATATGTATATTATTATACAAATAAGCCTTACTCCCCAGCAACCATCAACACTTATGAAGTCCTATGACCTTCTGGCTTTTGTTTAGGAGCAGGAACCATGTCAAACTGCCCCTTCCACATGGACAAGAAGGACTTGGTAATAGCTGACTACAATGCAGAGAGGTAAGAAGATAAATCTGAGAAGTAAGTTTTTTTCATCTACCATTGGCTCCAGGAAAGGAATTCAGCTTCTCAGTTATTCTTGGCATTAACTACTTTATTCTACATAATCATATTTCTGGACCTTTGTTCACTACCTTGACCTTTTGTGCATCTGAGGCTGACCTCATACTCTTGATCCTTCTGCCTCTGCTTCCCCACAGTGTATTACAAAGATGTATCAAGATCTGTACCCCAAGTACTAGCATTTTGTATGAACTGCAGAAGTTCCAGATTCTAAAATATTTCAGTATATTTTATCCAGTGAATGTATTTCCCCATTGTGTAGCATCTTTCTGTTTAAAAATAATTTATTAACTTTATGTTTCTACCAGTTTCCTTTCCCTCTTCTTCTCCTAGCTTTTCCTCCACCATCTCTTCCTCCACACACTTTTTTTTCATTGTTTTCTTTAGAAAAGGGGATGACCCCATGGATGTAAATCTACCCTGGCTTATCAAGTTTCAGTAAGACTAGGCACACCCTTTGCCACTGAGGTTAGATAAGGAAGACCAGTAGAAATAAGAGGCTTCAAAGGCAGGTAACAGAGTCAGAGCCAGCCCCTGTTCATATATAGAAGTTCCATTTTAAGGAAAAGCTACATAATTGCAACATATATACAAAGGGCATAGGTTGTTCTCTTGTAGGATCCATGTTTGGCACTTCAGTCTCTGAGGAGCAATGAGCCCAAGTTAGTTGATTTTGTAAGTTTCCTTTTGATGGCCTTTAGACATCTGGCTTCTATAATTCTTCCTACCTCTTTCACATTATTCTCCAAACTCAACCATATGTTTGATTATGGATCTCTGTTTCCATCAGTTTCTGGGAAAAGCCTTTTTTATGACAGTCATGATAGTTTCTTGTCAGGAGGAATAGCAGAATATCATTAACAGTGTCATGGGTGGGTTTCTTCTCATGGCATGGGTATCAAGTTACACCAGTCAATGACTGACCCTTTCCTCAATTTCTGTTCATCTTTACCACTGTATATCTTGTGTTTAAGACAAATTCAAGGTTAAAGGATTTGTGGGTTGGTTGGGATCTCAATCCCTCCATTAGAAATTTTACCTGTTCACAGAAGATGGCACATACAGGCTCCATATACACTGTTGCTAAGAATCCTAGGCACTGTAATGCTCATAGATTCCTGGGATATTTTAATAAATATTTATAGTCACATAGATTATACAAAATGAAGTCATGGTTTGTTTTAAGTTAGTTAAATTTTGTTAAAATTGGCAGACAATCTGTCATGAGAATTTATTTCTAGGAACATGATAAAACATATCGTCCATTTTTTGTGCTAATCAACTGTATTTCAAAATTGTATGATATTTTATCTTTGAGGTACTGTGGTCATTGGAAAATTGTAAATGAGAGTTTCTACTTTTATATTTCATAAGTCCGCATTGATTACATTAGCAGAATAATGGCACAGTTAGATCCCATTTTAATTAATTCATCCCAGAATTATTTCTCTTATCTATGAATTTACAATGTTTTTAAGAAAGACGTTACACTGTGAGTGCAAATAATTGATTCTAAAATAATGCATATATTTATTACAAAAGTTATTACTAAAGGTTATTTTATGTTATATAAATATACATATATATAGTATTAAGTACTTAAATATTTATGTTCAATAATTTTACTCAAACAACATAGCATACACACTTATTTCCATATAAGTAGGCTTTCCTTTTATCTATTTGTATATTATTAAGTAATCAATGTTCCATGCCAATATACATCACTTCTACACACTTCCTAAGGTTTTTGTTAATTATTTTGTCTATATGCCCTCTATGGCTTAAGTTCAACAAGTAGAAATAGAAATTCTACATTGCAAGCCAAAATTAATTAATAGAATCCTACACTGAGAATCAAATAACACAATTTAAATATCAACGGTTATTTCTTATTTCAAATAGATGGAATGATTTAGTAAAACAAAATAGCTCCATTTTAGCTGTGATTCCTGTCCTCTAATTTACAGCAAATTCAACAGTTTAAGAAACCAACCACTTTAAATTTGAAGCATTGAAGAGTTTTAAGAGTTCTAAAAGCTGTTGTTAATGAAAAAATGTTTTTGTATAAGAATCCTCCCTTCCTGCGAGCTGACAAGTTATCTGGAATATGAAAATCAGTATTTCTAGTCAGGCTGTTTAACACTTATTGGAGAGACCTCTTGGGAGTAATTAATCAGTAAGTGTTTAGCAAAATAGAGCTGAGGGAACTGACAAGCAGGTCTCACGTTGATGTAAACTGTATTGGCAATGCTGTCTAGAGAATAAGCAATGCCTCAAGAACACTCCAAAGGTGATATAAGAGGAAGTGTACCTGAGTTTACCTTAGTCTAGAGTGGAGCTGTTTTAAACAGCTAGCGTCAGTTACTGTTGGGAATCATGCTTTACTGGTTGCATACAGCTTTGTAAACAATCCTATCCCAAGCACAGAAAAACCTTTGGAAGCAGTTTGAAGAATGGCCTCTCATAACTACTGTAAAGAGTAACAAATTGCTTATATATTACAATTGGACTTTCTAAGTGTGAGATCTGCTATTTATTAGCAACAGCCAATGAAGTACTATAATAAATGTATTGACTTTTAGCATTTCCATTTTTTACATGATCTTTTTAAGAAGTCAAAAAAAATCAGAGGGCAAATGCTCACTTTTTCAAATTTTGGATACATTGGGCATAAAGAAGAATAAAAAATTTTTTTATTAGAGGTTGAATGATTTTGTTCATTTGTTTTTTTTTTTTTTGTGTGTGTTTTTGTTTGTTTGTTTTGTTTTTGTGGTTTCCCAGGATGGTAGTTCAAGCCCTGGGACTTAGGTTTTCTACCTCTAAGACTTGAGCTACAACTGCCTCAAGGCTGCCCACTCCTGCCTCAGCCTGCAAAGTTGAAGCTTTTGCTACAGATGAGAGTTTGATATGCTGCTGCTTCCATGTTTCCAAGATCTGCCGCTGTTCCTGTAGAGGCCTGAGAAGTCAGACTGTGCACCACTCATAGATTGTGCCTGGCTGCTCTTGCTGTTTCTTCTGGTGGCCTGATTACTATAGAGTTTCTCAGGAAGGAAAAGCTATCAACTCAGACCATGAAGCCCTCCAGGAGTGTTTGAACTGTAAAATTTGCTGACAATATTTCAATAGCATACTGAACCTGCTGACAATACAGAAATGTAATTTGGAGACCCTCAAGAGATTAGCAATTTGTTGCCTTCAAGGGTACCACAATTTCCTCATTTCAATTTAAATCTTACTCCAGCTGGTAAATAAAATCCCCTTTCAGTTTGTTGCCTCTATTCTAATAGTCCATATCATTGAACTGTGTCATAAAAGAAACCCTTCATTAATTGCTTTTCCCAAAATATTTTATAACTACAGAAGAAAAGTAAATCCAATCATAAGGACATTGAACTCTGAAATTTTGCCAGTTTACATTATGTATTATAATCTTGACTTTGAAAGGATGACAGACTCAAACTATCATGAAGGGGCTTATACAGAAAAAAAAAGGAATACAATGGGGTATGTGATAATTGTTTTTCAAGTGCTAGTTGGTGCAAATAGATATAAATGTGTGGTAAACCTTTCAGAGATAACATTGAGTGTAGTTAGTATTTCTATTTATCAATGGTGTTAATATACAAAACCCTCTCAATTCAAACCAAGCAAAGAAGAGATGCCTTCAAGGCAAATTCACCCCTTCAGTTAAAAAAGCATTTACTTATTTGATACAATGACATGTTTAAGCCTAAAAGTCAGATGCTATACAAAACAGCAAAAGAGGACAATAAAAATGGAAGGAATAACTACATTTATGAAAATGTATACTTGCACACCAAATGATGCCAACTTCAGGGCAGTTGTGTATCTTTGATTGCTTATTCCATTTTTTGTCTCCCAATTCCCAGTACCTTCTTAAACTTCAAGTTTACTGATCTATTATTTTCCTCCCTAACTCCAATAAATTTTCTTCTGTGTTGGTTTTGATGTTCTTTTCATGACAGAACCTGAAAAAGAAGGACCTTTGTCTGAGGTCATAATATCTCTGTTGGTTCACAGATATTCCTGTGGCCTGTTTACTTCTTCTAGGAATGAGGCCATACAACTCCAGGTCTCTCTGGAACACTAATTTGTAAAGAAAACCTGCAGAGCAGATTTGTTGTTCTTCACCATTTTGTAATTGCAAGATAAGATTATGATGCCTTGGCATACAACACATCATGCATGGCTGGCTATAACATGTGGTAAAAAATCTTGCCCACCCACAAAGACAATATGCAAAATTCTCAATTCCCCTTTGCTTTCTGGATTTTTGAGACATTTTATGGTCCTTTGTTTCAGGTCTTCAATCATGGCACACATATGCCTTTATCTCCTTATGCAGCTCCACTGCAGAGTCTGAAGGTCTCCCTGCCAAGTCCCATCATGGTTCAGGTGTTATGATGATTTGTTCCTTCTAATGCCCTCCTTCCACTTATAAGGTTGACAATTTGCTTTTAGTTACTGAAGTCTCTTTCTCCCTTTCTCTTTTCTTCTCTTCTGTTTCTCCTTCTCCATTGCCTTAACCATCTCTCTCTCTGCTATAAAGCTCAATATGAAGAATAGTCTCATGTCAGCTTTGCTGCTTTATCTATTGTTCTTTTATTTTTAAGTTATAATAATCCGAAAGAGGAGAGAAGCTAGAAGAAATAGTAATTTTGTGTATTGTATTTGATTACCATGTGATCATAGGACTTTAACTATTCCTTTAGTTTGGGGACTGATCCATAAATCATCTTCATTGTCTAAGTTTTTGGGGATGATATATTAAAAAAGAAATCTTTTCACCCAGATAAATTACCTACACTAGATGAGAAAATGATGTAAATTGGTTGATAGTCATCAAAGAATGATGTGATCCTTAACACAGGTTATTCTTTCTTTATTATTTCTTGGTTTGTTTTTTTTTTCCTTTCTTTTTCCTTTTTTACATTCCATTTGGTTCCCTCTCCTGCTCTGCCCTCTGACTGGTTCTATGTTCCTTATGCTCTACTCTTTTCCATAATTCAGAGACCCCAAATATTACTCAATCTACTCTTCATATGCTGTTAATCCTCACTGCAATGATGCTTGAGCATTTTCAGCAATGAAATTGTTTGGTTAACTCTCAAATTTCTGATATCGCGCAGACATATTTTATATAATTTATTATATATAATATATTGTACTGAAAATATTTGTTATCAACTATATTTATTATATTAGATTAATCATATATATTTTGTTTTTTAAGAGAAGTTTTTAGTGATCCCAAGTTCAGTTTGTGTAATTACAAAATTATGTCATTAATAAAAATTTGTTGAGAAATTTTCTAACGTGGAGTTGAGTTAATTGTTTAACTTTCACAGATTTTGCTTTATGTTGTGTAATATTTGCTACAGATCAAGCTCATATGTTCAGGACTGATCCAGTTTTATAGAGTGTTATTGTTGACTTTGTACAATTCAGAAAAAAACCCATGTATGTGTGTATGTATGTATGTATGTATGTATGTATGTATGTATGTATATATATACATTTTTTATTAAAATTGGCACAATATTGTGCTGTTAGTTTTCACATTCATGTATTTTATTAATAAGGGGGGGTGAAAAAATAGGGTCGGCAAAGCTCTTGAGTTTGGCTTTAAATTTAAATGCCATTATACTTTAAATAGAAACAAACATGAATCCACATTTGATGGCTATTATTCACTGCTAATTCGGTAGGCTGGGTGATAGAGCAGCAGAATTAGCAAAGCTATCTTTGTGTGGTGGTGGGAGGGCATTTCCAGAGATGACTGAGGGGTGAGGACCTGTCTTGGATATGAGTAGTCTCATTATATATGCTGGGAATCTGAATGAAATAAGAAAACTGTTAAGAAAAAATCTGTATAATATAGGGAATGTTCTGCCTGCTTCCTGGCTACATGGTGTTAAAAATCTGCCCCATTACATCATTCCTGGTGTGATAATCTAGGCTTTATGAAATACAGAGTAAAACAATCTGTTCATAAGTAAGTACTTGTTCACATTGATGTGAAGCTTACTAGCTCATAGCACTTGCTTGCTATATTTATTTATCAGTGTAGACTGAGCCCAAGTTTTAGGTGTGAGAATTAAATTAAATCTTATAGAATTGTTATAATGGGAGAAGTTAAGGTATAAAGAGGTTAAAAATACATTAACAGAGTAATAAATTAAAAAATAAAAGACTAATAGAAAATGAGGGCATTTAAATTACTCAGCCTAGCTATTAAGTTTAACATCTTACTTATAATAATTAAAATTGTATAGTGTTCAATTTTATTTTAATACTCAGGGACACGAGCGGTATCTACCCACAACTAGAAAAATATGAAGTCCTTAAGGAATGTCATATTTTTCTTTTCTCTGCATCTACAAAGGCAATGCCATGTTTTAGCAGCTAATTTGTCAGCTTAGAAAAAACATTAATTTTTAGATTAAACAGTTTCCAAAAGTAACCTTATTTTAGACTACAAGCCATACTATATTTAAGTCTTTAAGTTCTAAGTACCTTAAAATTACTGACATGACTTTAGAACAATGGACTATATAATGCTCTCTTTAAATAAATTTTAAGCATGGGCCTAAGCTGTTGGTCAGAATGTAGTGCCACCACAGAGGTAAAAATCGGGTGACCTTGGCAAAAAAGACCAGGTTGAAAACAGAGGTTTAAAGTTGTATACATCTAAATTGTGTGACATCTACTTCAACTTCTACTTTCTCATATGTGATGGATATTTTTGCTGTTCCTATTTAACTTCTTTTTCTGGGGTCTTAGGTTAGGAGAAAAGATGCAGGAGTGATCATTTTTCTTTAGGTTTTCCCAATATTTTATGTATTTTTAGATTACTTACATAGCAGCATAAATATCAGCAAAAGGTAAAAGAGGCAGTGTGAAGAATTGAAAAAAAAGATGGGATAAAGTGGTTTTTGAAGAGAAGTAGAAAGGAAGACAAAAGGAGACAAAATGTCCAAAGCCATAGAACGGCTCCTGCAGTTCAGAACTTGGAAGAATATTCTCTGCTTTCTACTAAATGTAAACATGAAGACATTTTTTTCTCCCTACACAATGACTTGATTAGTTGAAAACTCCATGCAAGAGGATATGTTCTTTTGTTTTTTTTTTTTTTTTAATTTTAGAACATTTCTCACAGATTTACTTCATATACACATGCATTTTCTGGTATTTCAAAAATGTATCTTCTTCTTTCCACTGTTTCAATCTCTACTGCATAACAGTGGAGGTGAGAGGAGAAATTCTTTGGAATTTAAATATATCCCTTTTAACTATTCCTTTATGGAAGTGTTCTTAATTAATAATAATTATAATAGTAAGTGCAAAGGAATAATATCCGATATTGTGGTTTGAATCTATCTTTTGTAGTTTAATTAGAAAAACTGAACACCAAAACACAGTTCCAGCAGCCAAAATACTTTGAACATGCAAGTATATTCCAAGGATATATACAGATGCGATTCAAGGCACTTACCTCAAGATGAAGAGATTTAATGATATTCCCAATGAGATGAACATGAATGCATGAGTGTTTCAAAGTGGATGCCTTTAGGAATTCTTTATAAGAATCGTCAAAGACATCATAGTTGGAAGTCTGAAAGGAAGTATACATCTTTTGATGGTTAGGATGTTCTGGAGCCTGAATGTAGGGTGGGCTGATACATGTGTAGATTTCACTTATGGTCTCATGGATGAGGGGACAGAGACCTTAGAATAAATCTGCAAAATCCCACAAAAAAAAAACAATCATACATTTTCATAGTGCTTCCAGAAAATAATTTAGCCTTAATAACATCTCCTTTCTAGTTCAGTTTGACCTTTACTTGACTTTAGATCTGCAGAGATGTAAGAATAAATATATAAACATATTTTCAGAAATAGTAAAGGCTTTAATCTTTATTGATACTTTTTTCTAGAGTCTCTTATCTATCAGAAAACATGGTGAAAAACTTTCTTGGTTAAAATCCAAATACAAGTTGATGGTTACTTGTCATTTTATTTGTCACTAAGTAACTTAGAAATTGATTCTGAGTCCTTTATCTTAATCATTTTTAACAAAGAAATCATAAAATTATAATTTAATGAAACCTTGTAAATAATGTAAATTGTATGCAAATAGGAAACATTTTATACACATTAACCAGCAACAATATTACTGCCATTACTAGTTGGTTTAGAAGCACATCTGTTGTTCTTGAACCAATGTTTTTAAAATGAGAATTGATATCAATTAAGGATTTAGCAACTTGAGTACTTAAATAGCATATCACAAATCTTCAGATCTCAGCATTATAATTTCCTGGCAATACCATACAATATACAAATTACTCATCTCATTAAAAAATAGACATGCAAAATATAACATTGTATTGACAAACTATTTTAATGTTTGTACCATGGGTCATATGCTATACAAAATTTGCATATATCATAAATAATTATGCAAGGAGATGATTTCATATTAATATGCAATACCATCATTGTGGTTGCAATATGTGCTGTCTGCTTGGCAAGCATCTAGTAATAAAATTACTGCTATTATCACTCATAGGGTTTATTTGTTCAACTTACATTCACTTTCAGAGAGTTGTGAACTATATTTTTGCATTTATTTCTATGTTGTAGATGTAGCATTTCTATTTTGCAAATTAAAAATCTAGATCATTGATGAGTGAAGTGTTGAGTATAGAACATATACTTGTAAGAGGGAACATACACTGATGTCTTAGAAAGCAGCCATTTAACACATTAGACATTTAAAAAATAGTTTTATTTATTTACTTTCCAAATGTTGCACTCCTTTCTTGTATGACCTGGACAAGAGTTCTTCATTCCCTCACTCTTTCCTTTACTTCTTGGGGAAAGTTCACTTACCAGCCCTGTCACCCATCCAGCCACCCACCCTCATCTCAGCACACACCCTTCCATATACCCCTTACCCTAGGCATCAAGTCTTTACGAGATTGTGGGGCGCCGCCCTACATGCCATTGCAAGATGGCGCTGGTTTCCGTTAAGGAACAACAGTAAATAACCAGAGCATGCCCGCCTAAAGCCTAGCCACGCCCCTAGACCCCGGTGCTCGCTTCTGACATCACATCGCATGATTTGGCCCTAGCCCATCAGGAGGCGCCACGTCCGAGGCGAGACAAAACCCCTATATAAGGGGAGGGTTTGGTGCACTCAGGGTCTCCGCTTTGTATAGCTTTGGCTCTCCCTCTCAAGAGTTATTAAAGCTTGCTACAGAAGGATCCTGTGTGTGCCGCGTCGTTCTTGCGGGCGAGACGACTTGCGCGGGACACGAGATTAGGCATATTGTCTCTCACTGAGACCAGACAAGTCCTCTGCTACATCTGTGCTGGAGACTACAGATCACCACATGTTTACTCTTTGGTTAGTCTCTTGTAGGTCTAAGGAGTCTGGGTTATATGATACTGTTGTTCTTCCTATGGCGTTGCCATTACTTTCAACTCATTCAATCATTCCCCTATACCATTCATAGGGGTCCTGACCTCAGTCCAATGGTTACCTGTAATTATTTATGTCTGTTTCAGTCAGATGCTGATAGAGCTTCTCAGAGGACAGGCATACTAAGTTCCAGTTTTCTGCCATTTCCATGGTTGAATTTGTCTTGATTTCCAGCAGTTTCTGCCCTCTGGCTGAAGAAGACTTTAAAATGCAATAAAGGCCTTCTATATTTCACAGAATTCTCTAAGATAATGTTTTAATAATACACTAGTCAACAGCTTTTGGGATAGCACCTGCTCCAGTTGTTTCACCATATAAATAAACTGAAAGATTATATAATATAATAGAATAGCCAATAGTCCATGTGAAGCAGAGAAGCTGTGCTTGGATCCCCGATAGCCGATTGAAATCAATGAAAGCCACGAGGTAAATATGAAACAGAAGATGCTTTCTGAGCTCCTGGGAATTCAGGAACCTCACACTGCCATAAACAATACATGATCTTCACATTGCCACAGTGGTGTGCCCCCATTAGGCATTAGCCATGCCCCAAGTCCTGCCTCTGCAGGAGAATGTCACTTGGATTTCAGCCAGAACTGCCAAGCCCCAAGTCCCTCCCCTGTGTGTAGACATGACTGTATGTAAGCCCTAGGCAGAAACAGGGCCACCTTAATATATGTAGACAAGGTCTCTCTAAGCCCTTAGGCCAAGCCAATAGGAAGCTGGGTGTCAGACTCTGAACCATTTCAAAAAGTGTATTTAAACTGGAGTGGGAAGGGGGAGTGAAAGTAAAGTAGTGCATGTAGAAATAATTCCTCTGCCTTAGTTTCTTTGTTCTAAAAGAGCCCTTGCCACTTCTTATTGGGAAGAGAGATTCTCTCCCCAAATTTCTGAAACCCTGCAGCAGGGTTTCTTGCTGGCTATGTTCAGTCTGCCAGCAACAGACAGGATCAGTGGCAAAGCACTGTTCCTGAGAGCTCAGGCTAAGGTTCACATGCCCCATCTGGTCACGGGGCTTTAATCTCAGCACCCCACTGAGCTTTGTTCTCATGCTCCCAAACCTGGATTCATACACACCCCAGCCAGACATAGTGGAAAAGATAGCAGAGGCTGCGGTTCCCAAGACAAAGTCCAGTGTGAGAACACTGGAACAAGTCCCACAAGCCAAAATGAAACTAAATGAAGAAAAACTTAAAAGCACTTTTACTATAATTAGGAAAAAGATAAAGCTGTCCAGTCTTTCTTTATCTATTCTAGCCAGAGCAATATGACAAAAGAAGATCAAATGGATACAAATTGGAAAGAAAGAAGTTAAAATAGTCATTATTTGCAAAAGATATGATAATATATAAGCATTCCCTAAAAATCAACCAGAAAACTTCTACAGCTGAAAAACACCTCAAGAAAAGTAGCAGGGTACAAAATAAACTGAAAAAAAAAAAAAAAAGAAAGAAAAAGCAGTAGCCCTCCTTTATACAGATGATAAAGGTTCTGAGAAAGAAATTAGGAAAACAACACCTTTTTCAATTACCATAAATAATATAAAATATGGTGTAACTCTAATCAAGCAGTTGAAAGTTTTAAATGACACGAACTTCAAGTCCCTGAAGAAAGAAATTGAAGGTTTGAGAAGATAGAAAGATCTCCTGTATTCATGGATAGATAGGTAGGATTGACATAGTAAAAATGGCCATCTTACCAAAAACAATCTATAGATTCAATGCAGTCCCCATCAAAATTTCAATAAAAATTTGATAGACTTTGGGAGCAATTCTCAATTTCATATAAAAAAAGAAAAAACAAAAACAGGATAGTTATATCAACATTGAACAATGAAAGAACTTTGTGAAAAATCATCAATCTTGATGTCAAGCCATAGTACAGAATCATAGTGATAAAAATTGCCTGGTACTACAAAAAACAGAATGTTGGTCAATGGAATTGAATTGAAGACCTAGGTGTAAATCCACACAACTATGTGCACTTAATTTTTGAAAAAGAAGCCAAAACCACACAAATTAGAAAATTTTAAGAATGCTTTCTTTTTCAGTTTTGACTACTCCTCTGAATGTTAAGGAATGGTCTTAATATAATATAATTTATTAGAAAAAATGCCTTTGTATTAAGACAATGCAACTCATGAAGATAAAAAATAGTGTTACATTGAAAAAGTTACACTAAGGAAAATTTAAACTCAAAGCTTAGCAGTAATTATGCGGGGTCAACTTCACAGTTTAACACAAAAAGAAAGAGGTAAAAAAATTATATAGTACATTAAAATAAACCTTTGAATAAAGAACACAAAATAAATTTAACCTCCTATCTTCTTTTGACAGAGTTTTAGATCATAAATTACATCAGTTTAAATAAAAGGAAATATTCATTATTTTTGTACTTTCATGTTTTGCAACAATAACTAATAGAAACAGAATTCCATATTCAGACATTATGTCTTATACTTTTATTATTTTTGAACCAAGTGTTTGGTGAGATTTGGTGGAAAAGAGCTGTGTCTAATACTCAGTCATCTCTATTGGCATTCACACTCAATACACACAAATACTCAAGGTCCTTCTGATGACTGTGTGTCTCTTTAGTCAGTCTTTGCCCTAAGTTGTCTACTGTGTACTCTTTCTGATGAAAGTCTTGGATTTTAGAGTATATATGTTTCACAAGTAAGTATTCTTTATCATCTACTTTTTGGTTATTAAAGTAAAATAGAATTTTAAATATTCTAGTTGTCAGTATCAAAATAAGCGACTGTTGTTTTTAAAACTCATTTGCATTCCATGACATTTCAAATTTCTCCATCTTGATAATGCATGACTGAAATTCATGAAGAAAATATGCATATACATAGTTAAAGATATATTTAAAAATAATATTGAATTAGTTTTAAAATTCACAGATACAGAAACTTCACAGGAAAGGCCACAGCCAATGTGAAGCTCAGCATAATAGTCAAGATTGAATGTCTGTACTATCAGCAACAAATTACGAACAGCATTATTTCAAGGACTTATTTTTTATAGCTTTAATGTAAACATAATTTGAAGTATCAATTAACTCGAGCCATGACAAAAAGATCAGCTGAACTTTGGGATTAAGAAGAAAAGAAATACATTCATGCCAACTTTGGTTTTTCTCTTTCATAGTATTAGAGCATTAGCTGCAAACTGAACATGATAATCAGAATTCTTTAGTAACTGAGATCAGAAGAACAGTTCAAATCAATCAAGGGAAATGAAGGTTATTGCTAGTTTTATGAACTTGACAAAATCTTGAACCATATTACAGAAGGAACCCCAGTTGAAAAAAGTATATTCTTACCAGTTTAGCCTGTGGAAAACTCTATGGTGTGTTTTCTTCATTATTGACTAACCTAGATGAGCTCACCTGTATTAAGGTATTGCTCCCTCTGTCCATTGGATGCCCATGGAATGCTCTGAGAAGGCAGGTTGAATAAGCAACGTGTAACAAGAGAGTTATCCGCATTACTCCATGGTCTCTGCATCAGCTTCTGTTTACATGTTTATAACCTACTTATTTTTCAACCTATCTTCCATCAGTAATAGAGTATAACCATAGAATTATTACCTAAATTAAACTCTACGCTCCCTAATTTTCTTTGGTCACATTGTTTTATCATAGCAATACAAACTCTAAGACACATAGAAGCATACTTTCCATAAAAAGACACAAAATAGTTAATATCTAAGTATATAACTAAATATTGTTAAGAAGTCCAAAATAAAAAATCAAACAAACAACAAAAAAATAATGAAAGTTTCACTACAGAAACATTGGAAGAGAACTGAGTGATTACATGAAAATATTATTATATAGAAAAGTAAATGTGGATCCCACAGTCAATTCTTAAATTTTTGTCCAAAAGAAGCTGTATACATGTATATGGAAAGTATAAATTGGAAACTGTAAATGATACTTGAGAAATGGCTCACTTTGTTTTGTTTACATTTGCATAGTTTAAATCAAATATTCCCATGAAATTTGTTTAGTATAGTTAATTACCTTAATAGAATTACATTGCTGTGAAGAGACAACATGACCACAGCTTATCTTGCAAGAGAAAACATTTATTCTTGGACTGCCTTACAGTTTCAGAGGTTTAGTGGCCATTATTGTCATGCCTGGAAGTATGACAGCAAACACACAGACATGGTGCTAGAGATGGAGCCAAGAGCTCTAAATCTTGATCGGCAGGCTTCAGAAGGATACTGTGCCACACAGGATGTGGATAGAGCAAAGAAGACCTCAGCCTCCCTCAGCCTACAATTGGCACACTTCTTCTAACAAGGAAACACCTACTCCAACAAGAACACACCTCCTAATAGTAGTGCATTCCCTATAAGACAAGCATGAGTGTATGGAAGCCAAAACAACACAGTAATAAAATAAATTTTGTTTTGTTTTATTTCTTTCTGGAACCTCTCATAGAAACAAGAAAACTGCACTTAGATTTTTGTCCCAAAGGACAGTAAAATGAAAACATGGAGGTATAAATTCTTTTATTTTACTATGTGGGTCTAGGGAATTGAACTATGTTGTTAGGCTTAACCACAACTACCTTTGCAAACTGAGCAGTCTCATTGATGTGAGTATTGATATTCAGTGTACTCATGTTTCATAAATATACTAAATGTAGTTTTCTTTCCTAACGGACAGTGGAAGATCAAAATTTGTCTTCCTCTACATCAGAAACTCTCTTTCTTGCTCACTTGTTTTAAAGAAAATGTTAGTGATAAATAACACATGTGCCATATGACTTCTCTAATTCCTTGCAGTTGGCCCACTATTAGAGTACAAAGAAGTATTAGAGTTAAAATGTAGGAAATGGGAAACTGGTATCCTACCATCTTCACTTGGTTCTTCCATTTATTTAGATAAAAGAAAGTTCCAACCAATGTTATCACACATCAGGCTTTTGTGGTTCTTGTGAAGGCATTTTCATTCATGCAATGTGTGTTCATTGAAACAGTGCTTCTCTACAGGGATGAGAGATGGATCAGTCTATTCCATAATATTTTAGGTAATACTAGTAGCATTTTAAATTTTTATTTAATCTTTTTCTTACACTCCAGATTTTAACCCCTTTCTGCTCTACCCACTGTCACTTCCATATCCCATACCTCCTTCCTCCATCTCCCCTTCCTCAATAGGAAGTTTTCACGTACTCTTACCTCTACACAGCAAGACCTCCCCATTCCCTAGGGTCTCCAGTCTCTTGAGAGCTACTTGTATCTTTTATGATTGACCCCAGACCCAGAAGTCCTCTTCTGTATATAAATAGTTTGTTTTATGTTTTGTTTTTAGTACACAATGTACTTAACTTTCAGTTTACTTAAAAAATTAACCTCTAATGGGAGCTATTTTCTTTAGTTTGAGTAAATACCAACAATGAGAAAATTGAGAACGACATATAAAGGTCAATGAAAAAATTTAAAGTAGTTCTAAGCAAGAGAAAATCTTATATTTTAATCATTTTAGTAGTTTTCTGAGATGGATTCCATGTAAATAATTGAGATTGTTTTTCTTATACTTTCATTTTAGTTGGGAAATTTTGTTTCTAACTCTAAGTCATTTCTTTTTTTTTTTTTTTTTGTTTTAATGTTTTTAATGAAGAACTTTATTTTAAAAAATAAAGATAAATGTACAAATTTTAAACATTTTTGCTTAAAAGTATATGAATACATTGTTGTCATTGCTTGGGGTTTTTTTAAAAAAAAGGTTTAATAGTGTCCATTAAGATCTTACTAGTTACAATGTACATAACGTGCATTTAAAACAGGATGTAACCTAGAATTAGTCAAAGATTACTTGGTGTGTAAAGAGTAAACAAACTGGTTTTATTACTATTTTTTCTTTTCTTGAACTTTACAAAGCCTGTGAGTTGTTTCTGGTATATTCAGAACTAACTGCATATTATGTCTGTCCTTTTGTGACTGGGATATCTCGCTCCGGATAAAATTTTCTAGATGCACCCATTTTCGTAAGAATTTCATAAGGTCATTTTGTTCTGATAGCTGAGTAGTACTCCATTCTGTAAATGCACCACAATTTTGTATCCATTCATCTACTGAACGACATCTGGGTTATTTCCAGCTTCTGGCTATTATAAATAGAGCTGCTATGAACATTGTGGTGCATATGTCTTTGTTTTATGTTGGAGATTCTCTGAGGTATATGCCCAGAAGTGGAATAACTGGGTCTTCAGGTAGTACAATGTGAAATTTTCTGAGGAATTACCAGACTGATTTCCAGAGTGGATGTACCAGTTTACAACCCCACCAACAGTGGAGAAGTTTTCCTCTTTATCCATATCCTTGCCAGCATCTGCTGTCATCTGAAATTTTTATCTTGGCCTATCTGTCTGGTGGGAGGTGTAATCCCAGGTTGTTTTGATTTGCATTTCCCTGATGGATAATGATGTCAAGCACTTCCTTAGATGCTTCTCAGCCATTCGATATTCCTCAATTGAGAACTTAATGTTTAGCTCTATACCTCAATTTTTAATAGGGTTGTTTGATTCTCCGGTGTCTAGCTTCTTGAGCTTTGTATATCTTGGATATTAGGCCTCTATCAGATATGGGGTTGGGAAATATCTTCTCACACTCTGTTGGCTGTCATTTGGTTTTCTTGACAGTGTCTTTAGCCTTACAGAAACTTTTCAATCTCATTAAGTCCCATTTGTCAATGTTTGACCTTAGAGCAAGAGCCAATGGTGTTCTGTAAAAAAAATTTTCTCCAGTTCCTATGTTTTCTAAGGTTATCCCTACTTTCTCATCTAATAGTTTCAGTGTACCTGGTTTAATGTGGGGATCTTTGATTCACTTGGAATTGAGCTTTGTATGAGGAGATAAGAACGGGTCTATTTTCAGTCTTCTGCATGCTGAGTGCCAGTTGGTCCAACACCATTAGTTGAATAGGCTGTTCTTTTTCCATTTAATGTATACAGCTCCTTTGTCAAAAATCATTTTTTACCACAATTGCCTTGTAATATAGCTTGAGCTCAGGGATAGTGATTCCCACAGATGTTTTCTTGTTGTTGAGGATGGATTTTGCTATTCTAGGTCTGTCGTTATTCCAGATGAAATTACACATTGCTCTTTCCAACTCAAGAATTGGGTTGGTATTTTGATAGGGATTGCATTGAATCTTTAGATAGCTTTTGCTAAAATGCCCATTTATAATATTGATCCTTCCAATCCCTGAGCATGGGGGATCTTTCTATTTTCTGATATCTTCCTCGATTTCCTTCTTTAGAGGTTTGAAGTTCTTGTCATACAAGTTCTTCACTTGCTTAGTTAGAGTCACACCAAGGTATTTCATATTTTTATGACTATTGTGAAGGGTATCTTTTCCATAATTTCTTTCTCCACATGATTGTCCTTTGAGTAGAGGAAGGTGACTTATTTGTTTGAGTTAATTTTATATCCAGCCATTTTGCTGAAGTTGTTTATCAGCTGTAGGAGTTCTCTGGTGGAAATTTTGGGGTATCTTAACACTATCATTTCATCTGTAAATAGTGATGTTTTTCTTCCTTTCTTTCCTATTTATATCCCTTTGATTTCCTTTTGCTGTCTAATTGCTCTGGCCAGGACTTGCAGTACTTTGTTCAATAGGTAGGGGAAGAGTGGGCAGCCTTGTCAAGTCCCTCATTTTAGTGGGATTGCTTCAAGTTTCCCACTGTGAAATTTGACGTTGGTTGTTGGTTTGCTGTATATTGCTTTTATTATGTTTAGGTATGGGCCTTGCATTTTTGTTCTTTAAAGACTTTTAACATAAAAGGGTGTTGAATTTTGTAAAATGCTTTCTCACCATCTAGTGAGATGACCATGTGGTTTTTTTCTTTGAGTTTGTTTATATGGTGTATTACATTGATCAATTTCCATATAATAAACCAACCCTGCATCCCAGGTATAAGCCTACTTGATCATGGTCAATGTTCTTTTTGATATGTTCTTCGATTTGGTTTGCAAGGATTTTGTTGAGTATTTTTGCATCAGTGTTCATAAGTGAGTTTGTCTGAAGTTCTCTTTCCTTGTAGGGTCTTTGTGTGGTTTAGGAATGAGTTTTATTGTAGCCTCAATAAATGAGTTAGGTAGTGTTCCATCTGATTCTATTTTTTGGAATATTTTGGAAAATACTGGTATTATGTCATCAATAAATGTCTGATAAAATTCTGCCTTGAATCCATCTGGACCTGGGCTTGTTTTGGTTGTTTGGTTGGGAGGCTTTTGATGACTGATTCTATTTCTTTAGGTGTTATGGGATTATTTAGATGGTTTACCTGGTCCTGGTTCAACTTTAATATTTTGTATCTGTCTAGGAATTCATCCATTTCCTCCAGATTTTCCAGCTTTGTTGAGTATAGGCTTTTGTAGTAGGATATGTTGACTTATTGGATTTCCTAAGGTTCAGTTGTTATTTCTCCACATTCATTTCTGATTTTGTTAATTTGGATACATTCTCTTTGTCCTCTACTTAGTCTGGCTAAGGGTTTATCATTCTTGTTAATTTTCTCAAAGAACCAGCTCTTGGTTTTGTTGATTCTTCCAATGGTTCTTTTTGTTTATATTTGGTTTATTTCTGCCCTAAGTTTGATTATTTCTTGTCATCTATTCCTCTTGTGTGTATCTGCTTTCTTTTGTTCTAGAGCTTTCAATTGTGCAGTAATGTTGCTGGTGTATGCTCTCTCCAGTTTCTTTTTTGGAAGCACTGAAAAAAAGTTTTCTTCTCAGTACTGCTTTCATTGCATCCCATAGTATTGGGTATATCATATTTTCATTTTCATTGAAGTCTAGAAAAACCTTAATTTCTTTCTTTATTTCTTATTTGACCCTGCTATCGTTTAATAGAGCATTGTTAGTTTCCATGTATATATGGACTTTTTGTTGTCTTTGTTTTTATTAAAGATCAGCCTTACATCATGGTGTTCTGAAATAATCTTCTTATATGGATTGAGGCTCTTTTTGTGACCAATTATGTGGTTAATTTTCGAGAAGGTGCCGTGAGGTGCAGAGAAGAACGTGTCTTCATTTTTTTTAGGATATGTTCCTTAGATATCTATTAATTCGAGTTTGTTCATAACATCTGCTAGTTTTACAGTGTCTTTGTTCTGTTTTTGTTTCCATAATCTGTCCATTGGTGAGAGTGTGGAATTAAAGTCTCCCACTATTACTGTGTGGGTCACAATGTATTTTTTGAGCTTTAGTAGGGTTTATTTTATTAATATCAGTGCTTTCTATTTGGAACATATATGTTAAGGATTGAGAGTTCCTCCTGATATATTTCCCCTGTAATGATAAAAAAGTCTCCTTCCTTATATTTTTTGATGACTTTTGTTTGAAAATCTCCTTTATTCTATATTAGAAGGGCCACTCCAGATTGCTTCTTGTGGCCATTTGCTTCGAAGGATTTTTTCCAACCTTTTACTCTGAGACAGTGTCTGTCTTTTTCTGTGAGATGAGTTTCCTGTATGTGCAAAATGCTGGATTCTGTTTATGTATCCAGTCTGATAGCCTACATCTTTTTTGGGCAATTGAGTCTATGTTAACTGATACCAAGGAATAGTGGTTGCTGTTTCCTGCTCTTTTTACTTTTGGATGTTGAATTGTGCCCGTGTGTCTTTCTTCTTTAGGTTTTCTTGCTTAGTAATTTTCTTGTTTTGATTAGGATGAAGTTCCCCTCATTGTATTTGGATTTTCCTCCTATAATTCATTGTTGTGCTGGGTTTGTTGTTAGATATTGTATAAATTTAGTTTTGTCTTGGAATATCTTAGTCTCTCCATCTATGGTGATTGAGAGTTTTGGTGGGTATAGCAGCTTTGGCTGGCACCTTTGCTCTCTTAGGTTCCACATGATATCTGTCCAGGCTCTTCTACCTTTCATAGTCTCTGTTGAGAATTTGGGTGTCATTCTGATTGGTCTGCCTTTATATGTTACATGGCCTTTTTCCCTTACTGCTTTTAATATTTTTTCTTTGCTTTGGGCACTTGGCGTTCTGACTATTATGTGTAGGGAGGAATTTTTTTTCTGGTCCAACCTATTTGGAGTTCTGTAGGCTTTTTTTTTTTTTTTTTTTTTTTTTTTTTTTTTTTTTTTTGCTCATGGTAATCTCATTCTTAAGTGTAGGGAAGTTTTCTTCTACAATTTTGTTGACGATATTTACTGTGCCTCCTAGTTGATATTCTTTGACTTCTATTCCTATTATCCTTAGGTTTGGTCTTCTAATTGTGTCCTGGATCTCCTGGACATTCTGGTTAAAAGCTTTTTGGGTTTTGCATCTTCTCTCACTGTTTTGTCTATGTTTTCAATGTTGTCTTCAGCCCCTGAGATTCTCTCTTCCATCTCTTGTAGTCTGTTGGAAATGCTTGCATCTGTGACTCCTGATTTCTTTTTTAAGTGTTCTACCTCTAGGGTTGTCTCTTTTAGTGTTTTCTTTATTGTGTCCATTTCCATTTTAAATTCCTTCCTCCATTCCTTCATCTCTTTGATTCTGTTTTTCTCTAGTTCTTTGAGTTCTTTGAGTGTTTTTTTTTTTTTTTTTTTGTTTCCTCTTTAAAAGCTTCTAATTCTTAATGCTTTTCCTCCCGTTCTTGTTTACATATCTATCATCATCTTGAGGCATGATTTCAGGTCTGAGTCTTCTTTTTCTGGAGTATTTGTCATTCCACTGTTTGCTGTGATGTGAGAGCTGGGTTCTAGTGTTGCCAGGTTGCTTTAGTTTCCCTGGGGTACGTTCTTTCGCTTTCCTCTTGCCATCTCATTGTCGGTGATTATTCGTGGTCTTGTTGTCAGTGATTGGTTTTTGCCTCTCCCTTGTACCTGGTCTGTGTTTCTGGATCTCCTGATCCCTGGCTACTTGGAATACCTTCTCACCAGGCCTGTGTGGCAGATGGTCTGAGTTCCTCTTCTGCACTCAGTGTTCTTTGGCTGGGAATATCTTGTTGCCAGGTTACTGGTTCCATGATCCAAGCTAGTGGTGGTGGGGTTACACTTTCTGCACGCTCGGCAGAGATCTCTCTACAGAGATCTCTCTGTACCCAGGCTAGTTGGAACTCCTTCTCACCAAGCCTGTGTCCCTATATATCTGCTGTTCCTGGTGGTGGATGGTCTGAGTGCCCGTTGTGCACGCAATGTCCTCTGGCTTGGAATAGCCTGATTCTGGTTTACTGGTTCCCTGAACCAAGCTGGGGCAGAGGGTGGCACACTTTCTGCATGCTGGACAGAGATCTCTCTGCAGATATCTCTCTGCACCCCGGCTAGTCAGAACGCCTTCTCACCAGGCTCGGCTTCCTGGATCTCTTCTGTTCCTGGTGGCAGATAATCTCAGTCCATCTCTTTTTTTTATTATGTTATTATATAACTTACTTATATAACTTGCATTATGCATGGAAATTGAGTACATGTTACTCAGAGACATTGTTTTATTTGATGAAATTTTATATGATAATGTAATGTAAATGTCAATTAATATTTTTAGTCAATGTAGTCTATATTTTGAAAAATCACCATTATATTTTTATCTTGGGTTTTTGAATTATGTAATTTTCTAAATTTCTTCTTCAAAATACTGTTTTCTATTTACAACTGCTACATATTTAGAATATGTTTGAAAGTACATACAACATACTGGTGAAGAGCTTTCTATGAATTCACACCAATTATTTGCATTGGGTTGGTTTTATTTCCAAGGCATAGTTGTTAAACAAGCATGTTACCTACTTTGTAACAACTCCAAATATCTCCAATTATGTTTTCATTATAAATTTTCATAACCTTCACCTAGTTACCATTAGCGTCTAGTTAATACTTATATGTAGCTGATTTACTTATCAGAGTGAAAAATGAAAGTATTTTCAGTCTTTCCAATAGATGTAGATTCTGGATAATGATTTTATCTGTGAGAATTTTATAAACAAGGAACATATAGCATACTAGATTAATTTTGGTTTTTGGAAAACTAAGATTTGTAAACTACCAAATCTGAAATATAAGTTGGCAAGGTTTCAATGTCAATGGTGTTTTATTTTAAACTACTCTTTTCTTTTGAATGCATTTGAATGATTTATTTTTAATTGATGGATATTTGTAAGTTCCTGCATGTCTGTATATGTACCACATGCAAAACTGATGTTTGAAGAAGCTTGAAGAGGCTATCAAATATTTTGGCACTATACATCATTATGAGTCACCATGTGGGTGCTAAAAACTGAACACAGATATTCTCTAAAAGCAGCATCCTAACTGTTGATCTACCTCTTCAACTTCTAGCCTAAATGTGTTCAATATACTATGATCATCACCAATATTGTGGTGTTAGAAGTGTTTGCAGCCCCATATCATCCTCTCAAATAAGGACATAATTTACTTTCTCTTGGAAAATGTGTTTTTAATAAAATTCTCTTACAAAAGAAAATATATCTTTGTCCTTGGTTTCATGAAATGTTCATTCATTTGGCATGTTGACTCAGAGAGGGTATACTTATTCCTTATTTAAGTATAAATTTCTATGTAAGGTTATATTTATTATTACATATTAAATTTGAATTGTGTCATGATTCTTTTCAACACTATTTTCATAATGATAACAAAGAAGACTTAAGTATCATTATTATTTTCCATTAGACTCATTTGGATAAAAAGGCTTTCTCCGTTTTACTGAAGAGTTCAAAGAACAAAGGATGATTTCAATTATAAAGCAAAGGATATAGTGATTCACATTCTATAAATCACTAAATTCATGAAACATTAACTTTCTAACTGAACTGTAACATGAAATATACTTTTATTCAGTGGGTTGGGAATTTCTACTTAGACATTAATCAGATGTTAAATTAAATGTAAAATATAACACATCATATATAACATTTGTGGAATATACTGAGCATTGTCAAAGTGAACAAATCACTTAAACATGCATTTACCAAAGGATTCTAGGAGTTATAGCACTCTGGAGCATTGGGTGTGCTGAGAATTTTCAAGGGCACGCAATAGGATTTAGAATTCACATCAACGACAGGCATTAGGATTGAGACTTCACATTCCAATTAAATGAATACTTTTCATTTTATCTAAAGTATGGTTAAAATAGATGTTACCTAGATTAGACAGGCAGATACCTAGATAGATGATGATAGGTGACATATATTATATATTATATTATCCATTACATATTACATATTGCATATTGTATATATGTGTGTGTTTGTGTGTGAGGAGATATAGATAGAGGGATAGATACACATATAAATAGATAACAGATAAATGATAGGATAAACAGGTTACAGGTAGATGATAGATAGATGATAGGCAAATGATACACTTGTGTCATATATATCACTATATATGTATCACTATATATATATATATATATATATATATATATATATACAATAGATATATATATGTACATGTATAGAAAATAGATACATAGATAGATAGACATGTAGATAGATTATAGATGAGCAAATAGACTGATTGAAGGTAGATAAATGATATATACATGAGGCAATTTGAATCTTCCATACTATGTAAAGGACATATAAATTTGATGAGGGATTTTTTTCTACTATTTTGTTCTGAAACCAATGAAAATGAATCAGGGTAATTAATAAAAGATAGAATAAATATTTTCAAATTTAGTTATTTTTTAAATGCCACCATTAGATTCTCAACAAAAGGAACTGAAGAAGTCAGGATTCATATTGGTTGTATAATGTGTCTTAGTGGAATGTCACAGAGGTAGGATTGACAGTATGTTATTCTGCATTTTTATTCAGGACACAGCATTGAATAATGCTACTGTTCCCTCTCTTTCTGCTTTTATTGTGGCACAAAATGTAACATCTTGCTCATATTTTAGATATTTCTTCTATCATTCAAAAATATAATTTGCAAACACACCAGCCATTTTCATGAAAATTCTAGATCATATCCAGTTAATAATCAATATAACATATGTCCTTTTACCAATAACCTATTCAACCAAAAATCATTTTTTAGAGTAATTTTCTTTTCCTTACAGTTTTATACCTGTGTCTTTTTTGAAATGGAATAAAATAAAAATAAAAATAGTTGTCTTCATTTAAATGATATTTATCATGTTGAACCACATTGGTAATAAACAGAAAAAAAAAACTAAACAAACAAAACCTACATACCTGTTTTCTATAATCTCCACAAAATAGGCCATAAAATACAAAATACTAAGGATAAGAATAAGATGTTTGTAAATACTACCTGGTCATTTTATACAACAAGAATATTCTCCAGCATCTTGCTGCTCTTGTATCGACCAATGAAACCAGCAAAATTATTGGCTTGATATTGTCACTATTCCATGCAAATGTGATAAATTCTTGTTCTGTCTTTTCTTGAATATGATTATTCTCTGGAGCTCCTCACTTCAATTCTTCCTTTGTGAAGCACAAAATACATTAAGTTCTTAAAGCTATTTCTGTCCCAATCTTTTATAGTTCAATTGCTATTTGTTCTTCTGCCTGAGGAAATGTGGTGGAATTCCACCTGACATTAACTCAGAATCTAAAACCTAGAAAGTATAATCATCCAGTATGTACGTTATTTATATTCTGCTCCACACACATTTTTTTTGCAATAACATTCTGGAATATTCACTATTGACTCTACTTCCAGAGAAACATATAGTTAAAATGTTCTCAGTCTGATAAGAAATGTTTCTCTTCATATTACTCTTCACATTTCATTTCTCTAAATGGTAAAATGCATAGCTTTATTTTCCAATTTAATATGTTATATAGAGTGGTAGGACACACCATTTAATACCAGCACAAGTGAAAGGGAGGCATGTGGATATCTGTGGGTACAAGACAAGCAAGGACAAGAGATGTAGACATCTCTGAAAATATAATAATGTGTCACAAAGATTATTTTTAAAGTAAGCAAAAATGAATTTATTATGTGCAAAGAAACTGTAATTTCCAGTAATCCCAAAAATAAGCCCTTCTATTCCTCTGTTGGTCATCACTGATTATTCTGTCTGCTATTCATCTTCTGAGTGATCACTGATGTTTCTTTATGGTAAAGATTAGGGAATAGAACACATATAATAGGAAGAAAGTGTGTTTGTCATTTATGTATCACCATCACAAAGAGAACATAATAAATATTCTCAAAGGTAAAATCAGTATAATATTTTTTAAATTTAAATAAGAATGCTACATTTACTCATTTGCCTTTCAAGCCTGTTTAGAAGCCTATGTATCAAGAATGAAAATAAAAAACATTTGTTTTCTCAAGACAATGAGAGTAACAATTCCACATCTTTTTCCTTCAAGACAGAAATAATGCAAGCATCTTAAAATTTCATAGTCATTATAATGTTATGTTATCAATAAATAATTACTGTGTTCAAAGCTGTACTATTTATTTCACACTCATTATTTTCTGAAATCTATAGCTACCATTTTTTCACCTAAGTGCTTTACTAATAATTCAAGCTTAATTCATTTAGACAAAAATATTTGAAGTCAATCATAAAATGTTCTGTATCTGGGGCCAGAGAGATGATTTTGAGGTTAAGTATAACTACATAGGGGAGTAAGCCAACAACCAAAGAGCAAACATGGGCTGGTCTGAGATCACTGACCCCTTCTGCTACATATGTAACAGAAGCCTGCCTTGTCTAGCCTCAATGGGAAAGGATGCACTAAATTCTGTAGAACCTGAATATCCCTGGGAAGGAGGACTCTGGAGGGAATTTTGAGATGAGAATGAGTGTGTGTGTGGGAAAGCACCTTTTCAAAAGCAAAGAAAAGGTGAAGGTGATAAAGAACTGGCGGACAGGGGACCAAGAAAGGGGATTAACTTTTGTAATATAAATAAATAAATAAATAAATAAATAAATAAATAAATAAATATAATAATAATAAAGAATAACTTTCTGATTGTTAACAAATCCCTCTCCACAGGACAGAGTTCATGCCTTTTTAATTTTAATCTAGCCAATGGCTTGGGAGGTAACTACTCTTTTGCTGAAGTTCCCTTCTAAATATTTAGTTTCAACCAGCAGATCAGTGACAATGTCAGATTTGTTTTAAGAAAAATCTTTTGACAGTGAATAGCAATTAATCTAAAGACCCACTGTTGGTAGAGCGCTGTGAGCTGGCAATTTTATGTGAATGGTTCTGAACAGGCCCTTTATATTTCCTACTGCCCCAACCGAGCCCAGATGAGAACCTGAGGATATATATCTTAGAACAGGGCACGGCATATAAAAGATGTAAGAGTGGTTCCTCAGGTGAGTCAGTCTCTGTAGATCTTTCATTCAATCTCTGCTCCTCTATTTGGCCTTGTAGTTCCTCCCCGTTTTGTTCTCCCTTCGAAGAGGAACTGAGGCTTCCACTTTCTGGTCTTCCTTCTTTTTGAGCTTCCTAAGTTCTGTGGAAGATTTCTTTCGTATTCTGAGTGGGTAGTGTGGGGGTATAACATTTGAAATGTAAATACAGATAATATCCAATAAAATTAACAATAAAATAAAATAAGAACAAAATATGATGTAGGAGTGGCAGGATGGGTAGGAGTGGTATGAAATGCCTTCTCTTCAACATGGTATGGTCACTACACTGTGAATCAGAGGAACTATTGATACCTCCAGAAGAACTGCATCAGTTATTAAGCATATATATATATATATATATATATATATATATATATATATATATATATATATATAGTTACAAACACATATGTATACACACACATATATATATATGTACATACTTTGACAATCTCATATATACACATATGTATATATAAGATAATTTAAATAAATATTTTCAACGTGATATATATTTATACTATAGCTTTTATAATGAGATAAAGAAAGGAATGCATGTATATTATTTCATTCATATATTATCTTTGTTAAATACAGAAAATCATTCTGTTCCTAAAAAGTATGACAATTTATAATTTAAAAGTGAATTATTTTAAAACCTCAGCTTTTCAAATTAAAAGGAGATTATATACACTTTTAAAAGTTTTTGGTTACTTTTCTAACAAATTTCAATACAAAATACTATTATACGTGAAAAACCAGTTCTTTTTAAACAACCAATAATTAATTTTCATTTAATTTCAGCTTCTCTAAGCTTACTGCTTTTACAATATTGGTGTATAATGTTATGGAAATTTTATAACAGATAAAGCCTCATCTGAGTTGTGAATAGTATTATGTACTCACATATATCTTGTTGACACATCTTGTTTATAGAAAGAACGTGTGTCTTGCTTGGGTCGAAGACAACATTTAGAATGTCGGCTTGTGCATAAATTCTGAAGGTACAAATTGACAAGATGCTTGACGACATGTCAAGAAATATTTGCAAATATCTCTGGTGTCAGCGCATTTCAGATTCAAATAAGTAGTTGTAGGTTACAAAAAAAATTATCTATAAACTTGTAAATAGGGTGGAAAGGACAGAAACGGGAATAGAGTTGTTACCCTTTGCTGCATTTCAGAGTCCAGATAGGTAAATAATCTGCACATGGTTATGAATCCCGCAAAAAATGAGTACAGAATATTTAATTATCTCACTTAGCTAAAAAACATAATTAAAATGTATAAACCATAAGCCAGAATATGTTACTAGGCATGTCTATCTTTCTTAGGTTCATTGTACTAAGGGCATGGTACATAGTTCCGATATCCATCTGTGTGAGAAGTAGCATTTGTCATCTTACATCATATTAAGCATGGTTAAAATAATGACTTGGACTATCACATTGCAGAAAGGACTGAATGTTTTTTGCTTCATGTGCCAGTACATGCCTACGACCCTAGTACTTTTAAAGTGGAGGTCGGAGATTTTCTGTGCTTATGGCCATCATGAAACCTGTTTTAAAAAACAAAATTGTGGCTTAGAAAGATGTTATAGCAGCAAAAGACACATTTGTTGCTCTTACAAAAAACCTGGGTTTAATCACCAGCACGAAACTGGTGATTCATAAACATCACAACCAGAGAGTCTGACCTCTGCAGTCATCTGGCAGGCATTTATTGCACACATCTACATGCAGGTAAAACATCTATACAAATGAATTAAATCAATGCAAAAAATACAAGATTAATAGATATAAAATCATTTCTCAGTTAGGTTATTAAACAATTTCAGTTGAGATTTTTTTTTTTTTTTGAGATATAAAAAGTTATGGTAGAGATCCAAAAACACTTTTGCTTTTTTCACACTTCCACAAAGCTTCTAGGGCAATTAGTAAGAAATATAAATCCAAGGGACACAATAGTTCAATTAAAATATACACAATGTGCATATAGCTTGGGATGCTTAAAACCATTTGGCTTCTTCAAGAAAGCAAGATAAAGACAAGATAGAATAGCTGTTTTGAGAAACAGGCAGCAGTGAGATTACCAAGAATTTTTACATAATTGGAAGACATATGGCAAGTGACTGGCTGGTCATATGTGAGATATTTGTTTATTATATAGTGAATTTTGTTTCAAATACATTGATAAACACAAAAGGCATAGTTATATCTAAGTCAAAGGGTTAATCTTAATGTAATGAAATTATGAAGAATGATAAGAATTAGAAGCAGGTTGCTATTGGACCTGGATGAATTTTCCATATCACAGCTTCTGCATTGAGACTTCGAAGCTTTCAGTTCATGTAAACTGTTCAAATCTTGAACTGGAGTCTCACTGTCATCTTGGCCTTAGGAATCCACTAGACTGTGAGACAACCATAGTAAATCCAAGTAAAGGGAGTGTTTCTACAAGTCAGAAGGTAAAAATCAATGGAAGGGAAATTGAATTTAATTCTGTGTCTGAACCATGTTTAGAAGTCTGACTTACCACTCAATGAATGAGCTGAATTTTAGTTGAATTGGTATTTTGATTCTAACTACTTAAAATCAGAAATAAACACAAACTCATAAAGGGAAGATCTTAAATACATTTCATTAAAAATTAAGGAAACAATGCATACTTACTCAAAGAAAAAAAGAAGATAGCAGATCTTTTTTTTTCTTTTTATCTTTCTTTCTTTCTTTTTTGCTTGTTTGTTTTTTCTTTCTTTCTTTTATTTTCTTCTTCCACCAAGAAAGGATATGATTTAAAATTTTTGGGTGGCCTAGAAATCACTGTGGAGACCAAGCTCAATACATACATTGCAGCACGCATAATAACAGTGAATGACTTCAACACCCCACTCTCATCAATGGACAGGTCATGGAAGCAGAAACGGAATAGAGAAATAGTGAAACTAGCAGAGGTAATGAACCAATTGGAATTAACAGACATCTACAGACCATTTCATTCTAATACAAAAGAATATTCTTTCCTCTCAACATTTCACAGGACCTATTCCAAAACTGACTATGTACTCAGTCAAAAAATAAGCTTCAATATATATAAGAAGATTGAAATACATTCTATCAGATGCATTCTGTCATATAATCATGGACTAAGGCTGGTCTTTAATAACAACAAAGACAACAAAAAGACCACAGCACATGGAAGCTTAACAATGCTCTACTCAACAATAACATGGCCAAAGAAGAAAAGAAGAAAGAAATTAAAGATTTTTTTTAGAATTTAATTAAAATGAAACCACAACATACCCAAACCAATGGGATGCAGTGAAAGTAGTAGTAAGAGGAAAACTTATAGCTATGAGTGACCCTAAAAAACAAAACAAAACAAAACAAACCAAAAAACCTGAGAAAGCATACACTTGCAGCTTAAAAGCACAGCTGAAAGCTCTAGAAAAAAAAAAAAAGAAGCAGATTCACCAAAACGGAGTAGACAGCAGAAAATAATCAAACTCACAGCAGGGGGAAAAAAAGGAGAATCAAAAAGAACTATAGAAAGATTCAACAAATTCAGGAGCTGGTTCTTTAAGAAAATTAACAATATCGATAAACCCTTAGACAAAAGAACTAGAGGGCACAGATAGAGTATCCAAATTAACAAAATCAGAAATGAAAGGAAAGACATAACAAAAGAAATGGAGTAATTCAAGAAATCATCAGATCCTATTACAAAAGCCTATACTCAACAAAATTTGAAAATCTGGAAGAAATTGATAAATTTCTAGACAGATACCAGATACCATAGTTAAATTAGGATCAGATAAACCATGGAAACAATCTCATAACACTTAAAGAAATAGATGGAGTCATAAAAAGCCTCCCCAACAAATAAAGCCCAGCACCAGATGAGTTCAGTGCAGAATTCTATCATTCATTCACGACCTAACACCAATACTCTCCAAACTATTCCACAAAAGAAAGTCAGATGCAACACTACCAAACTCATTCTTTGAAGCCACAATATATGTCATTAGTAAACCACATAAAGACCCTAAGAGGAAAGAGAACTCCAGATCAATTTCTCTTATGAACATTGATACAAAAATACTCAGTAAAATCCATGCAAAAAAACAAAAAAAATCCAAGAACACATCAAAGCAATCATTCACCATGATAAATTGGGCTGCATTTCAGAAATTCAGGTCTGGGGGTTCAATATATTGAAATATATCAATATAATCCATCATATTAACAAACTCAAAGAACAAGTCAACATGATCATCTCACTAGATGCTGAGAAAGCATTTGACAAGATTCAACACTCCTTCATGTTAAAAGTCTTGGAAACAGCAGAAATCTAAGGCCCATACCAAAACATAATAAAAGCAATATAGAGTGATCCAATAGTAAACATCAAATTTAGTGGTGAGAAACCTGAAGCAGTCCTACTAAAATCAGGAACTAGACGAGGCTGCCCATCCTCCTTCTACCTATTCAGTATAGTACTGGAAATTCTGGTCAGAGCAATTAGACAGCAAAAGGCAATCAAAGGGATACAAATAAAAAATAAAGAAGTCAAAATAAAAGTATTTGTCAATGACATAATAGTATAGTTAAGTAAACCCACAAATTCTACCAGCGAACGTTTACAGCTGATAAACAACTTTAGCAAAGTGGCTAGATATATAATTAACTCAAACAAATCAGTGGGGTTGTAAGCTGGTACAACCACTGTTAAAATCATTCTGGCAATTTCTCAGAAAATTGAACATAGTACTACCTAAAGACCTAGTCATTCCACTTCTGGGCATATACCCCAAAGATACACCAATACATAATTAGGACACATGCTCCATCATGTTCATATAAGTCTTATTTATAATAGCCAGAAGCTGGAAAGAATCCAGATGTCCTTCAGCAGTTGAATGGATTCAGAAAATGTGGTACATTTACACAATGGTGTTCTACTCAGCTATTAGAAACAATGACTTTCCGAAATTCCTAGGCAAATGGATGGATCTAGAGAATATCATCTTGAGTGAGGTAACCCAGCAACAGAAGAACAGATGTAATATGCAATTACTGATAACTGTATAGTAGCCCCAGCATGCCCTAAATACCCAAAAAACAACTCAGATCATTTGAAGGTCAAAAAAGAAAGAAAAGAAAAGAAAAGAAAAGAAAAGAAAAGAAAAGAGAGAGGCCTAATGTGGATGCTTCAAACTTTCTTAGCAAAAAATAAGTGTCATTCTCTCAGAGTGTGGTACACCTAGACTTTACATCATTAATAATTCGAGAACTAAGAATGTGGTTTTGTGGCAATTCTTGGTATTTAAAAATCATTATGTTTAATTTTTTCACACCAAGAAAACTTTCACTATTTTCATGTTACATTTTATTTTACATGTACTTTATGCTCATTATAACTAATAAGATTTCAATGAATACTATCAAACCTTAAAAAAAATCAAGTACTGACAAAAATATATTCATATAATTTTATGCAAAAATGCTTCCAAACATCTACACATTTATCTCTGTTTCTTTAAAATAATGTTGTTTAAATTTAAAAAAGCTTCAATAAACAAGGAAAAAGCCTTCTGGTTGAGGCAATCCAATAGAAGGAAGAATCTCAAGAGTAAGCAAAGGATTAAAGATAAACTCAAGGAGTGTCACAAGAATGCCAGGCTACTACTAATAACATATGCAAAGGAAGTGGTGCAGCCAACTGCTGTCTCTGTGGGCCCAATGTGCCCTTCTTAGTTGGTTCAGTGGTCAGTTTTCTATTGTGTTTCACTTGACTCTTCTCTGGTACTGTGCTTTTGGACAGTTACATCATCACAACTTTTGTGGTATTCCCAGGGATCTCAGAGGGAGGAAAGCAATGAGACTTTCAGTTTAGACTCATTCTCAGCATATTTGAATTTTGGTCTCTGTGCCTTCACAAATATGTTGCCATAGGAAACCTTTCTGACTACTGGGCAAGGCCCCAATACAAGAATATAGCAAAAATATCATTTGAAATTATTTCCTTGTTATTTTTTCTTTCAAATATTGGTTGTTTGTATGCTAGGTCTCTGAGATATCCAGTCTCTGTTTCCTGGATATCAAAGCAGAGTCAAATATCAGTTCTCCAGTGTCCACTCAGGCCCAAGACACATTAGACATTGGTTGTCTACTCCTACATGTTATGTCTCACATTTGCCTTCAGAGTACATCTTTAGGCAGGAAACATTCACTGTCGGTAGAGAATTCTGTGGCTTGGTTTGGTGTCCAGATTTATATTTCAGTTGCCTGCAGAGTACTTCATTGATCCATCAAGACCTGAACAGAGATGAGAAGCTTTGAGCCCTCATCACCTCAACTTGTCTATGTTCAGTGAAAAAAGTGGAAGTTGTTCTGGCAATGATCCCCCACTCTATTTTAGAGGGCAATTTCTGTGCAAAGAGATGGATGGAATCAGGGGACATTTGGTGGGATGATAGGGAAACCTAGTGCACTGAAACCTCCAAGAATCTACTAGGGTGACCCCTAGTGAAGATTCCCAGTAAAGAAAGATGCAAAGTCTCAATTGACCCTCTTTGTTAATGATACCATGTTCAGTACTGAGACTGGGAAACTTTTGGTTGAATTGGTGGCTGAAAAGTATTCCTGTAGATATTCCTTAACAACATATGCTATCTCTCCTCACACTCTCTTTCTCTGTCTTCCACACAACAGATCCCTCTTGTTCCTGTCCCCTCCTTCCCCCATCAACCTGCTGGATCCATTCTATTTGCCCTTCTCAAGGAGATTTATATTTCAAATTTTATAGCCCACCTTTTTACCTAACCTCTTTTGAGTCTATGAATTGTGCCTTGATTATCATTCACTTAACTGTGTATGTAATATATTCCATAAATATATATCTGAGTCTGAGTTACATTAGTCAGGTTGATTTTTTTCTTTGTCCATGCATTTTGCCTATAAATTTCATGAAGTCATTGCTTTTTAAATTGATGAGTAAAACTACCACTGTGAAAATGCATGGAATTTTCTTCAACTATTTTTGGGTAAGAAACATCCACATTGTTTTCATTTCCAGAAGAATTTGAATCAAGACGCTAGGAACATAGTTAAGGAAGTGCCCTAGTGGTAGGATGAAGTATCCTTTTTGTATATTCCAAAAAGTGGTATAGTTGTGTCTTTAAATACATCAATTCCAAATTTTATGAAATAGCAAAATATTGATTTCCATAATGGCTATTAAAGATTGTACTCACATCCACAGTGAAGACAGTTTTTGTTCTACATCACTGACAGCATGAGCTGTCACCTGTTTTGTTGGTCTTGGACATTTGACACATGAATGATGGAATCTTGAAGCAATTTTGATTTTCATTTTCCTGATGTCTAAGGATTTCAAATATTCCTTTAACTGTTTCTTAGCCATTTGAGATATGTGTATTGATATTTCAAAATTTAGATCTCTATATCATTTTCTAATTGAATTTTTTGTTCGGTATATAGTTTCTTGATTTCTTTATATGTTTTGGATATATTTTGCATAGTATTCCTTTATTAGATGTGAATTAATAAACATCTTTGCTCATGGTATTTTTTTCTCATAATAGTTTTCTGTTTTATGATGTCCCATTTATTAGTTGTTCTTAAGAGCTGCACTATTTGGTGTTATGCTCAGATAGTACTCTTCTGTGCCAATACCTTCAAGGCTATTTCCCACTTTCTTTTTTCTGTCAGGTTGAATACATCTGTTTTTATCTTGAGGTCACTGATCAACTGTGACTTGAATTTTGTACAGGATTGTATATAAGATATAGGTGTATTTTTCTGCATGCAAACACCTGTATTTATGGTTTCTTTATTTACAATTCAGCTAACCATGAGTGTATATATTTGGAACTTGGTCTTCAATTAAATTCTATTGGTCAACATGTCTGTATTTGTGCCAATATCTTGTGGTTTTTCTTAATATAACACTGTGGTATTGTGGTACAACTAGAAATCAGGGATGACATTACTTCCACCATTTGCTTTAGTTTTTCCTTCTTCCTTCCTTTATGTTTCATAAGCTATTCTGTTTTGTTTTGTTTTGTTTTTTCACAGAAAGTTGAATTTTTTTTCCAGCATCCAGAAAGCAATGTTTTGGCTTTATGATGGGAATTGCATTGACAATTTTAATCTATGTCTTTTAGGGAGGGCATTGATTCTATTGGTATTGAAAGATATCAATAACTAATGATTTGTTATTTTGTTGGTGGTATTGCTAGTTTTGTTGGTAGTGGTGATAATGGTGTTGGTGGTGATGTTAATTCAAGGTTAATTTTTTTTTCAATTTTATTGGATATACTCTGTGTTTACATATCAAATGTTATACATCCCCTACTCTCGTTCCTCCCCCTCGGGGGTAATTCTAATAGGAGTAATTCTGCCTTTATTTCTTACTTTGTCATTTTTCTTTGATTTTTTTTAATATTCTTTTTTAGTTGTATATGTTTAATATGATGATTATAAGTAGAGAAGACAATTTTTTTTCTGCTCCTATTTATTTGGTGTTTCATATCTCTTTCACATTTATAAGTACATCTTTCTTTAGGTTAGGGAATAATTTTTTATAGTTGTTTTGTTTTCTTTTGCTTTTGTTTTTTCTGTATTTATTGTTCATTAGATATATTTTCTTTACATAACCTCTTTTTCCCCTCCCTCTGCATCTATGAGGGTGCCCCTCACCCACCTCCCTTCCTGCCTCCTTGGCCTGGCATTCCTCTACACTGGGGCATGGAGCCTTAGCAGGACCAAGGGCTTCAGAAAATTGAACATCCAACTACTTGAGGACCCAGCTATAACACTCCTGGGCATATACCCAAAAGATGCTCCAACATCTAACAAGAACACATTCTCCACTGTGTTCATAGCAGCCTTATTTATAATATAGTCTTCAAAAAAATGGATACAGAAAATATGGTACATATATAAAATGAAGTATTACACAGCTATTTAGAATAATGAATTCATTAAATTCTTAGGCAAATAGATGGAACTAGAAAATATCATCCTAAGTGAGGTAACCCAGTCACAAAAGAAAACACATGGTATGCACTTACTGATAAGTGGAGATAGTAGCTCAAAAGCTCAGAATAACCGAGAAAACGTTCACAGATCATGTGAAGCTCAAAAAGAAAGAAGGTTAAAATGCCCATGCTTCACTCTTTCTTAGAAGTTGGAAACAAGAATATTCAAGGAGGAAATAGGGAGATAATATCTGAAGCAGAGACTAAAACAATGGCCTAGAGACTGCCCCCCTCGAGGTCCAGCCCATATACAGGACACCTAGCCCAAGAATATTGCTGATGACAAGAAATACATGCTGACAGGATCCTGATATAGCTCTGACAAATACAGATGTAGATATATCATGACACATACAGATGCAGATGTTCACAGCCAACTATTGAACTGAGAACACGGTCCCCAATGAAGGAGTAAGAGAAATGATTGTAGGAGCTGAAGGGCTTTGCAATCCCATGAGAACAATAATACCAACAAATCAGAGCTCCCAGGGACTAAACAACTATCCAAAGAGTACAAATGAACCCATTGCTCTAGCTACATATTTAGCAGAGAATGGCCTTCTTGGGCATCAGTGGGAAGAGGGAAATATTCTTACTTGTTTTCTTAAAAACTATTTTCTGGGAATTTGATTTGGTATTCTTCTTCTTTCTTTTTACCTATTATTTTTCCTTTGGTCTTTTCATAGTGTCCCAGATTTCTGAGGTTTCTTTATTTATAAAATATAGTTATTATATATATATATATATATATATATATATATATATATATACATATATATATATATATATACATACTCATATATTATATATATATATATATTAGATTTAACATTTTCTTTAACCCATATATACATTTCCTTTATTATATCTGCAATATCTTACATTCTTTTTTTCATCTCTCATACTCTTTTAGTTAAAATTGTCTCTCTAGTTTCTGTTAGCATTTCTAAAATTTTTTATTTCCAGAATTTCTCAGTTTGTATTATATTAATTTGCTTTATTTTTATTTTCATGTCTTGAACAGTTATATTTGTTTTCTTCAGTTGTTTGCTTTTTGTTGTTTTTATTGGAGACACTATTAGGTAGTAAATCTCCCATAACAAGAGCAAAAAAATGAGCCCAAACATCTTAAAATAAATAGGGAATGGAAGGAGAAAATGGTGTAGTTAAATTATAATCTCAAAAATAGAATAAATATAAAAGACCCCATTTTCAAATACAAAAATACACAGATTCAAAAATAATTAATATTTAAAATAATAAATAAAAAAACTATGTCTAGAATTTTTTTAGTTAAATAGTTTGAACACTTAGGAAATTTGAAATCTTGAAATGTAAAAGAAAAAATGAAAAAAGGTATGACAGAAGAATATAAATTTTTTCTTGACTTAACCAAATTATGTTAAATATTCAAAAATTGAGTGTAATAATAATTACAAATAATTTAAAAATAAACTATAGGAATATAATTTTCTACCAAAATATGATTCAAGAACTAATAAGAAACAAATATAATTTTAGGCAAAAAAATTAAAGTGTTTGGCCATTTGGTAGTAAAAGAATTATCAGCTATAATTCCTGAATTTCAAGAAAAAAATTAATAGCATTTGAACTGAATGGATAAAAATGAAGATATTACCAGTAGTATGTTAAAAACTGAAGTAATGTAATGCATACTTTCAACATAACCTATGTCAGAGTGTTACTTTGGAGATAAAAGTTGTTCTATGCATGTTGAGTGAAAATTAAAATGTAATATACAATATAATATTACTATATAATTAATATTAGCCCTGAAACCAATATATTAGGTCAACAGTTTCTAAATATACTTTCCTCATTAATTGTGTCATTAAAAATGAAAAGTGTCTTTATGTCTATTATTGGAAGTTCATAGGTATTATGGCTTCCAGAAATATTTCTTCCGTGGACAATTTAGTATTTAATCATGTATTTCTTAAAAGTCTATAGTCTGTTTTTACTCCAAAGATTATATATAAAATTATCACATCTCCAGCTTTCACTCTTTACCATCAAATTTATGATTGTTTGTTCTTGACTTCTTCCATATTAATTAGATAAGAGTCCCCATTCTTTATTCTTTCAAAAATTGGAAGCTCCCAGTACATTTATTTCTGAGGCCATTGTATTATCCAGAAGCTCTACAGATTTTCTTTTATATTTCAAACAGGATTGCCTGCCTTTCTGAAAGGTTTGTGTGTGTATGTGTGTGTGTGTGTTTGTGTGTGTTTATTTCTTAACATCATTGTAATCTTTAACCAACCATTCAAGTTAACCTAAGATAACCTTAAACTAAGTGTAAAGCAAAAGCTTAGAGAAAAAGTATTGCCAGATGTGTAGGAATATTTTTCTAATTTCTCCTCCTTTTTGAGCCAGATTAATTGTATATAAATGTTTGCTCACTGGATATTATTACAATAGTTGAAAATACAGACTCAAAAGACTTATGAGAAGGAATTAGATATTCAACATGAACAATTGCATTAATAATGCACTGAGTAACCTGATGTCCAACAATAAAGTTATGAACCAAAAATATTTCAGTTCAACATCATGAGTCCAATTCCCAAACATGTAATGGATCCAACTAACACTGCAAAGCAAATAGCAAAGCACAAAGATTTGAAGACATCAACTCAAGCCTTAATGTCTATTCACCTCTACTCACCATAAAATTGTAGATCAAGTCATTTTGAAATAAGGGAATTGTATTAAGTCATTAATCTTAAGACAGTTGGTCTCAAAGCTGTAATCAGACCTAGCCACAATATAGTCAGCACATCAATAACATGTTACTTCTACCAGATGTGCTGAAAGAAAGAGGATTAATAACTCCAGTGACTCTCATAGAAAGATGATCCTGAGCTCTTGCTGGGGACAGAAATGTTTTTCGGAGTTTCTATGCTTAAGATGTTATATATGGGACCGAGGAAACATTACCTTGGTTCATGCAGCAGACCATGAACTCAGATCACTAGACCCTATTTAAAAATGATGTAGCACATTTTTGGGTCTGTGTACAAGGGATACCAAGAAAACAGGTCTCTATGACTTGCTAGCACTTAATCTAGCTGAATAGCTAACCAAAATATTAAATGAGAATTTTTTTTTCAAAATACGGCAGAGAGCTATTGAGAAAGATACTGAATAGTGATTTCTGGCCTCTATGTTTATACATATATCTGTGTGCCCACATGTGCACATGCATGTATGTTTGTACACACAGGTACATGTAGAGTGTGTAGAAGGAGAAAAAGAAAAGATATTTATTAGGATTAAATAATGAAGAATACCATATGGTGACTAACATTGTATCATATAACAGTAGCACAGAGAATTATCTTGTATGAAAATAGATGTATTTAATTGTTTTAGTCAGTACATTAGGTTTTTGTGTTGTTACTGGTGGTAGTAATGGTGGTGGTGACAGTGTATTTTTGTTTTTGTTTGTTTGTGTTTTCTCTGGCATAACATTTTTCACTTTTTTATCATAAAACATCTTAATTTCCTCTGAGGTCCTGATGTACAGTTTTTTCAAGCCTAAAAGCCCAATTTTTGGGTCCTTTCATATCTTGACAAATGCTGCTCTGCTTCTGTTCTGATGCCATTGTTTCAGAGATCAGTTGTCATTCTAATTTTATGTCCCTCTCCTTATAATTTTTCTAATCTGGCTGCTTTGATTTTTTTTTCTTAGTTTCTGAGTTCAGGAATACTTAGTGAATCCTTTAGAGTGATTTTGTTTAGATTTTCCTTCCATTCCTTCAAATTCCTGAAGCTATAAATGCATAGCTTCTTGATTATCCTGGTTGAGGACATTAAGGAAAAGTGGGTTGCTTATTAGATCCAGTTTATACTGTTTCCTTCAGTATTGCTGCAACTGTCTAATTTGAGGTTAGTTTAGCAAATACATGCACCAACAAACACTGCTTTCTGATGAAAATCAAGGAATTTCTCACTTCAGCCTGGGTAGATTACACCCTGCTGAGTAATACATTGCAACACACACACACACACACACACACACACACACACACATACACAAATCATTTTGAAAGAGGAATTCCATTGTCCGATTATCCTAGGATGTTTGTTGTAAAGAATCAGAAATATATTTTTTCATGTTAATAATACTGAACCGGCAATAAGAGCCCATCTATATCGGTAATATAGAACTGAAGGAAATGTTGGATGAAAGAGATAACCGCTTCATAGCCTAATCCAATTTAGTGAGTAAGCCTGATTTTTTCTTGTAGAGACTAGACAACATAAACTATTGCAAAAAGCAGTCACTGTTGTTTTGGATTTTAGATTTCTCTTGTCTTAAGTCCCTTAATGTGGATGGGTATTTCTGCTTCTTTTTGTATATTATTTTTGTGATTTTTAGTTTAACGATATCTGCAATATCCTGTCTGTGACACAAGAGAAGCACTGAGTCAAAGCGGTATCATTTTATTTCAAAAATTCTGCTGATCTAGGGCATCCAGAATTTCACTATTTTTTCCTGAGCCATCTTATTCTTCGTTGTTCTATGTGAAAAATGTTTGTACCTGGAAAAGATGTATGTAAACATTAGATGTGCATTAAATAGCTGATTTTCACTTTATTTCACTGCTCAAGCAATAAGATAAGCATCATTTTCCATTGTTAATAAAAGGGGCACCCTTACACTTCTGAGTGACTCCAAGAACAGTTGTTGGAATATGGGCATAATGTGAAAAGTTACCCTGTAGAGAAGGGTACTGAAAATATGAAAGAAGTCTAGAAAACTTAAACTTATGGGACCCATTGAATGGTTCCTGGTAAGAATATTTAAAATACAGCAAAACTTTATACATATCCCTTCACCTTTAACACCCAGAGCAGTTCCTTATGATGGAAGAATTGTGGAACTCCTAGAAGCCTGGGTCTCTAAATAGGTTTCCATTAATGATGTTATACTGGAAATTCCTCAGCAAAGAATCACATAATTATTTTTAAAATAATTTCTATTATGCTAATTGAAAAAAACAATACCCTTCACTGTGACATATTCCTACAGCCTTATAATGTACTTTGATCATATTAACCACATAATTTGATATTCTGTCCCCTTCATATGACTTCTTACTAACTAGTTCTCTTCTAAATTTCATGCTATTTATGAATAGAATATGATAATATAAATAGAAAATATGTGATATTTATCTTTCTTTATATTGTTTATTTTTGTTCCAACAAATTTCTGTAAAAATCATTTTTTTATTCTCATTAAACTTTCAAGACAACTCCATCTGTGTGTATGTGGTTTTCTTATCTAGTCATATCATGATGTTTCAGTGCTAATTTAATAACTTGTTTATTTTTGAAAATTGTTACAAGCATCATGAAAAATATGAGTGTTTGTCTCTACTGTTTACTAGCCTTCTACAGTCATCTCCAGGAAGTAATATTACTGAAACACACAGTAGTGCTGCCTGCCTTCTTTGAGAAAGTCTATAAAGATGTAATAACTCTAGTGATTATCTCTATGCTTACTTCAATTGTCCTGAAGTGATACTTCAATAGGCAATGAGTTCCACTGTCTCATATGAGAAGCCACTTTTAAAGTGCAGTATTTGCTAGAGGCCTTCTTTGAAATGTATCACTCATTCACTTGTGAATGTTATATATGAACATTCACATAATATAATTATTCTCCTGTTCTATTGTACAAAGTTCTTGTTGAAGAATCAAGTAATATATTTATACCTACATTTACTAGCATTAAAGAAGTCCCAAGCAAAGAAAATCAAACAATATAGATAGGCAAGATTACATGTGCAGTTTTACATTTGATACTATGACAAAATATTTAATTGAAAGAATTAATTAAAGAAGGAACATACTAAAATAATGTAATTTATATTGTAATAACAGACAAAATATATAAAGCATTTTTGTCAACATTCAGTTCTTTATTGTGTGTGTGTGTGTGTGTATAATTCAGTACTTTATTATGTGTGTGTGTACATGTGTATATATGTGTGTACATATATATGTATTGCAAGTATGTATACACATTTGTGAGAGCAGGCAGAAGTATAAGGCTGATGTCAAATGTCTTCCTTGATTCAGCACCATTTTACTCAAAAAAGCAGGTGCTTTCAGCTAAATCCACTTAACCAAGGTGATGAGTCTGATGGATGAAGGTTGCTTTGCAAACTCCTGGACTTCCTTCCAAGTACTTGAATTACATTTTGTTACCAGACCCCACCATCCTCTGCTAGAGTGTTAGAATAAGAACCCAGGCTAAAGCACTGAGTCCTTGGACTATTGAATCATCATCCTGGTCAAAATTCACTATTTAAAAATTACATTACTTTTTCTATGCATAAATTTTTGGCCTGCACATTTGTCTGTGCTCCCTGTATGTGGCTGATGTTGTCTGTAAGCAGGTGAGGGCAGGTGAAAGACAAAACCAGAGCTTTTTATTGGACAGTAATCTACATGGATAAAAATTGTTTGTCCTCTAAAACTGGAGTTACAGGTGGTTGTGAACTGACATGTGAGTGTTGGATTGACCATGTCAATTCAGTCAATCACCAAGGCCTCGAGGGAGGGAGTGGGGATTAATGAAAGAAAAGAAATTAGACAGTATTACAGTATTACTATAGCAAGTGCTGAAGTGGGTTTACTTCTTTCTCAGTCTGCTGTTATATCATTCCAGTCACATGCAAATAACATGGCCAGATGTAAGGCATAGGCAAAGCAGTCAAGGAACAAAGAAGGCATAAACAAAGTGGTCAATGACTAAACAAGTTAAAAACAAAGGTCCCATGGTATCCATGGACTTATAAAGATGATCATGATCTCAAACCTACTTCATTGTCCTAATCCAAGGTCAGATTCTTACCAATATCTTTGAAGCAGCACCAAGAGCTCTCTACACTGGATATCCAGCATTTTTGCTACGGTAGACCAGCCAGTGCTCTTAAGTACTTACCCAAGTCTCTAAACTCAAGTTTATCACATTTCAATGTCAAAAGCATTTAAACAAAGTAAATAAAAATGGACCTCAGATTTATATAAACCTGCAGCCACCAAAACATTTCACAGGAAAACTAAAAGCTTTTTTTTTCTCTCACATAAAGAACAACCTCAAAATGATCATTCACAGCATGTTTCTACCCCTTAACTCTGTACATCCTAGCAGAGTAATTGGACTTTACTTTTAAATATATGTTCTTAAAGACTAAAGCTCTAGGAGGAAATATAGAATAAATCTGTGTGTTGATTGTAGAAAATTTAGTGGATAAAATTTCAAAAGCACGGACACAGAAAGCAAAAATAGACAAATAAGAAGGTACAATGATTTAAAATATCGTCTTCAGATCAAACTGCTTACTGAATAGAATGACAGGAGCAACTTATGAGCTGGAGAACACAGCTGTGAGCTGGGTATATAAAAATTTTACCACACAAAAGCTAATGTGCTTTCATGACTGACTAAACATAATAAATAATCAATAATATAAAAACAATAAGGAAGGGTAGATATTCCTCTGAACAGACCATACTATGGGTATAATAGAAACAAAAAAGGCATTCATCATGCAAATCATTCTTCAGATTTATACCAAAGTTACAGTCATGTTTTGTTTCACACCACTTAGCATAGCTATTGTTAAGAAAACTTGTTAAAGAGCTGAAGAAAGGCTGTAAAAAAATTAAAACTATTGGATTTAAAATAATACTGCATTTCTGAATTATTGTGTGAAAGATTACTGAGAATTATAATATTGTATATGTTTAACCCATCACAGTTTTTCTAATAAGTAACGAATTGAATGAATTTCAAATATATACATTTGAGCCTGTCACACCAGGATCATGGAGGATGTATCTCCTTCTAACACTTTATACAAAAGAAACTTCAAGTGACCAAAGTCATCCAGGAAGCTGCAGGCCTTTAAGAGAATACAATTAACATAAGGGAGGGCAATGTAACACCTTCAAGGCACAGCTACCTGGCTACCTTACAACATCAAACCCTGTGTGTGTGTGAGTGTTTGTGTGTTTGTGTGTGTGTGTGTGTGTGTGTGTGTGTGTGTGAGAGAGAGAGAGAGAGAGAGAGAGAGAGACAGAGAGATAGATAGATAGATAGATAGAGAAAAAGAGAGAGAGAGAGAGAGAGAGAGAGAGAGAGAGAGATGTGGGAGGGAGGGAGGGAGGGAGAGGGGGAGGGAGAGGGAGAGGAAGAGGGAGAGGGAGATGGAGAGGGAGAAGTAGAAGGAGAGGGAGAGAGAGTATTTTCCTTGTTTTTGTTGGTATTAACTGACATATTTCCTGTGTTTTCTTGGATGTAGTTTTCCTCCATAGGTTTGGGATTCCTTTCTAACATTTTATGTAAAGCTGTGTTTAAAATTCAGTTTATCTTAAAATATCTTGTTTTCTTCATTTACGGTGATTGAGAGTTTTGCTGTGTTTTGTAATCTAGGTTAGTATCTGTGGTATTTTAGAAGTTGCAAGGTATGTGTCTAAGTACTTCTATATTTTTGAGTGAATGATGATAAGTCAGATGTAATTTTGATAAGTGTGCTGTTTTATGTTACCTGGCTTTTGTTTTCGTTTTTGCTTTTAATATTCTTTCTTTGTTCTATAGATTGCTGTCTTTTCCTGATTATGTTCTAGGAGGATTTGTTCCAGTCATATCTAATTGATGTTCTATATGCTGCATATATATATATATATATATATATATATATATAACATCATTTTTGGTTTTGAACATTTTCTTCTATGATTTTTATAGAAAATATTTTTTTCTCGGACTTCGAGCTGGAACTCTTCAACTTCTACTACTCCTATTTTTCTCAAATTATGTATTTTAATAATATCCCTGAATGTGCATGTTGTATGTCAGGAAATTTTACATTTAAAAATTCTTTTGACTGATGTATCAACTTTTTCTCCTTTGTCTATTATGCCTTGAGATTCTCTCTTTCAACTCCTGTATTCTTGTTGGCAATATTTTTATTTGTTGTTCTTTTTTTCTTCCCTAGGTTTTCTGTCTTCGAGTTTTTCTTGATTTGTGTTTTCGTTATTGCTTTTATTTTCACTTTCAGGACTTTCACACTTGTATGCTTTCCTTCACATGTTTAATTGAATTTTATCCTATGTTTTTGGGGAATTATTTGTTTCTACTTAGGGAAACTTTTATCTGTTTGATAGTGTTTTTCTCTATTTCTTTAAGGAATTGATTCATTTACTCTTTATAGGCCTCTACCATCTTCATAAGACAGAATTTAAATCTATTTTCTTGCATTTCAGTTCTGTTAGGATATTAAGTAACTGATCTAGTAGGTTAACTGTGGTTTTGAAGTGTCATAGTGCCTGGATGCTTTTATTGTGTGCATTCAAGGGTTTGGATCCCTGGATGTTGTAGTAGTAGTAGGGCTTGGTAAAGAAGTGAATTCAATGGTCCTTGTGCAGCAGGCCTTTAATAGGCATTTTTAGGCTGTATGGTTCAGGAGCTATAGGCCTCTATGTTCCAGAAACCTCATGTTTGATGAAGATGATTGGAGGACTGGCAGGAGAATGTAGAGCTCCTGATCTAGTAGGCTTCTCATGGCAGGTTGGTTTGTTCAAAAGCACTCAGGAAAGAAAGGAAGATGAGCAGGGAAAGGGAAATTTTCCTGTATAGTTAAGGGAATTTATGTAGGTGATGAAGAAGTGGCAGTAGAAGAGAGGACACCCTGTAATAGCCAGCTGCTCTGGGCAGCTTGGCTTGGCCCAGAAGCTAGAACTTTTAAAAATTGATTTGTGGTTCCCACCTCAAATTGATTCTTCAGCTTTGGGGCACAAAACAGTGCTCGGCTGATCTGCCACCTGGACCAGCAGTTCCCAAAGGTAAAAGCCTGGTGAGAAGGACATCTGAGTAGCCAGGGGGCAGAGAGATCTCTGCCAAGTGCGAAAGGAAAGCGAGCCGTGCTCTGCCTGATTGAGGGACCAGGAACCCAGGATTGGGACCTCTGTTCCCACACAAAAGTTTGGGGCAACAAACAGGGCTCGAACCTTCCACCACCTGTACCAGCGAAGACCCAGGGACAGAGAACAGGTACAAAGGAAAGGCAAGAACATATCACTGACAACAAGATGGAAAGAGGAAAGCGAAAGAGCATATCCCAAGGAAACCAAGACAACCTGGCAACACCAGTACCCAGCTCTACCATCAGAGAAAACAGCAGAATGCAAGACATTCCAGAAAAAAAAGACACAGACCTAAAATCATACCTCAAGATGGTGATAGAGATCCTTAAATATAAACGGGAAGAAAAGCAAGAAGAATCAGAAGTTTTTAAAGAGGAAACAAGAAAAACACTCAAAGAACTCAAAGAACTAGAGGAAAACAGAAACAAAGTGATGAAGGAAAGGAAGAAGGAATTTAAAATGGAAATTGACACAATAAAGAAAACAGTAAAATAGATAACTCTAGAGGTAGAACACCTAAAAAAGAAATCAGAAGTCACAGAATCAAGAATTTCCAATAATCTACAAGAGATGGAAGAGAGAATCTCCAGGGCTGAAGACAACATGGAAAACAGTCAGAGAAGATGCAAAAACCAAAAATCTCCTAAGCCAAAATGTCCAGGAGACCCAGGACACAATGAGAAGACCAAAGCTAAGTATATAGGAATAGAAGAGGGAAAAGAATATCAAATAGCAGGCACAGTAAATATCTTCAACAAAATTGTAGAAGAAAACTTCCTAGTCCTAAGAATGAGATGACCACGAGCATAAAAAAAGCCTTCAGAACTCCAAATAGGTTGGACCAGAAAAGAATTTCCTCCTGACATATAATAGTCAAAATAACAAGTGCCCAAAGCAAAGAAAGAATACTAAAAGCAGTAAGGGAAAAAGGTCAGGTAACATATAAAGGCAGACCAATCAGAATCACACCTGATTTCTCAACAGAGACTATGAAATCTAGAAGAGCCTGGACAGACAGCATGCAGATCCTAAGAGAGCACAAGTGCCAGCCCAAGCTGCTATACCCAGCCAAACTATCAATCACCATAGATGGAGAGATGAAAATATTTCAAGACAAATCAAAATTTACACAATTTCTGACCACAAACTCAGCACTACAACGAATTATAGGTAGAAAACCCAATACAATGAGGGAAAATACATCCTAGTACACAAGAAAATTCCTAAGCAAGAAACACAAGAGAAGAGACACAGACACAACTCAACCTACAAAAGCAATAATAGCAGGGAAAAGCAACCACTATTCCTTGATATCTATTAACATAAATGGACTCACTTCCCAATAAAGAGACATAGGCTATCAGACGGGATACATAAACAAAATCCAGCATTTTACTGCATACAAAAAAATTCATCTCAGAGACAAAGACAGACACAATCTCAGACTAAAAGTTTGGGAAAAAAACTTCCAATCAAACAGCCCCAAGAAGCAAGATGGAGTGACTATTCTAATATCGAATAAAGTAAATTCCCAACCAAAAGTAATCAAAAAAGATAAGGAAGGACACTTTTTACTCATTACCAGGGAAATCTGTCAGGAGGAACTCTCAATCCTTAACATATATGCTCCAAATACAAAAGCACTTACATTCATTAAAGAAACCCTACTAAAGCTCAAAAAATACATTTCATCCCACACAATAATAGTGGGAGACGTTAATACCCCACTCTCACCAATAGACATATTATGAAAACAGAAACTGAACAAGGACACTGTAAAACTTATAGAGACTATGAACCAGCTGGAATTAATAGATATCTACAGAATATATCATCCTAAAGTAAAAGAATACATCTTCTTCCCAATACTCCATGGCACCTTCTCGAAAATTGACCACATAATTGGACACAGAACGAGCCTCAATATATATAAGAAGATTGAAATTCTCCCATGCATCCTCTCAGATCACCATGGTCTAAGGCTGGTCTTTAACAACAACAAAAAAAAAAAAAAAAAAAAAAAAAAACAACAACAAAAACCTCACATATACATGGAAACTAAACAAAACTCTGTTAAAGGATAGAAGGGTCAAAGAAGAAATAAAGAAAGAAATTAAGGATTTTCTAGAATTCAATGAAACCCAAAACACAACATACCCAAACCTATGGGATGCAATAAAAGCAGTTCTGAGAGGAAAACTCATACTTCTGAGTGTTTCCAAAAAGAAACTGTAGAGAGCATACATCAGCAACTTGGCAGCTCAGCTAAAAGCTCTAGAACAAAAGGAAGCAGATACACCCAAGAGGAGTAGACAGCAATAAATAATCAAATATAGGGCAGAAATAGATCAAATAGAAACAAAAAGAACCATCGAAAGAATAAACAAAACCAAGAGCTGGTTCATTGAGAAACTGAACAAGATTGATAAACCCTTATCAAGACTAACAAGAGGGCAAAGAGAGAGTATACGAACTAACAAAGTCAGAAGGGAAAGTGGAGACATAACAACCGAAACTGAGGAAATTTAGGAAATCATCAGATCCTACTACAAAAGCCTATACTCCAGAAAGTTGCAAAAACTGGAGGAAATGCATGAATTCCTAGACAGATACAACATCCTAAAATTAAACCAGGAGCAGGTAAACCATCTAAATAATCCCCTAACACGTAAAGAAACAGAAGAAGTCATCAAAAACCTCCCAACCAAAAAAAGCCCAGATCCAGACGGGTTTAGTGCAGAATTTTATCAGACATTTATTGTGGACATAACACCAATACTCACCAAAATATTCCACAAGATAGAAGCAGAAGGAATACTACCTAATTCATTTTTTGAGGCTACAATAACCCTCATACCTAAACCACACAAAGACTCTACAACAAAAGAGAACTTCAGACCAATCTCACTTATGAACTTTGATGCAAAAATACTCAACAAAATCCTTGCAAACTTAATCCAGGAACACATCAAAATGATCATTCACCATAGCCATGAAGGCTTCATCCCAAAAATGCAGGGATGGTTTAACATAATGAAATCCATCAATGTAATCCACCATATAAACAAACTCAAAGAACAAAATCACTTGGTCATCTCACTAGATGCTGAGAAAGCATTTGACAAAATAAAACACCCTTTCATGTTAAAAGGCCTGGAGAGAACAGTAATCCAAGGTCCATACCTAAATATAATAAAAGCAATATATAGCAAACAAACAGCCAACATCAAATGTAACATTTGGAAACTTGAAGCAATCCCACTAAAATCAGGGACTTGACAAGGCTGTCCACTCTCCCTCTACCTATTCAACATAGTACTGGAAGTCCTGGCCAGAGCAATTAGACATCAAAAGGAAATCAAAGTGATACAAATCAGAAAGGGAGAATTAAAAACATCACTTTTTGCAGATGACATGATAGTGTACTTTAGTGACCCCACAAATTCCACCAGGGAACTCCTACAGCTGATAAACAAGTTCAGCAAAGTGGCTAGAGATAAAATTAACTCAAACAAATCAGTAGCCTTCCTATATTCAAAGGACAAACATGCAGAGAAAGAATTTAGAGAAAAGATACCCTTTATGATAGTCACAAAAACTATGAAATATCTTTCTGTAACTCTAACTAAGCAAGTGAAGGACCTGTATGATAAGAACTTCAAAACTCTAAAGAAGGAAATCGAGGAGGATCACAGAAAATGGAAAGATCTCCCATGCTCATGGATTGGAAAGATCAACATCTTAAAAATGGCCATCCTACCAAAAGCAGTCTACAGATTCAATGCAATCCCCAACAAAATTCCAACCCAGTTCTTCATGGAACTGAAAAGATGAATTTGCAATTTCATATGGAATAACAAAAGACCTAGAATAGCTAAATTCATCCTCAAAAAAAAAAAAAAAAAAAAAAAAAAAAAAAAAAAAAAAAACATCTGTGGGAATCACTATCCCTGACCTCAAGCTATATTACAAAGCAATTGTGCTGAAAACTGCATGGTACTAGTACAGAAATAGGCATGTGGATCAATGGAATAGAATAGAAGATCCAGAAATGAGCCCTCAAGTATATGGTCACCTGATTTTTGAAAAAGGAGCCGTAAACATTCAATGAAAAAATGACAGCCTATTCAACAAATGGTGCTGGTCCAACTGGCACTCAGCATGCAAAAGAATGAAAATAGACCCTTTCTCATCTCCTTGTACAAAGCTCAAGTGTAAGTGGATCAAAGATCTCTGTCGTGTGCCCCACTTCCTGCTGGCAGGAAAAAGCGTGCAATAACAGGATTCTTCTGCGAACAACCTCATTTGTATGTTGAAGAGGAAGACACCGAGCAGGAAAAGGCACCCTAATTTATACCCCCCAAGGGTGGTGTGTCCCTGTGTGATTGGCTGCCCTCCAGTGGTCTGATTGTGATGCCTGAAGATGGGCGGTGACTTGGCTTGCACCACTCTTTGCACATGTGCCCTGTGGTTATTTACCACACTTTAGCTGATTCATGGCACCTGAAATCAGCACCATCTTGTAAGGGCGCAGCCTTCGTCTCTCAACATTTCCCCCTTCTTGTTTTACTAGTACAAGGCTGGTCTAGGCCTCTGTAGTTGTGTCTATCTGCTGTGGCTCATGTCTTAGGTCATTCCTCCAATGTCGCAGCTTTATCCGTCATAGGGTGACCCTATTGCCACTGGGCCCTGTGTCTTAGTTTGGTCTGTGCATGAGGAAAGTTGCCCATCTCTGGATACCACAGTGCTGTGCGACAACAACTGCTAAATGGCCTAGGGCAAACTCTACAAAAGAGGACAGCCAAAAAATTAATTAGTGGGGAAGTCTTGATCACCCTATTGCTTGCAATGAGGAAACCTCAGCAATGTGCAAGGGCTGATCAATGACCGCTGAGTCTCTTTCATCCCAGTGCAATGGATCCATAAATCCGTGGGGTGCAAGAGCAGAGAACTCAGAAGCCGACTAATTCTTGAGCATAGATAACCAAATTTTAGGGGAGGCCCCTTGTTCAATGGCCACAAGTGCTTGAGTGATAACAACCTTGTCACGTTTCTGTTGAGACTGGAGTCTGCAAACCAACCACAGCAGGAACACCAACCCACAGCAAAATATTGCACAAAAAAGACCCACCCCCACCCATTCCTTAAAATAGGAGAAAATCGAAGAGATCCAGGTGGAGAGGCCTTCTGTCAAAGACAGGTCCACTCGTGTTGAGTTGATAGCCAACACTGCTGCCCTCAAAGACTCGAGAGTCTCGTCAAATCCTGCTGACCAATTTCCTGCAAGGTTCAATCTAGACAGATTAGCTGCTTGGGTAAAATTTCATATTTTACGCAGGTAATGCAAAGCGCCCCCAATTTTCTCTCACATCCCAATTGGCCCAATTGAAAGAGAAAATCTAATCTTTCCTCTACCAGGTCGAGGCGTTAGTTAACAATGATTAATCCGCCCTTTAACTGGGCACTAGCAGAGGTATGAAAATCAATAGCATCTGCCACTGTGGCTGACAATTGATTTAAGGCTGTGCCTGTTAAAGCTCATTGATAGTTTGCACCGTTTGTACTGATGTTGAGAGTGCAAGAGCTGAGGCTGTAACCAAGACAGCCACCACAGCTGTGACAATCAAGCCGACAATGATGGCAGAAATACTGAAATCTCTCCTTTTTCTAAACAAACTGAAGCTACTGGGGGCATTCACCGGAACAGGGATAAACAGTTTCTATATTAGGAGAAAAATTAAAGAGGCTATTAACTGCCCAACGTACTCCCCGAAATTGACAGCCAGTCTAAGGATGCAGGGCTGAATCTCTTTTTCTTATACAAAAATGTGACCACTTAGGTTGGGCCGGAATAAACAAATTACCCTTTGGCTGGGAAATAGGCCAGCAACTGGCAATCCAGGTGGCATTAGCCTATCCATGTTTTTATATAATTAGCAGTGATTCTATAAGTTTGGACTGACTCTGCCAACTCTTTAACTTGCTTATGTTCAAGGCGGTGATAACTGCTGATGTTGTTATTCTCCTCAAACACCTGAAACATTTGCCTGAGGGCATGGCATATCTCTGGCGTACAAAAGAACTCACACTTTCTCTCTGGGTAAAGCAGAAGAGCAGAGGCGGCGGCTGCTTTAAGAGCTTCACCTTCCGGGCTGAAACTGCTCCACCTCACATTCTGCTGCCTCCTCCTCTAAATCTTTCTTCCCAAATTCAATTAATTCATCCTCTAACTTTTCTTCTGCCAGCTCTAAGGCCTTTTGCTCTTTTAGCGGATTCAAAGTATCCTCTCCGGAAAACATGTACTCTGTTTCTCCGGACGAGATCCTCTCTTCTCTCAGCGGTTTTTCCGCCATATCTCCGTTTCTGACTTGTTTTGAACATGTCTCTCGGAAACTACTACTTCTAGAATTTTCTGGCGCGCTCCCTTCTTTTCTCGGCGGATTTTTCGCCATCTCTCCATTTCTGATTGTTTTGAACATGTCTCTCAGAGACTACCTCTTTTAATTTTTTCTGCCATCTCTCCGTTTCTGACTTGTTTTGAACATGTCTCTCGGAGACTACCTCTTTTAATTTTTTCTGCCATCTCTCCGTTTCTGACTTGTATTGAACATGTCTCTCAGAGACTACCTCTTTTAATTTTTTCTGCCATCTCTCCATTTCTGACTTGTTTTGAACATGTCTCTCGGAGACTACCTCTTTTAATTTTTTCTTGTGCGCTCCCTATTTCATTCCACTCCGTTTCTGACCCGCCCTCTTGGTGCTGCGTGATAACTTTTTGTCTAGCTAACTTCCACAACAGTAACTTTACAACAGTTACCACAAATGCAAGCAATAACACTTCTACTTCAGGAGAAAATCCAAGAAGAGACATGCCTAAGTTTTTGGCACACTCTTTTGGCACCCCGTGAAATCCAAAGAGAGACATGTCTCTCGGAGCTTACCATTTACCTTTTCGCAGTTCTGAATCCACTTCAGCAAACTGAAGGGTCCCCTTGGTGCTCCCGGGATTTTCAGCACCATTTGTTTGATCCCGGGTTTCGGCACCACTTGTTGCACGCCCCACTTCCCGCCAGCAGGAAAAAGCGTGCAACAACAGGATTCTTCTGCGAACAACCTTTATTGTATGTTGAAGAGGAAGACACCGAGCAGGAAAAGGCACCCTAATTTAAACCCCCCAAAGGTGGTGTGTCGCTGTGTGATTGGCTGCCCACCAGTGGTTTGATCGTGATGCCCCGAGATGGGCTGTGACTTGGTTTGCACCACTCTTTGCACATGTGCCCAGTGGTTATTTACCACACTTTAGCTGATTCATGGCACCTGAAACCAGCACCATCTTTTAAGGCACAGCCTTCGGCCCTCAACAGATCTCCACATTAAACCAGATACACTGAATCTATTAGATGAGAAAGTAGGGAAAACCTTAGAACACATAGGCACAGGAGAAAATTTCCTGAACAAAACACCAATGGCTCAAGCTCTAAGGTCAAAAATTAACAAATGGGACTTAATGAGATTGCAAAGTTTCTGTAAGGCTAAAAACATTGTCAAGAAAACAAAACGGCAACCAACAGAATGGGAAAAGATCTTTACCAACACCACATCAGATAGAGGCCTAATATCCAAGGTATACAAGGAACTAAAAAAGCTAGACACCAGAGAATCAAATAACCCTATTAAAAATGGGGTACAGAGCTAAACAAAATGTTTTCAGTTGAGGAACACTGAATGGCCGCGAAACATCTGAGGAAGTGCTCAACATTGTTAGCCATCAGGAAAATGCAAATCAAAACAACCCTGAGATTCCACCTCACACCAGTCAGATTGGTCAAGATCCAAAAAACAGATGACAGCAGATGCTTGAGAGGCTGCGGAGAAAGAGGAACACTTCTTCACTGTTGGTGGGGTTGCAAACTAATACAACCACTCTGGAAATCAGTCTGGCGGTACCTCAGAAATTTGGATATAGTACTACCTGAAGACCTAGCTATTCCACTTCTGGGCATATACCCCAGAGACACTTTAATACACAACAAAGATATATGCACCACAATGTTCATAGCGGCTCTATTTATAATAGCCAGAAGCTGGAAAGAACCCAGATGCCCTTCTGAAGATGAATGGATACAAAGATTGTGGTACATTTACACAATGGAATACTACTCAGCCACCAGAAACAATGACTTAACCAAATTCTTAAGAAAATGGCTGCATCTAGAGAATATCATCCTGAGTGAGATAACCCAGTCACAAAAGAACAGGCATAATATGCAGTCACTGATATTGGGATGCTAACCCCAGAGGCTTGCACTCCCCCAGAAACAACTCACAGACTGTATGAAGTTCAAGAAATAAAGAAAACAAAAAAATATATATATTTACAAAACAAGAAGACTTTGACTATTTCCATGTTGTGTTTTGTTTTGCATGTACTTTACCCTCATTGTAACTATTAGGTTTTCAATGCATATTGTCAAGCCCTTGGAAAAATCAAGTACTGACTAAAAAATATATTCACATAGTTTTATGTAAAATTTATTTTAATATCTGAAAAAACAGTACTGACAAAAATGTATAATTTTAAGCAAAAAATGTTTAAAATCTGTACATTTATCTTTGTTTTGTAAAATAAAGTCGTTAAAAAAAAGAAAATGGTTGCATCTAGAGAATATCATCCTGAGTGAGATAACCCAGTCACAAAAGAACAGACATAATATGCAGTCACTGATAGTGGGATCCTACCCTCAGAGGCCCCGACTACCCCAGAAACAACTCAGAGACTGTGTGAAGTTCAAGAAAAAAAGAAAACAAAGCAAAACAAAAATAAGAAAAATCATTATACTCAATCTTTACACACCAAGTAAACTTTTACTAATTCCGGGTTATATCCTGTTTACATGTACTTTTTGCTCATTGTAACTAGTAAGACCTTAATGCAGAGTATCAAACCATAAAAAAAAGAAAAAAAAAAAAGTCAAGCACTGACAAAAATGTATTTGTACACATTTATGCCAATATGCTTAATTTTTTTCTTTTATCTTTGTTTTTTAAAATAATGTTAAAAAAGAAATATATATTATGTAAATATATGTATGTGTTGTTTTCAATATGACTTATTATGAGTCAATAATAAAATAGATTAATAATCAATAAAAAATTGATTTGTATGTACTATGATGTTGAGCAAAATTGCCTTTGTGATATACAGAGATTTTTGACTTCAAGAATTTTAAAATTTCAAAAATGTTTCTTCCAATTTCCATCTGTGCCCAGAGTTAGGGCCTTCCTACTACCATTGGTACCTAAATCCTGCCTGAGGAGAGCTGATCACCCTGAAGCACTCTCGCTCCTAAGCCCACAGTTAAGAAACATCATTGTCTACACTGACTATTCAAAAAGAAACCTGCCAGGGTTCGCAGCACTGTTTGAGACCAGACACTTCGGGTCTCCACTTGCCCTCAGAGATAGGGCTGAATCACTGCCCAAAGGACCCAAAACCTGCCTGCAGGGAACTTAAATCCCAGGAGCACTCTCACTCCTAAGCCCATAGGCTCACAGGCCCGTATGAGGGACAAGCAAAACAGAAATAATAGGAAACAACAATCACTACTACTTAATATATCTTAAGATCAATGGACTCAATTCCCCAATGTAAATGCATAAACTAACAGACTTAACAAGTAAACAGGACCCAGTACTTTACTGCATTCAGAAAATTCATCTCAATGACAAGGATAGATACTACAGCAGAGGAAAAAGCTGGCTTAAAAAGTTCCAGGCAAATGGTTACAAGAAACAAGTGGGAATAGCCATTATAATATCGAATAAAATAGATTATCAACTAAAAGTTATCAAAAAATAAGGAAGACACTTCATATTCATTAAAGAAACAAAATCTATCAAGATGAACTCTCAATCCTGAACATCTATGCTCCAAATGCAAGGGCACCCACATTCATTAAAGGAACCAAAGATCAAAAAATATATTGCAATGCACACAATAATAGTGGGAGCCTTCAACACACCATTCTCATCAATGGGCAGATAATAGAAGCAGAATCTGAAAATAGACATAGTGAAAGTAACCGAAGTTATGAGCCAAATGAACTTAATAGACATTCCTAGAACATTTCATCCTAATACAAAATAATATAATTTCTTATCAGCACCTTATGAATGATACGATCTCCAAAAGTAACTATATAATTAGTCACAAAACTGACCTCAAAAGATACAAGAAGATTTAAATAATCTCAAGCATTCTATAATATCACCATGAAATAAGACAGGTCTTCAATAACAACAAAAAGCACACATACACATGGAGGGTGAACAATGCTTTAAGGAATGATAACTTGGACAAGGAAAAAAATAAAGAAAGATACTAAAGACTTCTTAGAATTTAGTGAAAATGAAGGCCAATACACTGAAACTTATAATGAAAGCAGTGGTAAGAGGAAAACTCAGAGATGTACATGTATCGAAGAAGAAACTGGATAGCACATACACTAACAGCTTGACAGCACATCTGAAAGCTATAGAGCAAAAAGAAGCAAATGTAACCAAAAGCAGTAGATGGGATGAAATAATCAAACTCAGACCTGAATAAAATCAAATAAAGACAAATAGAACTATAGGAAAAAAAGTCAACAAAACCAGAAACTGATTCTTTGAGAAAATCAACAAGATAAGTAAATTTTCAGTCAAAATACCTAGAGGACACAGAGACAAATAAACAAAATCAGAAATGAAAAGTGATACATAAAAACAGAAACTAAGGAAATAAAAAAGAGAAAGATCGGACCATACTACATAAGCCTATACTGAACAAAATTGGAAAATATGAAGGAAATGGACAATTTTCTAGGCAGATACCAGGTAACAAGGTTAAAAAATGATCAATTAAGCCATTTAAACAGTCACATAAACCCTAAAAAAAAAGTCATCAAAAGTCTCCCAACAAAAAACGCCCATTACCATATAGGTTTATTGTAGAAGCCTATCAAAACTTCATAGAAGATCTAATACCAATATGCTGAAAACTATTTCACAAAATAGAAACAGAAGAAACGCTACCAAATTTATTCTTCAAAACCATAATTATATTTATACCTGAACAACAAAAGACCATACTAAGCAAGAACTTCAGACCAATATTTCTCATGAACATTGATACAAAATACTCAAAAAATTTTTGCAAACCTAATCAAAAAAAACACATCAAAACAATCATACAACATGATCAAGTAAGTTTTATCCCAGGGGTGCTGTGATGCTTCAATTTATATAAACCAATCAACTTAATCCACTATATAGACAAACTTAAAGCAGAGGAGGACATGATAATCTCATTAGATGCTGAGAAAGTATTTTACAAAATTAAATACCCCTTCATGATCAAAGTCTCAGAAAGATCAGGAATTCAAAGCCCATAGCTAAACTTAGTAAAAAAACAGTAAATATTTAGCCAACACCAAACTAAATGGAGAGAAACTTGAAGTAATCACACTAAAATCAGGGACTAGAGGAGGATACCTACTTTCTCCCTACCTATTCAATATAGTACTCAAAGTCCTAGATTGAGGAATTGGACTGAAAAAGGAAGTCAAAGGAATACATATCAGAAAAGAAGAAGCTAAAATATCAGTATTTGCAGATGATATAATATTAAACTTAAGTGACCCCAAATATTCCTCCAGAGAACTTTTACATCTGATAAGCAACTTCCATGAAGTGTTTGAATATGAAATTAACTTAAAAATGTCAGTAGCCTTCCTCCACTCAAAGGATAAACAGAGTAAGAAGAAATTAGAGAATTGACACCCTTCCCAGTAGTCACTAATAATATAAAATATTTTGGCGTGAACCTAACAAAACCCAAGCTCTATTGCTGATGCCAAGAAGTGTTTACTGGCATGAACCAGAAATTCATGTCTCCTCAAAGGCTCTGCCAGAGTCATATAGATACAGATGAGGGTACTTGCAGCTAATCAATGACTGAACATAGGAATCCCAATGAAAGAAGAGAGAAAGGACTGAATGAGCTGAGAGGTTTGCAACCTCATAGGAAGAACAAAATCATTATCCAGCCAAGGCACTGAGGTGGAAAGGGTGATTGGGTGAGAGAGCACCTTCATGGAAGCAAGTTGAGAGCTAGAAGAAAGGGGAGTAAGGGGAAAGGTATAACATTTGAAATGTAAATGCAAAGATTATTCAATAAAATTGAAAAAAATACAAATGTGGCTTATACTAAGAAGAAGAAGAAGAAGAAGAAGAAGAAGAAGAAGAAGAAGAAGAAGAAGAAGAAGAAGAAGAAGAAGAAGAAGAAGAAGAAGAAGAAGAAGAAGAGAAGGAGGAGGGTGGGAGAGAGACAGAGGAAGAGGGAAAACAAGAAGGAAGGCAGGCCAAAATGTGGATGTTTCAATCCTTCTTTTAAGACAGAACAAAATATTCATGGAAGGAAATACAGAAACAAATAGAGGAGCAGGAATTGAAGAGAAGATTATCATGAGACTTCCTCACCTTGGGATCCATGCCATATGTAGCCTCAAACCCTGTCCCTGTTACTGATGCCAAGCAGTGCTTACTGGCAGGAATCTGATATGGATGCCTGGTCAAAGGCTCTGCCAGTGTCATATTAATTCAGATGAGGATGCTTGCAGCTAACCATCCAGCTGAGCACAGGGACCCCAATAAAGGATCTACAGAAAGGCCTGAAGGAGCTGAAGGTGTTTGCAACCCCATGGGAAGAACAACAGTATCACCAAACCAAACCCTCAGAGCTCCTAGGGACTAAACACCAACCAATGAGTACAAATGGAGAGACCTATGACTCCAAGTTGTACTTGCTACAGAGGATGGCATTGTCTAGCATCAATAGGAGGAATGGCCTTATGTCCAGTAAAGACTTGCTTTTCCCATGTAGTGGAATGAATGACAACATACTGAGTTGTGAGTAGGTGGTCAGAAGTGAAAGCATCTTCATGAAAGCAGGGGAGGTGGAGGAGAAAGGATGCAGGGAGTAACATTTCAAATGAAAATATAGAGAATGTCCAATAGACAATGATTACAGATTTCATGAATTTTATGACTATATTTAAAATGAAATATCACATTCATAAACAACAGTGCAAAGTCATTTAGCACACAGAAAGTGCTATTGGTTTAAATAAATAATTATTGAATCAAATGTCAGAGCTAAACTGTGAAGATAATTATATAAAAATTTAAATATTGTAAGATTATTCACTCATGAGGTAGTTTTTGGAAAGCATTTGAAAAATATTTATTTATCAGTGACTTTAAATACCAAACATATCATAACAACATTTTAAATTTTACTCTGTGGAAGACCTGAAAATTTTAAAGTGTATAGAATTAACCTTTTTTTATAAATGCCAAAAGTAAAAGTGAGAATTTAAGATACAAATGTAGTGTCCAATCTGAAGTATTCTGGGAGTAATAATATATTTATCTTTTATTTATATTTATGTAACTTATGGATTTACATATATATATATTTATGCATATGTATTTATGCATATGGAAGCATGAATGTGATTAAGTTATATATATGTATATTCATTCATATGTGTATGTAATAATTATTTTCAGAAATATCTAAAATACGTAAACCTACAATAGTTGAGCATCAAATTATGTTTGAACTACTTAACTGAAAGATGTATATGTTTCTAGAATCTATTTTATTATTACCTATAATATTGCTTAAAGGCTATTTGCATATTATTATATTATAGCTATCAATCATTCTGTATTTGTAATGTGCATTCTAGAAGTAATTTAAAATATGAGATGGCATATGCAAGCTATAGACAGATTAAAATTTTTTTTTATTTTTTAAACGACTTTATTTTGCAAAACAAAGATAAATGTACAGATTTTAAACATTTTTTGCTTAAAATTATACATTTTTGTCAGTACTGTTTTTTCAGACATTAAAATAAATTTTACATAAAACCATGTGAATATGTTTTTTAGTCAGTACTTGATTTTTTTCAAGGGCTTGACAGTATGCATTGAAAACCTACTAGTTGCAATAAGCGTAAAGTACATGCAAAACAAAACACAACATGGAAATAGTCAAAGTCTTCTTGTTTTGTGAATATATGTATATTTTTTGTTTTCTTTATTTCTTGGACTTCATACAGTCTGTGAGTTGTTTCTGGGGGAGTGCAAGCCTCTGGGGTTAGCATCCCACTATCAGTGACTGCATATTATGTCTGTTCTTTTGTGACTGGGTTATCTCACTCAGGATGATCTTCTCTAGATGCAGCCATTTTCTTAAGAATTTGGTTAAGTCATTGTTTCTGGTGGCTGAGTAGTATTCCATTGTGTATATGTACTACAATTTTTGTATCCATTCGTCTTCTGAAGGACATCTGGGTTCCTTCCAGCTTCTGGCTAGTATAAATAGAGCCGCTATGAACATTGTGGTGCATATATCTTTGTTGTGTATTAAAGTGTCTCTGGGGTATATTCCCAGAAGTGGAATAGCTGGGTCTTCAGGTAGTACTATATCCAATTTTCTGAGGTATTGCAAGACAGATTTCCAGAGTGGTTGTATTAGCTTGCAACCCCACCAACAGTGGAGAAGTGTTCCTCTTTCTCCGCAGCCTCTCCAGCATCTGCTGTCATCTGAGTTTTGGATCTTGGCCAATCTGACTGGTGTGAGGTGGAATCTTAGGGTTGTTTTGATTTGCATTTCCCTGATGGCTAAGGATGTCAAGCACTTCCTCAGATGTTTCTCGGCCATTCGGTGTTCCTCAACTGAAAATGATTTGTTTAGCTCTGTACCCCATTTTTTAATAGGATTATTTGATTCTCTGGTGTCTAGCTTTTAAAATTTCAATAAGTATAAATAAAAAATAAATATAAGCTTTTATATAAAACATAATGTATAAGGTTATTATAAAATGTAAATATAAATCAACTGTTTCTTTCCTTATAAGATTCAAGCCTCACATTTATGCAAGAAAAGCACATAAATATTTGGTAATTTAGGATAAACCAGGTTACTTATGGTTTTTTTTTTTTAACAGACCAAAAGTTTTTAATATTCACATACAGTATAGAAAAAAAAAAGGTCTGCTTTTTTTGGGGGGGGGGTAAGTTAGATTGCTGTTACCTACAGTATTTACACTGTAAATGTTAAGGTGTTGGGGATAGTACTACTCAAATATTACTTTAAACACATACATTGTGCCTGAAATTTTGTTCCTAAAATATCTGTATACCACCCTGACAAGTGCTTAACAAACAGAATTTGACTTCTAAAAAATTCTACTAAAAGCCTGAAATAGAGACCCCTCTATAGTTCTTTATATTATCTAAACACTGTTGAGCCTGATCTTGTAATAAGCACTGACCTTTAAAATGAAACAACGGCAACGTGTATACATGGAATTCTTTTAATATTGTGAATGTCAATGTTGACCCATTATTGTAAGACTAAATACTATTCTTTAAACCCATTAAGTCTCATATACACATGTGTGTATGTATGTGTCCCTAAACAGTGCAATGTTTCAGTACCTTACAAGCAACAAATGATTTAATTATGTTAATCTTTTCTTAGAATTACTGTTCTAATATTTAAAAATATACCTAAACCCTTGGCCAAAAATAAACACAAGTCAGTGTAACAGACTGAGCTTTAAACCATACTTTAATTTTCAATATCTGTAACCTAGTAGTAAAATGAACCAGATGTAGAATATTTAAGTGATTCACTATGTAGTGTGTCAAATCAATGATAGAATGCATAGAAGTAAGATCAGTTTTGGAAGAGGTGTAAGGTGGTTAATGTGGAAACTTATAAATGCTAATTTTAATAACAAAAATAGTTTCAAATGTAAATGAATGTTAAATTAACACATTATAAAAGATAATAGCTTAAATAAATTGGGACTCACACATTACAGTAGTAAAGTTAGAATAGAATGAACCAAAGATATGAACAGTTCTGAAAATTCTCTTGTAAGCCTACTTCCAATAGAAACAGTCAGGCTTTTATCCTGTACACAGTTGATGCTTTGTCTATACCATTTATAGTAAAAAAATAAATTCTTTAGCAACCTAGAAACAGTTTATAAAACTCTTAAAGTTTAATTTTCTTTGCCAGACATGCCAATGTTAAACTGACAGCTATAAATTAAAGCTATATAGACAATAGGTATAAGTAATATAGAACAAGTTAAGAATACTACATTTACACGATAATAATTTTTTAAAAATTACTGTACTTTCTTAAATTCCTGTGTGCTTTGAAATAGGAATAATAGGGACTTTGTTCTCTTAGAAAAGATAGTAACACAAATAAAATAATCTATAATATACATGTACTTCAATAGTAGCCTGGTTCATGTTGACATCTTAGTTGAAATTGGAAGTACAATACCTAAGATCTAACAATTAAGAAAGAATATTTTAAGACAAAATGGAGCAAATCAAACTCTTAGGAGCCTTGAATATCAAAATCATCAATTTACTATAATACAAATGAGGAAACCTTAAAATTGAAATATAAAGATTACAACATTGACCAAAGAATTTCTTTACTACACAAAATATGAGCCAGCAGTAAAAAGCAAACCACTTTTCCAGTAAAACAAATGGTATGGGTTTGATAATAAAATAATTTTGAATATAGCCCAACTAAATTTACCTATCACCCAGTCAGAAAGATTTATCATAATTTAGTGTTGTTTGTATCTCCACTAACAAAATATTTAACCCCTAAAGCAGCAGTCATTTATAGCAACTCTGGTACCAACAGCAAGGGATGAGGGGAACTGGTTTAAAAAAATGGTGCAAAAGCCATTCTGGATTGTAGAACAACATATCACAGAAAGAACATGAATACAAGTTTGTGATTTTTATATATACATACTCCAAGGAGTCTGTAAGTACCCAAAGTATTTTTATTGCTGTATTAGCAATGGAAACTTTTTGGGATATATTCTCAAGGGCCACATAAAAATAGATTCAAGGAACAGATTAAATTGAAATACTAGATTAAATGTTTGGTTTAAAGAACTTTCTACAACAAACTTCATGTTTATGTATGAAAAGTTATATAACCTTATATGAAAATGTCATGAAGTATTTTTCTACACTATACTAAATGTATTCCCCAAGAGGGAAAAATTAAAATATCTAAAATATATTAGATTAAGATTACAAGACCATCATAGATCTTTTAAACATGCATCTGTTTACAGAATTAACCATGTATACAAAATGTATTTTTCATTATAGATCATAAAGAAATGAGTTGGTGACAACTACTCTTTACATCACATTATCAACTCACTTTAACCACAAGTGTGTCCTTTGTGTGAGTAAAAGAAACAGGTTCATTCACCGCTCATCAAATCATCCACAGATTTACTTAAAAGATGAAGGTGCAGAAATGTGAAACATGTTACATGTATTTTTTCTTTCTTTCTTTCAAACATCCCAAGCATGGCATAGTAACCTGAAATTAAAAAATACTTAACTGGGCTTCAGTTATCTATACAGACTGCTGGAATTAGGTCCCCAAATCAGCAATCAAATAACAAAAGCAGCCAGAAAGCAGGCTGAAAGCACTAAACATTTCATATATGAGTTTTTAAATCATTTAATTTCTATAGAAAAATTGTATTCACAATATAATGTGACAGAAATTGCCACAGGAATGATATACTGATTGCAATAAGGTTGCATGCAGCAGCAGCTTTGCATTTTTTAACTATTTTTTGTTTGTTTATAAAAATTAAACCTCTCCAGTCATGCTTATCATATGTTTTTAGATTTGTAATGTAACTGAATAGGGAATACCTATTAGAAGTCTCACTGAGAATTTGAGAAGATCCAGAGACCAGCTGAGATTCATAAAGGAGGTTAAGATAACTGGAAATATCCTAGACCAGGCACAAACCCACTGAGCTTACTGGAGAAAGACTAGATTCTCTGAACTACCTCAAAGAAGAACTTTTTAGTTTCTTTAAGTTACCTTCAAGTTGTGTAATAATTGTTTCTAACCAAATTTCATGATCTATTATCCATTCTGGGTGATGCTGGCTTTTGTTGATTAAAATACTGTTGCTGTATTTCTCATCCTGTAAGTACCTCCTCACCCATGCTCCTTATGAAAGCCCACATTGGGGTTTATTATTAGTTGGTTTTCAAAGTTGGAACTTGGTGTTATACTTATTACAGTCTGCCATGAGTTCAAAATCTGGGATATATAGATTATTTTTTAATTCACTCCAGGAATAGTCTTAATGTCACAGTTGATACTTCTTTGTAAATTTAGTAAGACCTCTAAAATTTCTGAGATATTCCTAGAGAAAGTGAAATCACACCACAGAAGACTTTGGTTTAAATGCATACCTAAGAGAAAGCTATAAATATTAATAGACTCAACAAAAAGGACAGTAAAACTGTGATATAATCATTTCATGTTTTTTCCCATGAAATACTCCAATCTGTACAGGCCTGGGAATGTATACTGCTCTGAGATCAAGTGCCTTAGCCTACAGCAAGACAGATATAAGAACAAACATTCTTTGAAGTCTCCTTTATCATATTAAAAATTCACATACTTTCTGCATACTACTCCATAATACATCTTTGCTCATTTTAATATAAAAGAAATGTTTCCATGAAATTTTCAAACAAAATTGATTCTTCAAGAAGATATATGATGTTCTCAGCTAGTAAAGTATAGCAGTTCTGATTATAGATTCTAACCAAAAAGATTTTATTCCAAATGCAATCATCTTGTATGGTAGCTTGGAGGCTTTGAGCAAATTACTTTTCCCCCCTGCCATTTTTCTCACCTGTAAAATGGTTACTGTGTTATCATGATAATAAATGTATCAGTGTTCTTTGACTTTTTAAATATTTTTGCCACAATTTAGATGACAGAATATTATTTGTTCAAAAATCCGAAAAAAGGGTAAGGTACAATATAACTCGGCAAGAAAAGGGATTCCAGAGAAGACTGAGTAGCTTGGTTGTAAGATATTTCTACCAACCACTCTGTTACCCTGGAAGAGAAACAAAACAAGCAGTTGGGGTTTGCCTGATTGTGACTCAACATGGAAACCAAGTATAGAAGAAGAAATGTGATCCCCATAGAACATGAAGACCTGAGGTGGTAGTGTAGAGAGAATATCACTGTATGTTGGTAAGGACATCCATGACCTATTGTGTGACTATACTGTTCACTAGGGCAGGGAAATCGATAACACCCAGAATAGTCCAATTCCAAAGGCATGGGACAAATGCATTCATATACAAAAGAGAGCTACATATGTTTTGTATCCTAGTATTTTGTAATTAGCATTGGAGTAAACTGGAGTATTAACCATAGCTGTATTTGAGAAAATAAACCTACAGTGCTGCTTCTAAAACCTTATCCAGGAATTCCCTACAACTAGGTAAAAACAGCAGTCATTAGAATTCACAGTTACTTGTTTAACAGACAAAAGCCTTAAAGATCGCAGTGTGACAGGGACATTTAAACACATTTCGAAAACTGTGCAATCTTGAGAAGCTGCAAAGCACAAATGCAGCACAAGCACTCCATACTTGTCCTATCCCACGTTACAGAGGCAGGTGAATCACCTTGCTATGTGCAGGATATCGGGAGCCAGTGTGATTATTCTCCTCTGGCTTTCCTTTCCTTCATCATTCGAGGCCATATAAATCCTTCACTTGGAAATACACATTCCTCTGACCCAAGAATGCTGTAAATAATCAACTAGAGTAAGTCTGTTAGAAAAAAATCATCTTTGAAAGGATCTGTATGTAAGGGACATGAGTGCCTTCTGTCACATACTTAAGAGAACAGAGAGTTATGTCTTAGCTCTGCTTATGTGTGTATCCCTGAATCTATAAGACATAGAAAGCTTAATAATAGGCTGTGTTGTGTGAATTTAGTGGCAAGCTTAATCGATAGTTAATATGAAGGCTACGGATCTTTAAATTGACTAAATAGACTTTCTTAAATGTTTTTTTTCCTCATTGGCAGAATACTTACACTAATATCAATTTTAATCAAATGGATATACGGGAGATGGTTTAATTAATAAAGTGCTAGTAATGCAAGCATGGGAGCATGAGTTCAAATGTTCAGCACTCATTCAGAATAAAAAGTATAGCAGGGTGGAGATCCCTTATAATTTCAGTGCTAGGGAGAAAGAGACAAGGGGACTTTGATTATAGATTACTCTCAAGTATTTAATTAGGTTTATTGTTACATTTACAAGCTCCTGACTTTTGTATGTTGATTTTATAGCCTACTATTTGGTGAATGTGTTTATCTGAATTTTCTGATTTTGTTTTCAAGAAATTTTTAAAACATGAAATTTATTTTAAAACATAAGAATAATTGGATATTTTTTCCAGTTTGTATGGCTCTAAATTTTATTATTGCTTCATTTAAGGTTTCTACAACAATACAAATGTAAAGACTGAAAGTTTTGTCTTGTATATTATTTTAGCAAAATTAATTACAATTTCTCCCTTTTCCCCAAGTTTTTTATTGGAAATTTCAGATGTTGTCCCTTTCCCAAAATCCCATCCCCCTTCCTTCCCATTGCTTCCATGGAGGTGCTCCCCCTCCCAACCACCTTCCCCCAACCTCAGCTCCTTGGCATTCCCCTACACTGGGAAAACCATCCTTCCTCCCATTGATGTCAGAAAAAGCTAACCTCTGCTGCATATGAACCTTGTGTCATGGATCTTTCTATTCAAACTCATTGACTGGTGTTTTAGTCCCTGGGAGCTGTGGTGGGTTTGAATAGTTTATAATTTTGTTCTTCCCATTGGTTTGAAGACCCTTTAAGCTCCCTCAGTCCTCTCTCTTTTAATTCAATTTTGGTTATGACTTTGAGATCTAAACTATGTATTATGATGACACATATTATTGGTGTTTCTAAGTTTCTTTATGGTATTTATGACAAGGAAATTGTAAATAGTATTTTAGGCCTTTTCTTTCCTGAGGTAATTTTGGGGCTTCTATCTTCAGTTTATGTGTAGAACCATGCATACATTTTTTTTTCAATGAATCTAGTTTGTTTGTGAAATATGATTTCATTAGAATACTCTTATGTTCATTTTGTCAACAATTTATGTTCTACTCTTTGAATTTATATTTATCAGGTATTAATTGCCTAAGTTCTGTTCATATTTTCGTATGTAAATGGGCAATGTAAAATTGAGACTGTCTCTGTTGCTGGAATTTGGAATTATTTTTCCATTCTATTTTATTTAAATTTTAGGAAAAATCTTAGTTTTTAAAAATATTTGTGGAATTAATCAGTGAACACATCTGTTTTGAGATTTCCATATGTTTTTATTATGTTAATATATAACTTACTAATATAACTTGCATTATTTTTGGTAGGCATTATGTCTTTGGAAATTCTATTGGACATGACATTTTTTAATAATGAATTTTCAATCTCTACTAATAAGATTCTCTATTTAATTGGAATCTTTTATAACATGTCATTTTAATCTTTGAATTTTTAATTTAATGAATTTTTTTTCTTTTGGCTACAATTGCTATAGGTAAAGCAATTATTTTAATACTTAGAGAAATATTAGGGAAACCTAATGATATTTTTTTTTATGCTAAAGGCAGTTTGATAGTTTAGAATAAAAATTTGGAAAGGTGAGTAGCATACCCAAACCATGTTCTTGTGATATTGTTATTTCATTCGTTTTAGAAGCAATTAGTAAATTTTAGCTATATTTAGATCAATTTTTTCTCATACTTGAGTGAATATGCACACACACACACACATACACACACACACACACACACACAAACACACACACCACCTAAATACTGTAAAATATTTAAAAATTGATTTGGTAGGAAATAATAAGTAAATTCTGTGGCCAATTGATAAGAACTACTTTTTAAATTATTACCATTTTATTATTTATTTTATTTCTACACTCAAGATTTTATTCCCTTCCCAGTTCACCCTCCTACTGTTTTACATCCTATACCTCCTCCCCCTATCCAGTCTCCATGAGGATGTCTCTTACCTACCTGTACAACTGGGCCTCTAAACTCCCTGGGAAATCCAGTTTCTAGAGGGTTAGGAGCATCTCTGACTAAACCCAGTCCCAAGAGTCCTCTACTGCATATGTGTTGGGGACTTGTACCAGCTGGTGATCCAATGTCTGAGATTAATTGAAAGGGTCCAGATTAATTGAAACTGCTGGTGCTGTTATAGGGTCTCCCTCCTTCTTAGCTTCCTCCAGCTTTTTCCTAACTCAATTACAGGGTCAGCAGCTTCTGTTAATTAGGTTGGCTGCAAATATCTGCATCTGACTCTTTCATCTGCTTGTTGGGTCTTTATGAACCCAGTCATGATTAGCTCCTTTTTTTGAGCACTCTATAGCCTCAGTAATGATGTCAGGCCTTGGGGTCACCCCTTGACCTGGATCTACTTTGGGGCCTTTCCCTGGACCTTCTTTTCCTTAGGCTCTTCCCATTTCCATCCCTGCAGGATTTTAGACAGGAACAATCATGGGTCACAGTTTTGACTGTGGGATAACAACCCCATACCATACTTAATGTCCTGTCTTTGTACTGGAGGTGGGCTGTTTAACCTCCATTTCTCCACTGTATGCAATATATCTAAGGTTTCCCCCTTGAGTCCTGAGGGTCTCTTACCTTCCATGTCTCTGGTACATTCTGGATAATCCTCTAACCATTATATCATCCAAGATTGCCTGTATCCACTCTTTCTGCTGGCCTCAGGACTTCAGTCATTTTTGCCCACACAATAAGAGATGATGATCCCCTCCTCCATCCCCTTTCTCTCCAAGGTTTCTCCCTGCCTCTCCCCATGTGGTTGCTTTCTTCCCTTTCCAAGATAGACTGAGGCATTCAAAACCTTTGTCTTTGGACCCTTCAGCTTGTTAAACTTTTTGAGTTCTATGGACTGCATGTTGCATATTGTATACTACTACATTTATATGTTTATTCATTTATATATTTATTTATTTATTAAATTGAACAACATTATTAAAAAAGATAAATATACAGATTTTAAGCATTTTTGCATGAAAGTATATAAATACATTTTGGTCACTACTTGATTTTTTTTTTAAAGGTTTGATAGTATGAATTAAAATCTTACTAGTTACAAAGAGCATAAAGTACATGTAAAACAAGATGCAACTTGGAAATAGTCTAAGTTTTATTGGTGTGTAAAAATTAAGCAAAATGGTATTTCATTTTCTTTCTTTTTTTTGGCCTTTGTTTTCTTGAACTTCATATAATCTGTGAGTTGTTTCTGGGGTGTTCAGAGCTTTCTGAGGTTATGATCCAATTATCAGTGACTGCATATTATGTCTGTTCTTTTGTGACTGGGTTATCTCACTCAGGATGATATTCTCTAGATGCATCCATTTTCTTAAGAATTTCATAAAGTCATTGTTTCTGATAGCTGAGTGGTAATCCATTGTGTAAATATACCACAATTTTTGTATCCATTCATCTACTGAAGGAAATGTGGGTTCTTTCCAGGTTCTGGCTATTATAAATAGGGCTGCTGTGAACACTGTGGTGCATGTGTCTTTGTTGTATGTTGGAGCTTCTCTGAGGTATATGGCCAGAAGTAAAATAACTGGTAGAAGTAAAATAACTATGTCCAATTTTCTTAGGAATCGCCAGACTGATTTTCAGAGTGGTTGTAACACTTTATATCCCCACTAACAGTGAAGAACTGTTCCTCTTTCTCAGCAGCCTCACCAGGATCTGCTATCATCTGAATTTCTGATCTTAGCTATTATAGTTGGTGTGAAGTAGAATCTCAGGGTTGTTTTGATTTGCATTTCCCTGATGGGTAATAATGTTGGGCACTTCCTTAGATGCTTTTCAGCCATCTGATATTCCTAGGGTAAAAAAAATTGGTTTATCTCTGTACTCCATTTTTTAGTAGGGTTGTTTAATTCTCTGGTGTCTTATTTCTTGATTCCCTTGTATATATTGTATATTAAGCCTCTATAAGATGTGGGGTGGGTAAATAAAGATCTTTTCCCAATCTGTAGGCTGCTGTTTTGTTTTCATGAAAGTGTCATTAGCCTTACAAAAACTTTGCAATCTCATTAAGTCCCATTTGTCAATATTTGATCTTAGAGCACAAGGCACTGGAGTTCCTTTCAGGAAATTGTCTCCTGTGCCTAAGTATTCTAAGATTGTCCCTAGTATCTCTTCAAATAGTATCAGTGTACCTGGTTTAATGTGGAGATCTTTTCTCCACTTTCACTTGAGCTTTGTACAAGGAGATAAGAAAGGGTCTATTTTCATTATTCTTCATGCTGAGTGTCAGTTAGAACATCACCATTTGTTAAAGAGGCTCTCCTTTTTCTATAGAATGTTTACATTCAAAATGAAGTGACCATAAATGTGAGGGCTCATTAATGGATCTTCTAGTCTATTCCTTTGATTCACGTGCCTATCTCTGTACCAGTACCATGCAGTTTTTAGGACAATTACCTTGTAATATAGCTTGAGGTCAGGGATAGTGATTCCTGCAGATGTTTACTGGTTGTTGAGCTTGGATTTCGATATTCTAGATCTTTTGTTATTCCAGATGAAATTGCAAATTGCTCTTTCCCACTCTATGAAGAATTGGGTTGGAATTTTGATGTGAATTGCATTTAATCTGGAGATAGCTTTTTGTAAGTTGGCCATTTTTACAATGTTGATACTTTCAATCTATGAGCATGGGAGATCTTTCCATTTCTGAGATCTTCCTCAATTTCCTTTTTCAGAAATTTGAAGTTATTGTCATACAAGTCCTTCACTTGCTTAGTCAGAGTCACACCAAGTTATTTCTTATTGTCTGTGACTATTGTGAAGGGTATCTTTTTCCAAATTTCTTTCTCTACATGTTTGTACTTTGAGTAGAGGAAGGCTACTGATTGGTTTGAGTTAATTTTATATCCAGCCGGTTTGCTGAATTTATTTATCAGCTGTAGAATTATCTGATTGCATTTTTGGGGTCACTCATGTACATAATCATGTCATCTTCAAACAGTGATGTTTTTACTTCTTCCTTTCCAATGTGGATCCCTTTGATTTTTTTTTTTTGCTGTCTAATTGCTTCAGCCAGGACTTCCAATAGGTATGGTGGAGTAGATAGCCTTGTCTAATTCCTGATTTTAGTGTGATTGCTTCAAATTTCACCTTGTTAAGTTTGATGTTGGCTATTGGTTTGCTGTATATTGCTTTTATTATGTTTAGGGATGGTCCTTGGATTCCAGTTCTTCCCAAGACTTTAATATGAACGGGTGTTGAATTTTGTCAAATGCTTTCTCAGCATCTAGTCAGATGACCATGTGTTTTTTTTTTTTTTGTTTTTCTTTTCATGGAGTTTGTTTTTATGGTGGATTACATTTATGGATTTCCTTATATTAAACCATCCCTGCATCCCAGGGATGAAGCCTACTTGATCATGGTGAATGATCATATTGATGTGTTCTTGGATTCAGTTTGCAAGGATTGTGTTGAGTATTTTTTCATCAATGTTCATAAGTGAGATTGGTCTGAAGTTCTCTTTCTTTGTAGAGTCTTTGTGTGGTATAGGGACAAGAGTTATTGTGGCTTCAAAAAATAAGTTAGTTAGGGTACCATCTGGAATAGTTTGGAGAGTATTGGCATTAGGTCATAAATAAATGTCTGATAGAATTCTGCACTGAACCCATCTGGACATGGGCTTTCTTTTTTTTTTTTTTTTTTTTTTTTTTTTTTTTTTTTTTTTTTTGATTGGAAGGATTTTGATGACTGCTTCTATTAATTTTGGTGTTATAGGATCTTTGATATGGTTTACCTTGTCCTGGTTTAACTTTAATTTCTGGTATCTGTCTAGGAATTCATCCATTTCCTCCAGATTTTCCAGCTTTGTTGAGTATAGGCTTCTGAAGTAGGATCTGATGGTTTCTTGAATTTGCTCCAATTCAGTTGTTATGTCTAAGCTTACCAGTCTGATTTTGTTAATTTAGATACTCTCTCTTTGCCCTCTACTTAGTCTGGCTAAGGGTATATCAATCTTGTTAATTGTCACAAAGAACCAGCTCTTGGTTTTATTGATTCTTTCAATGATTCTTTTTGTTTCACATTTATCTGTCTGTGCTCTGAGCTTGATTATTTCCTGCCATCTACTCCTCTTGGGTGTATCTGCTTCATTTTGTTCTAGAGCTTTCAATTGTGCTGTCAAGTTGCTAGTGTATGCTCTTTCCAGTTTCTTTTTGGAAGCACTTAGAGCTATGAGTTTTTCTCTCAGTACTGCTTTCATTGCATCTCATAGGTTTGTGTATGTTATATTTTCATTTTCATTAAATTCTAGAAAATCCTTAATTTCTTTTTTTATTTCTTCTTTGACTATGGTATTGTTTCATAGACCATTTTTTAGTTTACAGGTGTATATGGGGTTTTGTTGTCTTTGTTGTTATTAAGGATCAGCCTCAGACCATGGTGATCTGATAGGATGCATAGGTGTATTTCAATCTTATTATATCTATTGAGACTTGTTCTGTGACCAATTATATGGTCAGTTTTGGAGAGGGTAGTGTGAGGTGCTGAGAAGAAGGTGTATTCCTTTGTCACTTCACGATATGCTTTGTAGATATCTATTAAATCCAACTGGTTCATAACCTCTGCTACTTTCACCGTGTAGTTTTTCAGTTTCTGTTTCCATGATCTGTCCAGTGATGAGAGTGGGGTGTTGAGATCTCCCACTATTATTGTTTGGGGTGCAATGAATTTTTTGAGTTTTAGTAGGGTTTCTTTTATGAAAATGGGTGCTTTCGTATATGGAATATATTTGTTAAGGACTGAGAGTTTTTCCTGACAAATTTTCCCTGTAGTGAGTAAAAAGTTTCCTTCCATGTCATTTTTGAAAACTTTTGGTTGAAAATCTATTTTATTCAATATTATAATGGTCACTCCAACTTGCTTTTTGGGGCAGTATACTTGGATGGTTTTTTACCAACCTTTTACTCTGAGATAGTTTCTGTCTTTGTCTCTGAGATTCGTTTTTTGTGTGCAGCAAAATGCTGGATTCTGTTTATGTATCCAGTCTGATAGCCTATGTCTTTTTATTGGGGAATTGAGTCCATTTATATTAACACATAGTGGTTGCTTTTTCCTGATTTTACAGGAAAAAATGTGCCTGTTTGTCTTTCTTCTATTGTTTTTTTCCCCTCTTAGGTATTTTCTTGTTTTTAATAAGGATGTAGTTTCCCTCTTTGTATTGGGTTTTTCATCTATAATCCATTGTAGTGCTGTGTTTGTGGTCAGATATTGTATAAATTTAGTTTTGTCATAGAATATCTTGATCTCTCCATCTATGATGATTGATAGTTTTGCTGGGTATAGCAGCTTGGCCTGACACTTGTGTTCTCCAAGGGTCTGCATGATACCTTTCCAGGATCTTCTATCTTTCATAGACTCTGTTGAGAAGATGGGTATGATTCTGATATGTCTGCCTTTATATATTACATGACCTTTTTCTTTTACTGCTTTTAGTATTCTTTCTTTGCTTTGGGCACTTGGCATTTTGACTATTATGTGTCCGGAAGAATTTCTTTTCTGGTCCAATCTATTCTGTAGGCTTCTTTTATGGTCATGGTCATCTCATTCTTAAGGTTAGGGAAGTTTTCTTCGACGATTTTGTTGAAGATATTTACTGTGCCTCTTAGTTGATATTCTTTGTCCTCTACTTTTCCTATTATCCTTAGGTTTGGTCTTCTCATTGTGTCCTGGATCTCTTGGATATTTTGGTTTAGGAGCTCTTTGGCTTTTGCATCCTATCTGACTGTTTTGAGTATTTTTTCTATGTTGCCTTTGGCCCCTGATATTCTCTTTTCCATCTCTTGTAGTCTGTTGGAGATACTTGCATCTGTGACTACTAATTTCTTTTTTAGGTTTTCTACCTCCAGGGTTGGCTCTTTTAGTGTTTTCTTTATTGTTTCCACTTCTATTTGAAATTCCTTCTTCAATTCCTTCATCTCTTTGGTTCTGTTTTCCTCTTGTTCTTTTATTTATATAAGTGGATTTATTTTTCTTTTTGTTTCATTTTTAAAAGCTTCTATTTCTTTATGATTTTCCTCCCGTTCTTGTTTAAGTATCTCTATCATCATCTTGATGTATGATTTCTAATGTGAGTCTTATTTTTCTGTAGTGTTTGGCATTCTGCTGTTTGCTGTGATGAGAGAGCTGGGTTCCGGTGTTGCCAGGTTGTCTTGGTTTCCATTGAGTAAGTTCTTTGCTTTCCTATTGCAATCTTGTTGTCTGTGATTATTTGTGGTCTTGTTGTCAGTGATTGGTTCGCATCTATCCCGAGTACCTGGCCCGTGTCCCTGGATCTCTGCTCTTCCTGCAGATGGCCTGAGATTTTGTTCTGCACTCATGGGCCTTCTGGGTGGAAACTGAGTTCCTATGGCAGAGTTTCTGCTTCCCTGAACCACTGTGCTGAGGCAAGCTTTCTGCTCTCTGGCTACTCACAGCACAGTCTCACCAGGCTGTGTCCATGTATCTCCGCTGTTCCTGGAGGCAGATGGCCTGAGCCTGTGTTTTGCATGCACGGGCCCACTGGGTTGGAAACCATGTTTCTACAGCGGAGTTCCTGCTCCTCTGAAACCCTGGGGGGAGGTGCGCTTTCCTTGACCTCAGCCGAGACCTCTCTGTGACTGGGCTACTTTTAGTGCAACCTCACCAAGTCTGTGTCCCTGGACCTCTACTGTTTTTGGTGGCAGATGTCCTAAGCATTTGTCTTGCACAAAAAGACTTCCCTCGTGCTTGGCCCAGACCTCTCTGTGTCCTGGCTACTGGCAACCCATACTTACCAGGCCTTTGTCCCTGGATCTCTGCTGTTCCTTTACTTACTTACTTATCTATCTATCTATCTATCTATCTATCTATCTATCTATCTCTATCTATCTATCTATTTATTTATTTGTTGTTTTATTTTTGACTAATATCCATTGCATGTCTTTTGGGATTGAGTTACCTCACTTGGAAAGATATTTTCTAGTTCCATCCATTTCACTGCAAAACTCAAGATGTACTAGTTTTTTAATGGCTGAGTAGTATTCCATTGTGTAAATAAACCACATTTTCTATATTCATTCTTGTGTTGTAAGACTTATGGGTTCTTTCTAGCATCTGGCTATTACCTATAAGGCCACTATGAACATAGTAAAACATGTGCCACTGTGGTGTGGTGGATTAGTGTTTTGGGCTCATATTTCCAAGAGTGTTATTGCTGGATCTTTAGATAGATCCATTTCCAATTTTCTGTAGAACCTCCAAATTGATTTCCAGAATGTTTGTACAAGTTTGCAATACCAAAAACAATGGAGGAGTGTTCCTCTTTCTCCATACCCTTGCTGACATGTGTTTTTACCTGAGATTTTGATGTAAGCCCTTCTGATTGGTATAAGATACAATCTCAGAGCCATTTTGATTTGCATTTATCTGATCACTAAGGACCTTGAGCATTTCTTTATGTATTTCTCATCCATTCAAGATTCCTCTGTTGTAAATTCTCTGTTTAGTTATATCCTCCATTGTTTGATTGGGTTGTTTGCTTTTTTGGCTAATAGCTTCTTGAGTTCTTTATATATTTTGGTTATTAGCCCTCTATCAGATGTGAGGATAATAAAGAATTTTTTCCAGTCTGTAGACTGCTGATTTGTCTTATTGACTATGTCTTTTCCTTTGCAGAATCTTTTCAATTTTATAAAAATTATTGGATAATCTCTGCATTAATATTTCAGATGTTACCTCTTTTTCACAATCCTATCCACCATTCCTCCCATTGCCTTTATGAAGGTGCTTCCTCTCCCTACCACCCTCTCCTACCTCAGGACCTTGATGTTCCCCTACACTTGGAAAATGAGCCTTCACTTAGAAGAGAATGGGGGAACAAGAGGTGCAAAGCATGACAGCAAGTCAAGTGTTCTGTTGAAGCTAATTTTTTTTTAATTTTTTTTCACATGCTAGTTTTATACAGGTAGAAGAAGGAAATAATGCATGGAAAAGTAAGGCATGGAACTCACAGAACATTTAAGCTAAAAGATTTTTCACAATACCTTTTATGGAGAATTTCATGGGGAAGGGGGCAACCTAGATGCTGAAGGGAATAATCTGCCAAGCAGGATCCATTGCCTGTGTGACCATTCTACTTGGCTAGCTAGCTACCTGAGCAAAGTAAGATCACCTAATTTCTGGGAAAAGTCCTTTGCTGTGGGAAACAGAAACCTAGGCTAAGATATATGTAAAATGGTGTCACTCAGGCTAAGGAAGTTTCTTAATTCTGTCAGCTCACAGCACATTGGAATCCCAGTTCTCAGTCCAATGGTTTGGTGATAGCATCTGCCTATATATTTGTCAGGCTCTTGTAGAGCCTTTCAGAAGACAACTATATCAGGCTTCTGTCGGCATGGATGTCTTAATATCTGCATTATTATCTGTGTTTGGTGATTGTATGGGGGACAGATCCCCAGATGGGGCGGTCTCTGGGCTTTTAGTCTTTACTCCACATTTTGACTCCATATTGCCTCCTGTGAGTATTTTATTCCTTCTTCTAATAAGAACTGAAGCATCCACACTTTGGTCTTTTTTCCTCTTGAGCATCACATGGTCTATGGTTTGTATCTTGGCTACACCATGGTTTTGGGCTAATATCTGTTAATTGTGGGTGTATAACATGTTTTTTTTTTTTGTGATTGCATTTTCTCATTCAGGATAATACTTTATAGTTTTATACATTTGCCTAGGAATTTCATGAAGTAATTAGCTGAGTAGTACTTCATTGTGTAAGTGTACCCCATTTTCTGTATTCATTCCCCTGTTACAGCTGGGTTCCTTCCAGCTTTCTGCTATTATGAACAAGGCTGCTATGAACATGGTGGAGCATGTGTCCTTGTAATATGTTGGAACATCTTTTGGGTATATTCTCAGGAGTGGTATAGCTGGTTACTCAGGTAGTACTATGTCCAATTTTCTGAGGAATCTCTAGACTGATTTCTAGAGTGGTTGTACCAGGAAGATGGTACAAGAGCTACTTATAAACTGTAAATATAAATATATGTCTGTGAATGTCATTGATTTCATTATACTTAAAACCCATTGCATAAAATGTGATAAGTTACTGTGTTCCTACAACACACACACACACACACACACACACACACACACAAACACACACATTCAAAACAACACTATATTACTATTTTCTTCATTTAAAATTATTATTATATAGTGGTTTATTTAAAATATTAACAACACTGCAAGTAACACAAATAAAACATTGTATGGAAACAATTTTCCACATTAGTTTTTATTTAATAGTATGAGACTACCAGATGTGGGCAATTCTACAAGTTTAAAACATTTTAAGAATCTTACATGAATGTGTTTGTGTATATATATATACATATATATATATACACTCACATATATGCATATTCATGTATATGTATCTTATTTAAAACTTTATTTAGTGTCATATAATAAGTAGATATTATTGTTGGCAAATAAAAATTATGTAATGATGGGCAATATAATTCTTCCTTTTGAGATTGAGTGTTTTAGCGGTATATAATTGCTGCATATTGAAAAGGTTTGAACTACACAAAGAAGTTTCTTTCAAAAGATCAGATAAATATATGGATTAAGAGGGAAGTTAATTTAAAAAAAGAGGGCAGTTAATAATCATGTAAAGTTAGCAATTTAGTATTAGTGAATTCACAATTAGGAGCTGTGAACTCCCCAGCCATTTGTTCTTGGTCATATTTGCCATATCAGGCATATTTGTCTATTATTGTATTTAATGCTAAGGCAACCACTGCTTACCACCATCATAATTATGCGACTATTGCATATAAGAACACATCTTGTCATAATGTTCATCACTTTATGACCATTTATATCACACTGTTCCCCAAAGGCTTCTTTTAAAAAAAGAAACAAAAAAGGTATAAGAGGCAGTATTCAGAAAGAATAAGATTGAAATGCTCTTTTTTAAGACATGACAGGACTAATGTACTTATAAATGCATAAAAATTGCAGCTGATTGCATAAGACCAAGAAACAAGCCAGTCAAAATTTAACTCTATAGGGGAGAAATACTCAAGAGCGCCCACTTCCATGCAAGTAGGTATTGAGAGTCAATTTTGCGATGAAAAATTTAGTTTTCTTTAAAAATGTGGCCACTGCTAAGAGGCTATGAGCCAGTAGGTGTGCTGCCTATGGGCAACCCAAAGTAAAATCAATAAGATATAGTGAATAATCATAATCAATAATAATAATAATGTTTTATTAATAAAAATATAAGAAAATAATAAATTTTGGAGAGATTAGAGATGAAAAATTAGGGGTGGGAGAAGGCTTAAAAGAGATACAATGCAAACATGCAAAAATTCAAAAATAATTAAAACAAATATTATTAATCTATATATTAGAAAATCAACACCAAGGAAACCAAACCTAATTATGCTGAAAATACTTGTAGTATTATATACATGTGTGTATGTTTCTGTGGGTATGTGTGTCTGTGTGTACACAACTTTGTTATAATCAGGGTTACTAAGAGAAAAAATCTATACTTCTAAACTTTAGAACTTTTTCTTTGTGAGGAAACATTTTAATTGCTATGTTGCTTCTCTAAAACTTTTATTATTATTTCAGAAAATGAGTTTACGCCATATGCTGTATAGATGTTACTTCTAAGTATTTGAGGAGTAACTCTAATTTGTGACTACTGTCATGTATTCTTGATGTCAGTGTGAATTAAGTTATTTCCAAAGCCTTTGAAGCATGTTACTTTTTAGTAGATAAATCTGTGCCATTGGATGTCATAATATTTTTGCTCTGAGAAATAAAAAGAAAGCATTAAATCACAATTTCAGACTTAATCTCAAACTAAATTTACTGTGTGCTCTGTTGTATATCCTGTACATATTTAAGTAATTCATCACATCTTTCTAAGAAAATTTGTTACAGGAGAGCTTGGCAACTTCAGTGACTTTTATTGTTTTCTCGTGTATTTTCCACAAAATGAAGAATATTTTATTTTATTGGCCTCTTTTCTAGTAAAAGTATATCTCTAAAAGTTAAGAAAGTGGTTAAATTGTTGGTGTTCTTTGAAACATTTGTCAGGTGAGTTATTTAGTGTTATTGTTGCTGTGCCTAAGATATAGCAGAACAATTAAGAAAAGAAAGGTTCATTTTATTTTATGGATTCTTTTTTGTTTTGTTTTGTTTTTTGTTTTTTTTTTTTTTTGTTTTTTTTTTTTTTTTGTTTTGTTTTGATTTCGATTTGGTTTGGTTTGGTTTTGGTGCTTTCCATCCCTTCCCTGCCTGAGTTTCATAACTTTTATTATGTGAGACCTTAGCTGCTTCTACTATGCGAATAACAAATGCGAATACAAGCCAAAAGTCATGTCAGAACACAATTACAGGGTAAAACAACTCCCACATATCAAGTAAAAACAATATAGAGAAAACATTCGTTCTACCTAATTAACTACTTTTACTGAATCTAGGTTAGTAGTCAATGGAAAAGTGCTACCCTCATTCAAAGTCTGTTCATTAGTTATCTCTGGAAATGTGTTCAGATGAGAACAAGTGACTTAATTACTAATATACACAATTCTTAATAAAATCAAGTGATCAGTTAAGATTATCATCATTTTAGGTAAATACTGATAATATAATGGGTCCTAATAGAATGCCTATATCATTAAGAATGTGTGTGTGTGTGTGTGTGTGTGTGTGTGTGTGTGTGTGTGTGTATGTGTGTGTGTGTGTATTCATATTCCAACTAACCATGGGCAGCTGAGAATGCAAAGTCCAAAGATCTAGTAGTTGCTCAATCCCACAAGGCTAGCTGTTTCACCCGATCTTCTGCATAAACTGGAACACTGAAAGAGTAGGATCCAAAAGATGTGCTGGTAAGTAAGTATAAGCAGGTGAGAAAGAATGAGTCTTCCTTTTTCAAATGTCTTTATGTAGGCCTCCAACAAAGGGTGTGCTGCAGATCTGGAATTTGATTTGTCCCTGATTAGCTTTGAACTCAGAGATCTGCTTGATTTAGTCTCCTTGGATTAAGGGATAAACTAATGTACCTGGGCCTAAGCTTCTTATGGCTAGTATTACACTAGATCTCCATGTCAAGGTCCAGGTCAGAAACCTGTGTCTTTCAGCCTTAAAGTTTGAATCTCAAGTATGCCTTCCCTTTCTGGATTGTAGTTCATTCATTATATAATCAAGTTGACTACCTTGAATAGCAATTTCAGATAATTATTAGAATATATATGATTTAGAAGCACCACATTTAAATGTTGTGCAGACAAAAGAAACTTTAAAAGAGCTATACATAATTGGTTAAAGAGCTGAGCATATAAAACTCAATTCTCATCATAAACCATGACATCAACTGTAAAGCCACAACACAAGTTTAGAGACTATCACAGAATAGAAGTTTGAATGAAAATATTAGTTAAATTATATGGAGCTATATTGTAAAATGCTAACTTTTGCACTTAATATTACTATCACAGTTATCATCTAAAAGAATCTCTCATTACCTACACAAAACCTATGCTAGCTACAGAGAGCCAAAATTATGCATAAATGCAACAGATTTTCAGGAGATCACACCATGCACTGAGGTCTTCATGTCACTCAGCAGTTGATAGAGGAAGTAGAGTCATTATAAATTTGCATCAATTTGTACATTTTCTATGTTCAATAGATTGTTCCATAGCCATGCACACATAGGGAACAGTAACTGTATAGAGTGGATTATCTAAAATAAACAAACAAACAAGTAATAAATAAATAAATAAATAAATAAATAAATAAATAAATAAATAAATAAATAAATGTTATGTCTGAGGAGGAATATGATGCAAGTGTAAAGCATCAGGAAAAGGAGAGTTGGACAGAAAACTAAAATTAATGTGAGTATATTTCACTCTATTCTTGTATACAATTCTTTAAAAAATTACAGTTTTACTTTGGCATTAAAAATCAAAAATTCAACATGGACCACCAGGGAAGTACAAATCAAAACAACCCTGAGATTCCACCTCACACCAGTAAGAATGTCTAAGATCAAAAACTCAGATGACAGCAGATGCTGGCAAGAATGTGGAAAAAGAGGAAAACTTCTCCTCTGTTCGTGGGATTATACACTGGTACCGCCAATCTGGAAATCTGTCTGACGGTTCCTCAGAAAATTGGACATAGTCCTACCAGAAGACCCAGTTATTTCACTTCTGGGCATTTACTGCAGTGATGTTGCAACATACAATAAAGACACATGCACCACAATGTTCATAGCAGCCTTATTTATAATAGCCAGAAGCTGAAAAGAACCCAGATGTCTTTCAGTAGATGAATGGATACAAAAATTGTGGTATATTTACACAATGGAGTACTACTGAGCTATCAGAAACAATGACTTTATGAAATACCTAGGAAAATGGATGGATCTAGAGAATATCATCTTGAGTGAGGTAACCCAGTCACAAAAGAACAGACATAATATGCAGTCACTGATATATGGATACTAACCCCAGAAAGCTCTGAAAGCCCATGAAAAAAACTCAAAGACCATATGAAGCTCCAAAAACAAAAACAAAAACAAACAAAGAAACAAACAAACAAAAAGGCCAAAAAGTTGAAACCTCATTCTTTCTTAGAAAAAGAAAAAAATTAAGTGTATATCACCCTCTCAGATTGTTTTACACCTAAACCTTAAATCATCAATAATTCAAGAGCTCAGAATGTAGCCTTGTGGCAATCTTTGTATTTAAATATCATTATATGTAATCTCTACATACCAAGAAAACTTTGACTGTTTCCATGTTACATTTTGTTTTATATATACTTAATGCTCATTGTAATTTGTAAGATTGAAATGCATACTATCAAACCTTTGAAAAAAATCAAGTACTGAGAAAAATATATTTATATAGTTTTATGAAAATATGTTTTTAAAGAAAGAAACAAAAATTGGGTAGAGTGTTATGAGCCTTATTGTAGTTATATTTTGATCTCAAAAATAAAGAAAATATTTTTTAACCAAAAAATCAAAGCTTATATGACATTGAGGATTTTTCTTTCTATTTCTATAAACAATTCAGTTCGAATGTCGATTAGGATTGCAATAAACCTATAGAATATTTTTGGAAAGATGCCTATTTCCTCTGTCAATTCTTTCCATCCTTGAGCATTCCATCCATTCTTATCTTCTGAAGCCTTCTTCAATTTCTTTTTTGAGAAAATTAAAATTCTTGTCACACAAAAATCTCAGTTGATTGGCTAGGGTTACACCATGATATTTTACATTATTTGTGACTATTGTGAAGGGTATTTTTCCTTAATTTCTGTATTAGCCAGTTTATCCTTTGTATACAGGAAGGCTTTTGATTTATTTGAGCTTTATTTATACCCAGACACTGTGTTGAAGTTGTTTATCAGCTGTAAGAATTCTCTGAGAGAATTTTTGGGTTAACTATGTATACTATCATAAAATCTTTAAATATTGATCCCTTAAATTCTTACTTTCCAATTTGTATCCCTTCGACCTCCTTTTGTTATATAATTGCTTTAAATAGAGCTTCAAGTAAGAATTTGAAAAAAATAAAGACCAAATGGGAAGCTGTGTATTGTTCCTGATTATAATAGGATTGCTTCATGTTTCTCTCTGTTTAATTTAATGTTGCCTATTGGTGTGTTGTAGGTTCTTTTCCATTTTTGTTTATTATGCTTAGGTATGTGCCTTGAATTCCTGATCCCTCCAATACTTTTAACATCAAGAGGTGCTGTATTTTGTCAAACATATTTTCAAACTCTAATTAGGTGATTATGTAAGTTTTTTTTTTTTTGAGATTGTTCATGCATCAGATGATCATGATTTTCAAATATTGATCCCTTCTGCATTCCTAGGATGAAGCCTACTTGATCATGTTAAATGATCATTTGATGTTTCCTTGGATTTGGTTTGTGAGAATATTATTGACTAACTTTTCATCAATAATCATAAGAAAAATGGATCTGAAGTTCCCTTTCTTTCACAGGCATTTATGTGGGTTAGGTGTCAGAGAGTAATGTAGCTTCATAGAATGAATTAGATAGTAGTCCTTCTCTTTTTATTTTGTAGAGTTTGAGGAATTTCAGAACTAGCTCTCTTTTGATGGTCTGGTAGAATTCTGAACTAAAGCCATATATTCCTGTTGTCTTTTTACTGGACTTTTTGGGGAGGGATAGAGTTGTAATGATTGATCCTCTTTCTGTAGGGGTAATGGAACAGTTTAGATAATTTACCTGATATGTGTTATCAATGTAGAAAGTTATACATTTAACCTAGATTTTTCAGTTTTGTTGAGTATAGGCTTTTGTAGGAAGACCTGATAATTTTTTTAATACCTTAATTTCTGTTTTTTTGTCTCCCATTTTATTTCTGATCTTGTAAGTTTGGATAGTGTCTTTGAGCTTTTCATGTGAAACAGCAAGAATCCAAAGATAGCAAAAATTATTCTCAACAATAAACTTTAGGGAAATCACCACCCTGGCCTCAAGCTATTGTACAGAGCATCAGAGATACAAAGTTATATGGTGGTCAAGTGGAGACAGATAGGACTCTCAGTGGAATATAATTAAAGACCCTGAAATAAACACACACACACTTATGGACACTTGATCTTTGACAGAGAAGCCAAAGCCATACAGTGAAATCAAGGAAGTATATTCACCAAATGTTGCTGAACTAACTGGAGGTTTGCATATATAAAATACAAATGGATCTATATTTATGACTAGACCAAGTTCAAGTACAAGTGAATCAAGGACCTCCACATAAAACCAGATAACCCGAATGTAATAGAAGAGAAAGTTGGAAACAGCTTTGAACACATTGGCACAGGGAAATTTTTTCTGAACAGATCAACAATGGCTCAGGATGTAAGAATAAAAATTGAAAAATGGGACCAAATAAAACTGAACAGCTTCTGTAAGACAAAGGACACTCTCAGTAAGACAAAACACCAACATGCATACTAGAAAAAGATCTTCATTATTACTACACTTGACTAAGGGCTCTTATTTAAAATATACAAAAAACTAAAAATGGTTGACTCTAGAAAACCATATCACATAATTTAAAAATAGGGTACAAAACTAAACAGAGAATTCTCAACTGAAGAATCTCAAATGGCCAAGAAGAACCTAAGAAATGTTCAACATCCTTACTCATCAGGGAAATGAAAACCAAAATCACCCCGAGATTCTACCTCACATCAATCATAATGGCTAAAATCAAAAACCCAGGTGGCAGCAGATTCTGATGAGGATGTAGAATAAGAAAACACTCCTCCACTGATTATATTCCATTCTGGTAGAAGTATTCTGGTTGTACTCTTGGGATTCTGATGGTCCCTCACAAAATTAGAAGTAATTCTAACTGAAGATCAGGGATATTACTCCTAGTTATATACCCAAAAGATTCTCTGCCATTACATAAGGGTGCATACTCCACTAGGTTAATAGAAGTCTTGTTTGTAATAGCCAGAAGTTGAACAACACCCTAAACTGAAGAAGAATGTATAGAAAAAAATAAGGCATGTTTACACACTGGAAATACTACTCAGCTATTTAAAACAAGGACATCTAGAATTTTGAAGGCAAATGGATAGAACTAGAAAATAACATCCTGAGTGAGGTATATACATGATATACACTCTGTTATAAATGTATATTAGGAAAAAAATTTAAAATACCCATGATACAACTCAGATCATGTGAAACTTAATAAAAAGAAATACCCAAGTGAGGTGTCTTCAATCTCCACTTAGAAATTGAAACCAAATAATGGCCAGATGCATAGGGAAGCACAGAACTTTGTGGGAGAAAGGAGGGGGAAATAAAAGTTAGAAATAATAAGGAATGGGGGGATACAGGAGAGAAGCCCAGAAGGACAACAAAATGAATAGAAAACTGTGACGGGGTGGGGCACACAGGAACCTCTAAAAAGTCCCTGAATCCAGGCATATCAGATGCTTTCAGAACCCAATTTTGATGATCTCTGATGAAATGTTCAACATTTGTGGGGTGAAATTTAAAGAAACAACCTCCAGTATATAGACATTGCCCCCCATTTGACACATGGACTCACACCCAACTTCAAAATTCTTGACCCAGAATTGTTCCAGTCTAAAAAAAAAAAAAAATGCAGGGACAAAAATGGAGCAGAGATTGAAGAAATATCTTCCTGAGACTGGTCCAACTTGGGATCCATCCCATTTTCAATCACTAAACCTTAATAATATTACTGAAACCACCTTGTCCTTGCAGTAGAAGCTTAGCATAACTGTCTTCTGAGGGGCTCTACTAGCAACTGACTGAGACAGATGCAGATATTTACAGCCCACCATTGGATTGAGCTCTCAGACCCATATTAAAGAGTTAGGAGTAACAATGAAGGATCTGAAAGAAATGCAACCTCATAGGAAGAAAAACAGTATCAACCAAACTGGACACCTCAGAGCTTTCAGAGACTATGCTACCAACCAAAGAGCATATGTGGTTCTGTGGAATCTGCTACATGTGTAGCAGAGGTCTACCTTGTCTGACCTCAGTGGGAAATGATGTCTTTCATCCTGTGGAAACTTGAAGTTCCAGAGAAGGGAGATTCTATCAGGGTGAAGTGGGAGTGGGTGGAGGAGCACCTCCTTAGAAGCATATAGGAGGGAAGATGGAACAAGTTACTCATGTATAAAGGGATCAAGAAGAATGGCAACATTTGGAATGTGAATGAATAAAAAATATTATAAATATGAAAATCAAGTAAGTTTTGTTTTCTTTTATCTTTAGATAGGTTTGCAATAGCCTTGTTTAAATTTCATTGGTTTATCATTAATTAGGCTTTGCTAAAATTTAATAGATTCCAGGGAGTTTTTCTCTTTTGGTTTTCACATTATCACCCAATGCTCTGAATTATAGTTGTCACTCACAGTACACTTTCCCAGTCTCTCCTGTCTCCAACTCATTCCTCCTCTTCTCATACCCATCCACCCATATTCTACTGTAGGTCTAAGTGTTTCCATAGAGCCCTCCATGTTACCTAACATCTCTAGGACTAGTAGGTTATAGCATGATTATCTTTACTTAACAGGAAATCTCCTTATAAGTGGGCACATACCATGTTTGTCTTTCTGCGTTAGGATTACAGCACTCAGGGTAATTTTTCCCTTTTAGTTTCCACCTGTTTGCCTGCAAATGTTATAATGTCTTTTTCAAAGAGTTGAGTAATGCAACATTATGTAAATTAGCACATGGTCTTTTCTAGTTTGTCCATTGGAGGCATACTGAGGATTTCTTGTTTCTGGCTATCATGAATAATATTGTTGCTGTGAACATAGAGGAGCAAGTATCCTTATTGAATATACACTGGAAATATACCCAAGAATGGTATAAATGTGTGCAAATTTATATAAAAAATAAAAGAATACATCAACATATCTATCATATAGTATGCACATTACATATTGGTCTAAAAATCTGTCAAACAGTTAAGCAAGATTGCCTTACTAGGATGCAAGAAATTATTCTTGGACAAGGTAAGCTTAACTCTATGTTTTAGCTTATGTGTTTAAAATCCACATAATAGTAATACCTCTGCAATAAAAATTTAATCAGTGTTTACATAAAATTGATCCATTATAATTGTACATGCATATTAGTAAGATTGTGATTTTATTTCCAGCTTCTTCAACAAAGAGTTAATCATAGTAAACAAGTTCTCCAGTTTTTTGCTATATAAAAGTGGCTTTAGGAGGTACTATAGTGTTTTGTTATAATAGCATTAAATAGAAAAACATACATATTCATTAAATAAAAAGACTTTATTCTAAAACAAACAAACAAACAAACAAAAAAAAACCTAGCAATCCTTTGAGAACCCAGAAAATATTTTTGCTCATTGAAAATCTGGCCAAAAGTTTATGTCAACTGATAAGTGTTGTGGATGTTGAAAGTTGAAATACAGAGGTTGGGGAAAGTTAAAAGTTAGAAATAAAGCCTGTTTCATTAACGGCCTTTCCTTTTATAACATTTCTCTTTTATTTTCTTGAGATATATGCTAATTTTTAGTATCATTAATCACCTTATTTTGCACATGTATAAGAATCAGATCATCGCTTTTCAGCCCAGAGAGAGAGAGTCACTTCACCACCATCAGGACTTAGGACCAGCCAGTAGACTGCGGAGCACCCAGAAGAGCCATACAAGTGCCCTCTCACCTGAGCCCACGGGGCACGGGTATACTGATGCTGTCTGGAAATGGATAATTTCCAACCCAGGAAGAGAACCAGGTAAACATCATCAAGACTCAGGAACTGCCCTTAGGCAGCTGAGCAGCCAGAACTGCCTCACAAGAATTATCCCACCAGAGCCCATGGAGACAGAACTGAGTCACCACCATTAGAACTCACAGCCATCCTGCAAAGAACCCAACACTAAGGAGAAATCTCCCTCCTGAGCTCACAGGCCCTCAGACCCAAAGAACAGACAAGCTCCAGTCAGAGACAATCAGGTTATGCTCATTGTTACTGATGGGATCTTTATCACACTATCAAACCTTTAAAAAAAAAAAGTACTGACAAAAATGTATTGTATAATTTTATGCAAAAATGCTTAAAATCTGTACATTTATCTTTGTTTTGTAAAATAAAGTTGTTAAAAATGGATGATTTAATTTCCTCTTTAAAAAGAAAAAGAAAAAAGAAAAAAGAAAAAAAAATACAGAGAACAAGATGGCAAAAGGCAAGCACAAGAACCTAAACAATGAAAAACAAGACAATCTGGCAACATCAGAACCCAGTTCTCCCACCACAATAAGTAGTAGCTTTCTCAACACACCAATAAATAAATAAATAAATAAATAAATAAATAAATAAATAAATAAGATGTAAAATCACACTTCCTGACTTTGGTGAAAGTCCTTGAGAGCACATGAATGACTCCTTTAAAGAATGACAGGAGAACACAAATAAGTAGAAGCCCTTAGAGAGGAAACACAAATTCACCGAAAGAGCTATAGAAAAACAGGTGAAGTTATTGAAAATGGCAATAAATACAGTAAAGAAATCACAAAAGGAGACAACCCCAGAAATAAAAAAAATTAGGGAAGAAATCAGAAGTCAAAGATACAAGCATCACCAAGAGACTACAAGAGATGGAAAAAAGAATCTCAGAGGCAGAAGACAACATTGAAAACATTGACACAACAGCCAGAGAAAATGAAAAAAATCTAAAAGCTCTTAATACAAAACATTCAGGATGTCCAAACACAATGAGAAACCAAGCCTAAGGATAGTAGGTTTGAAATTGAAGACTTTCAACTTAAAATTTCCCTAACCTTAAGAACTAGATGACCATAATTATACAAGAAACCTGCAGAACTCCAAATACATTGAAGCAGAAAAAGAAAACAAAACAAAACAAAACAAATAAAAAAAGAAAGAAAAAGGAAAAAAAAAACAAAAAAATGAAATTCTATTCAAATATTGGTCAAAACAGCAAATGTTCAAAACAAAGAAAAAATACAAAAAGCAGAAAGGGAATAAAGGACAAGTAACATATGAGGGTAGACCAATCAGAATTACACCAGTCTTCTGAAAAGAGACTATGAAAGATTGGAAGATCCTGGACTGACATCATACAGATCATAAGAGAACACATAACAGCCCAGGTTACTATATCCATCAAAACTAAATTACCATATATGTAGAGATCAAAATATTTTATGACAAAACTAGAGTTACATAATACCTGTCTACAAATTCAGACTTACAAAAAATGTAAATCTCCAACACAAAGAGAAAAACTACATCCTAGAAAAACTAAGAAATTAAACATACAAGAAAATCAAAATAAAAGCACACAAACATAATTTTACCTCTAACAACAAAAATAGCAGGAAACAATAATCATGACTGCTTTATAGTTCTTAACATCAAGTGACTCAATTCTACAATGAAAGGACATAGACTATCAGACTGTGTACTTAAACAGGATCCAGCATTTTGTTGCATACAGGAAACTAATTTCAGAGACAAAGACAGACACTACATCATAATAAAACCCTAGAAAAAAATTTCTTCCAAGCAAATAGTCCCAAGAAACAAGCTAGAGTAGCCTTATAATATCAAATAATATATTCAACCAAATGTTATCCAAAAAATATAAGGAAAGACACTTTTTAATTCATCACATGAAAAATCTATCAAAATGAACACTCAATCCTGTACATCTATGATACAAATACAAAAGCACCCATATTTATAAAAGAAATCCTACTAAAATTTAAAGCAGAAATTGCAACACAGAATAAGAATGGGGGACTTCAACATCCTACTCTCATAAATGGACAGATCAAGGAAGCAGAGACTGAGCAGAGACACAGCAAAACTAGCAGAGGCTGTGAACCAATAGGTTTTAACACATATCTACAGAACAATTCATATATATATATATATATATATATATATATATATATATATATATATATATATACCTTCTTCTCAGCACATCACAGTACTTTCACCAAAATTGACCATATATTCTGTCACAAAACAGGCCTCAGAATATATAAGATGATCAAAATAATCCCTTGCATTTTATTAGATTGCTATGGATTAAGGCTGATCTTTAATAGCAACAAAAACAAACAGAGAAACAAACCACATACAGATGGAAGCTGAACAATGTGCTACTCACTGATCATGTGCAAGGAAGAAAGAAATGAATTAATTAATGATTTTTTAGAAATTAATGAAAATGAAGGCACTCCATACCCAAAAATAAGGGATGCAATGCAAGCAGTATTAAGTGGAAAACTCATAGCTCTTAGTGCCTCCATAAAGTAACTGGAGAGAACATACACTAGCAGCTTGACAGCACAGCTGAAAGCTCTAGAACAAAATGAAGCAGATATACCCAATAGAAGTAAAAAACATGGAATAATGAAACACAGAGCAGAAATCAACAAAGTAGAAGGAAAAATAACTGTACAAAGAATGAACCAAACCAGACATTGGTTCTTTGAGAAAGTCAACAAGATCGAAGACACTTAGCCAGACTAATTAGAAAGCACAAAGAGTATCAAAATTAGAAATTAAAAGGGAGACATAACAACAGAAGCTGAGAAAATTCAAGAAATCATCAGATTCTACTACAAAAGCCTATACTCAACAAAATTGGAAAATAAGCAGGAAATGAACAAATTTCTAGAAAGATAACAGATACAAAACTTAAATCTCGATCAGATAAATTATTTTAAACAGTCCCAAAACACCTAAAGAAATAGAAGCAGTCATCAAAACCCTCTCAACCAAACAAACTCAGGACCAAATAAGTTCAGTGCACAATTTTTTCAGACCTTCATAGATCTTATACCAATACTCTCCAAACTATTTTCCAAAAGAGAAACAGAAGGAACACTACCAAACACATTCTTCAAAGCCACAATTATGCTCATACCTGAACCATGCTAAGACACTACAAAGAAAGAAGACTTCAGACCAATATCTATCATGAACATCTATGCAAAAATACTCAATAAAATTCTGCAAAATAAATCCATGAACACATCAATTCAATCATTCACCATGATTAAGTAGTCTTCATCACAGCGATGCAGAGATGGTTCAATATACAGAAATTCATCAACTTATTACACCATATAAACAAACTCAAAGGGAAAATAATTAAAAACAACAACAACAACAACAACAAAGAACTGGGGATCATCTCACTAGCTGCTGAGAAAGAATTTGATAAAATTCAATACTCCTTCATTTTAAAAGTCTTGGAAATATCAGAAATCCAAGACCAACACTTAAAAATAGTAAAAGCACAACACATCAAACAGGTTACAAAATAAAACTATATGGTAAGAAACTTAAAACAACCTCACTATAATCAGGGAATACAAAAGGCTGTTCACTCTTCCTCTACCTATTCAATACAGTACTGGAAGTACTGGCCAGAACAATTAGGAAAAAGAAATAAAAACAGGAAGTCATAGGGTTGCATGTCAAAAAACATAAATTCAAAATTATTTGCAGTTGATATGACAGTATATTTAAGTGACCCCAAAATTTTTAGAAGAGAACAGCTATATCTGACAAACAACTTGAACAAATAGTCTGGTTATATAATTAACTCAAACAAATCAGTAGACCTGTTGTACTCAATGAATAAACATGCTGAAAAAGAAATTAGGAAAAATATTATTGACAATAGTCACAAAAATATGAAACATCTGTGTGTGACTCTAACTAAGCAAGTGAAAGATCTGCATGACAAGAACTTCAAATCTCTGAAGAAAAAAAAATGTAAAAGACTTCAGAAGATGAAAAAATCTCCCATGCTCAAGGATTGGAAGAATAAACACTGTAAAAAAGGACATCTTGCAAAAAGTAATCTATAGATTCAATGCAATTCCCAACAAAATCCCAATGCAATTCTTTATAAATTTAAAAGAGCAATTTGCAAATTCATCTGGAATAACAAAAAAACCTAAGATAGCGAAATCTAATCCCAACAATAAAAGAATTTCCAGGAAAATAATCATCCCTCAGCTCAAGCTACATTAAAAATCATTCATGATTAAAAAAATGCATGGTATTTGTACAGAGGTAGTATGCATGTAAATCAATGGAACAAAATTGAAGACCTAGAAATGAACCCTCACACATATTGTCACTTGATCTTTGACAAAGGAGCTCAAAACTTTCAATAGAAATAAGACAAGATCTTCAATAAATGATGTTGTTTTAACTGGCTATCAGCATGCAAAACAATGCAAATTGACCCAGTCTTATCTCCAGTACAAAGCTCAAGTTCAAGTTGATCTAAGACTTTCACATAAAGCCAGGTTTTTGAAACTGTTAGAAGAGAAAGTAAGGAAGAGCTTAAAATACATAGACTTACGGGAAAATTTCCTGAAGAGAACACCATTGGCTAATGCTCTAAGACCAAGAATCAAAAAATGAAACTTCATAAAATTCCAAAGTTTTGGTAAGGCTAAGGACACTGTGAACAAGAAAACCAGCAGCCAATAGATTGGGAAAAGATCCTTACCAATCCTAAATATGATAGAGAACTAATATATATATATATATATATATATATATATATATATATATATATATATATATATATATATATATATATATATATGGAAACTCAGTAAATTAGACTCCAGGGACTAAAACAAAACTATTAAAAATGGGGTACAAATCTAAACAAATAATTCTCAACTGAGGTTTACAGAATGGCCAAGAAGCAGCTAAAAAAAATGTTCAACATTCCTAGTTACAAGCCAAATGTAAATCAAAACAACCCTGATATTCTACCTCACACCAGTCAGAATAGCTAAAATCAAAACTCAGATTATATCAGAAGCTGGTAATGATGTGAGGAAAGAAAAACACTCCTCCATTTTTGGTGGGATTTTAAGCTGGCACAACCTCTCTAGAAATCAACCTTGCAGTTCCTCAGAAAATTGGACATAGTGTTACCTTAAGAACCAGCTATACCACTTGTGGGCATACACCCCAATCATGCTTCAAATTATTACAAGGACACAATCTCTACCATCTTCAAAGCAGCCTTATTTATAACAGCCAGAATCTCGAAAGCACCCAGATGTTCTTCTACAGTGGAAGAGATACAAAAATTGTTGTACATTTACACAATGGAGTACTACTCAGGTATTAGAAACAATGACTTTATAAAATTCCTAAGCCAATGGATGGAACTAGAGACTATAATCCTGAGTGAGGCAACCCATTCACAACAAAACACACATCTGATGCACGCACTTATAAGCAGATACTAGACCCAGGAAGCACTGGATATCCAAGAAACAATTCATAGAACTTATGTAGCTCAGATAGAAGGACGGCCAAAATGTGTATGTGTCACTCCTTCTTAGAAGGGAAAACAAAACTCTCACAGGATGAAATACAAGGTCAAATAGTGGAACAGGGATTGAAAAAAGATCATTCAGAGTCTGCCTCATTTCTGGCTTCACCCCATATGTAGCCACCAAACCAAAGCACTATTGCTGATACCAAGAAGTACTTACAGGCAGAGACTACATAGGAATGCTTCCTCAGGAGCTCTGCGAGACTCATATAGATATAGCTGAATATGCTTCCAGTAACCATCTGACTGAACATGGGGACCCCAGTAAAGGAGCTAGAGAGAAAAAAAAAAACTAAAGTAGCTGAATGGGGTTGCAACCTCATGGGATGAACAATATTATCAATTCACCAAACCTTCCAGAACTCCCATGGACTACAACACCAACCACTGAGCACACATTGAGAGACCTATGGCTCCAGTTGCATATGTAGCAGAAAATAGCAGTGTCTGGCATCAATGTGAAAAGAGGCCTTTGGACTAGTGAGGGCATGTTTTCCCAGTGTAGGAGAATGCCAAGGCACTAAGTTGGAGAAGGTGAATCAGAGAGAGTGTACCTTCATGGAGTCAAGTGGAAGGGAAGGGGGATGAAAATGGGGTGGGGGAAGATGATCACATTTCCAATGTAAATACAGAGAGTACCTAATTTTTAAAAAAGATAAAAGAATCTGATCTTTATGTGATAATGTTACATTATGATATTGTAACATTTTGTTACATCCTCTGGACACAGTTCTATATCAGTCCAGATACTGCTTTCACTAAGATTATCATATACTTCCTTACAGCCCTGAAACTCTAAGTGCTATTTGCAGCATTGGTCTTAACTTCTAACTCTGTTGTCACTGACATGTTTAGATTTCTAGTATTAGTGAGTTCCACAATAAAATATGTAACAATAAATTTTTCCCAGGAGATTTTCATTGCCTTTTCCTGGAACCATCAGAATCAAATATGTAATCATGTATATCTCTCTAAAATATTTCCTTAAACAATATGAGTTAAAAGCAAATACAGCTATGGGATATGTGGACTGTATTATCAATCATGGAATAATTACATCTGAGGATATCTTCATCAGAGCTTCTGTGGCCCCTCATATTAATGGTGATCCATGAACTTTGTAAAAGTATTCTTAAGCCAGTATAATTTCAAAGAGAATTTTACGTTCAGTTAATGTATCTAAAGATAGTGTAACTGTCACCTCTTAAAAGAAACAAGCAAACAAACAACAAAATATTCCTCTATGAAGAATACAGGAATCATTAGAGAAAGCCACACTCATATATTAAAAACAATAAATTCATAAATTCTTAGGCAAATGGATGGAACTAGAAAACAATATCCTGAGTGAGTTTAACTGTTCACAATAAAATATACATGGTGTGCATCACTGCTAAGTGGATATTAGACCAAAAGGTCAGAATACCCAAGATACAATTCACAGACCACATGAAACTCAAAAAAGAAGAAAAACCAAAGTATGGATGTTTCGTTCTTTCTTAGAAGGGGGAACAAAACACTCACAGGTGGAAATACAGAGATAAAGTTTAGATCAGAGCATGAAGAAAAAGCCATCCAGAGAGTTCTACAACTGGGGATCCAATGCAAATACAGTATCCAAACCCAGACACTATTGTGGATACCAAGAATGTGTGGCGACTGTAGCCTGATATAGCTGTCTGCTGAGAGACTCAGAAGAGGATGCTCACAGCCCAACATTAAACTTAGAATGGGGTCCTCAATGGAGGAGTCAGAAAAAGGACTGATGGAGCTAAAGAGGTTTACAACCCCATAAGAACAACAATATCAACCAACAAGACACCTCCAGAACTCCCAGAGAATTAACCACCATTCAAAGAGTACAATATATGGGCCCATGGATTCAGCTGCATATGTAGCAAGAGGATGGCCTTTTGGGGCCTCAATAAAAGAAACCCTTGGTCTGGTCAAGGTTCAATGCCCCAATGTAGGGTAATGTCAAGGAAGGGAGGTGGTTGGAGATGGGTCAGAGGAACACATTCACAGTAGTAGGGGGAGGGGACATGGGAAAAGGGGTTTCTGGAGGGCAAAGGGGATAACGTTTGAAATGTAAATAACATAAAATTCAGACAAGGGGTGGTCTTGGGGATTCTGATGTTTGATGCTGTTCTTTTCAAGGGGAAGCACAGGATGGCATTGTATGGAATCAATGGGAGGAGGAATGTCTTTGGTGTAGTAAAGGCTTGTTTTCCCATTGAAGGAGAATACCAAGGCAATGGAGTGGGAGTAGGTGGTTGGGAGTAGGAGCATCTTCATGGAAGCATGGGGGGGAGAGGATAACATTTAAAATGTAAATACAGAGAATATCCAATAAAAATGATAAAAAACCAAAGTTGAAAATCAAAAAAATATCCAATTAAAAAAAAAAGAAAGAAAGCCACAACTAGCCTAAATGATGAGAACAAATGTCTATAAAATATCCACCCACAATTAATACATCTACAAAACAATTTTTAACACCTAAGTCTAAGGACCATCACCAAAAAGGGGAATGAATGATTTTAGTAGCTATAGGACTAGGAGATCTGGTATAGGATCTTTTGTACATTTTCAATTTTTTTACATCTCTCTCTCTCTCTCTCTCTCTCTCTCTCTCTCTCTATATATATATATATATATATATATATATATATATATATATAACAGTTAGTTTCACCCAGGGATCTCAACAATAAGGTAAGACTTGCACAGTATCAACACAACTTCACAACTTGCCAAGCTAAACTTAATAGTGAAATTTCACAAGGCCCCACACCGAAATGATTATCTATAGGTAATTGTGAGCTACAAAAAGGAAGAATAAGTCATTATTCCCCAGGACAATTCTTCTTAACAAGTTTTCCAATCTCAATTGGTGAACTCTAAGCAAATACACAAATGAACAACACTAAAATGACTTGGTACATTGTTTTTATTTACACACAAGTCTGTGTTTCTATGTGTATAACAACTATAATTAAAATAGAAGTAGTCATGAACTGGACAAAAAATGTTTGAGACAAGAAAGGGTTTTTGAAGTTAAATAAAGGAAATGTACATAATTAAGTGTAGGCAAAGCAGAGAGGAAACCCCAAGATGTTTGCTATCATCATGTCCATGCAAAAGCAGGAGCCTCTGCAATGTGGGAATATGTGTAAGACATATGTAAATGAAATAAAAGAGGTGACGAAAGAAGAGCATGAACAATTTGAGCATTATGCAGAGAGATGAAACCAGAGACATAAGGATGGAGAGGGATGGCATGGTGTGTGTACACTGTCCTGCCATTTGAGGCCATGGTAAAATCTTGTCTCATGCTGCCGCTGTGGGCCATGTCTGGGTCTTTGATCATAGAGCAGCAGGCTTCTATATCAATATCTGTGTCTCAATTACCAAGAAAGTTCATACTGACATCCCTGTTCTGGGTTATCACCACGAACCACAGGACAATAGCAAATAAAGATCATGGACTAGAGACATACTATGAAATACTGTGACATGTGGCTTTCACAACAAAGCAAAAATTTTCTATTTGTTTTATTGTTTTTATTAAATTTTTACATTTTCTTTTGAGACTATGTTTCAAGAGCAGATGGCCCATACCCAGGGATGGCTAGAGGAGTGGGGCGGGAGCACATAATGTGAAACTAAAAAAGAATTAATAAAAAAATTATTTTATTGAGCACTAGGTTTTTAAAATACACTTGTAATAATTAGCCAGACAGTATTGTAAATATAAGCCATAGAAAGCCAGTGAGTAATATTGCATAGATAAATTGACACAGTATTAAGCTGGCCTGTAAATATTTATTCCTATACCTATATACAAATGTTATTCTCATGGAAACTATGTGAACTGCAATAAGTGCTCAGACAAATGGATGCATAAGGTACTGGAATTTGTAACAGACTATTTGGAGTCCTAAACATACCATTTACAGCATAAATTGACTAGGCCACCTGAAGCACAGGGAAGAGTGGAGAGATAATGGGAAGAATGTGAAAGCAGGAAGATAGTGAGAAGAACTGCGAAAAAAATACCTGTGGATAAGATACATACATTTTAGTCATGATGTTGCAGCAGCTGCAGTTGTTTGTACTGGTTCTTCATAAAACCGGACATAAAGAGTGGTCCCCTAGGGGTACCATTCCTATGGCTAGACTACAGGTCCCTAATAGATTCAATAGGGGAGACAGTCACTGTCTTTACCTAACCACTGATGACCCTACCTGTATGCAATTGGTAGCTACCATCCAGAGTCTTCAGTGATGGCTCTCATTAAACTTCATGGATCATAAAAGCAAACCCAAACACACCAACCTGAAGAAGGAATTGGTGGGAATATGTGGAGCAGGACTTCATAGAATTAGCAGACAAGAGAGAGTGTGAGTAGGAAATAACCAGAATACATACTATTAACATTCAAACTCCATGAGTTTTCAAATATGTCAGCACACAAACAGTACACTAAAACCAAAAGGTGCAATTTGACATCAATAAAAATATGTGAAAGCTAAAATAAATCATTCACAATTTTATTTTCTTCTTGAGGGTACTGATTGTCTACACCTGGATAATTAAGGACATACCTACTTTTTCTAAATTTTCACATATGACAGGACATATAGAGAAAATAGGATTATGAGAGATTTTTTCACATGACACCCATTTGAGCGATGGACTACCAATAGGTCTAAAATCAATGAAAATAAAAATGAATATATACTCAGTTATTCCTAATTATAAACCACCCCATAAATATTAGGTTATGATATACCTCAGTTCTAAATTACTGTATACACTCAAAAGAACATTTTGGAGTAACTGGAAAAAAATCCAAGATTAGGAGGTTTAGTAAAACATGTCATAATGAAATATTAATTCCCTCAATTTTTCCTGTTCTAGTTTCTCTAAAATTGCAATTTACCAAATCCATTAATAAGCTTCAACATTGATTTGCTCTAATCCATTATGATCCCTGAAGTTTTAAGTGTTTTTATTCTTGTTGAAGACAGTATTCTAAAGCAGGTTATTGAATTATTTATATTTTATGTAAGTCTTATTCATTAAGGTTTTTAATATTGTACTTATGGTCTCTCTCTCTCTCTCTCTCTCTCTCTCTCTCTCTCTCTCTCTCTCTCTCTCTCTCTCTCTGCCCTTGTCTAAAAGGTACAGAAAATTATTTCACCATGTTTGAGGTATAAACTATTTAGTTTATTAAATGACAAAGAACAGGACTTATGTTGTATGTGTGTTGTATGTAGAAATTAGAAATACATTGACTACATTTTAGTCATTGACAACTGTATGCAGTTTGCAAGAAATTTATCCTTCCTCCAAATGCCATGTGTACAAGGATGTTTTAAAATTATTTACACCAGTGAATATAATTAAATAAATATTGGTATAAGTTTTAAAATTTTTATCAAGGCCATTCTGAGTATCCCAATTCATTGCTACAAAGGTATGAATATAGAACTATAGCTAACAAATTTCCCAATTTGAAAATTTGCTTGCCCATATGGACAAAATTAATGTCTTAAGGGAAATGATACAAATTTATTCCTGTCCTATGTAAATATGTGAAAAACAACAAATATTCTCTTTTATGCTACTCCTTTATTAATTCAATATGAAGCAATTTTATATGGAATTTATTTACATTATTTAAAATACTGAAACATATAAGATACAGAACAAAGGCAGCAGTATCTGTGATCCTCATTTCATGGTGAAGTACTGAAAACTATTTTCATATGATCCCCTTATCTTGCAAAATATAGTGTAGTAATATGATTAGCATGTTAGAACAAGTTTTTCTAAGAATCAGAAGGAATTAAATTTCTAATTTTGAAATTCTAAGTCTTATAGCTAAACCAAAGTAAATTAATTATTAGCAACATATTATATTTGTTATGTTCTAATAGTATTAATAAAACAACTTAGAGAACTAATGTTTAAATGTAACCTTAAAATTATAGAAATTATATGTGTGTGTGTCTGTGTATTTGTGTGTGTCTATGTGTCTGTATGTCTGTGTATCTGTTTGTGTTATTCTTGAAAAATAAAGTTAATTGTAAAAATTGTTTGAATATGGTTTGAATACCTTTCCAATACCTCTTTCATAAGCACAAATATTGATTATGATAAATTAAATACATCCATTGAAGTTATCTCAATACCTGTTGCCTATTAAGTGCAATTTTGCACATGTCAATTGGATTTATGAATGAATATAAAGTGTAACTTGAATTAAATATCATGGTAGATAGTTAGCACTGGAAAATCTAGAAAAGAAAAACTGACAAGGGAGGAGTTTCTCTTAGGTGCTGGAGAATCTGGTATTTAATAGGAGTGAAAATGATAAGAGACATATACATTGGAAATAAATATATAAATAAGGAGTTAGTGAATCCTTCCCTTCCTAAGACTATTTCTGCTGTTTCTAAGTTTAGTTTTCTTTTTCTGAATGTTCATTACCATATTTAGAGGATCTGAGATTTGAGAAAGGACACTGGTTGTATGGAAAGTATATGATGAATTTCACTAGAAACACCACCACCATTTTTCTCAGCTCCCACCTAGTTTTTCCTTGACAGCTTGAGCTCTAGAAGAGGAAATAAGTTTGAAAAAAATATATATCTAAATCCTGTGTCTGGCATGTAAGAGGCATTGATTATATTGAATCAGACCTCATTTCAAGACACACCTTGATATACTATGGATTAAAACCCATGGGAAAATAGGCTGAATGAAGTTTCTTAACAAAACTTAAAGACTCTCATCAGTTGTGTAATACAGCTTTGTATTACACATCATACCCTCTTACAGTCTGCTGATAAAAATGAGTACATGAACATGTTTATCTTACCAATTGGCTCTATGCTCATGTGCATTCAGGATAAGAAAATGTGTATTTATATTAAATTATAACATATTAGGTTACATTAAATATTATTTGGAAATTTTCAATTTTATCTGAACAAAAATGTACCCATTTATTTAAATGAATGCTCTCTGGACATCCTTGGATTCATTGTCAGAAACACATGGGATTGGAATAGGGATGCCTGAACAAAGATTTGGCACAATAATAATTCTAAATTAATGCTTTTATTCTCTGAGAATAATGCTCTCATATGTGAAATAGCTAAGATGAATTACCATAGTCTTGATAAAAACAGATTACACAACATATGTCATAACACATTAAGAGGTAAAACAAAATAACTCCTCCAAGCTGGCATAAAGTGATTTTTATAAATGTTCACAGAAAGAATGACTCAAATTTAATTTTTAGTGATGTGAATGTGTCTAAAAAGAGAGGTGCCATGGTGAGGGGATGTTCTAGGAAAACAGTAAAGTGTGCAGAGCTTAATAAATTTAATGGATCAAATCTGGCTGCATTTTTCAGGCTAATTAAATCAAAATTGTTAATGAAAGTGAACAATGCTTAAAAAATAATGATGCACTAATGTTTGAATATTAAATGAGACAGAAGAGATAGAGTGCCAAAAATTTGAAACCAGTAGTTGAATCTTATTTAGAAAGCTTAGCCTTCAATAGATGTCAGCAGTAATAATTCATACCACTTCATAAGCAGTAGAAATTTCAAGTGTCAGTGACACATTAATAAATTAAGTCTGTATCCCAAACATGAAAGTATTCAAGTTAACGATTAACAAATATCAAATAGAACTGGAAATGGCATTGATGGACATGTTGATAATGTGTAAATTTGTGTAAAATATTAATGTTACCAACTGATTTATAGTTATAAAAATTCTTTAGTAGATTCATCATAAAAATAATCTAGTTCAGAAATAAGTATAGCCTTAAAAAAAGAAGTATAGTTTTTTCCCTTCACCTTCTTAGGGATATGGATAGAGATCATACAAAACACAGTCCATTAAACCAGAGTTCTAAAGCCCAGTCCCAATGAACATATCTGCAAAGCACATACCAAAGACTCAAAGGGTTTTGCTTAAGAGGTGTAGGACATATTTTAAGATGCTGAGAAATAGGGAGCTTTCTGTGAGGTTGTGTTTTCTAACAATGTCAGAAGCTACACAGATAAAGGTTCAGCCACATGACTGCTAAGCAATCCATGAGCAAGAAAAACACACATGTCAAAGTGGACAGGCAAAAGACCATCTGATATTAATAACACACCAAAAACTACAGGCAATTAATAACTGCTAAGGCCACCGGGAACAGCAGAGATCCAGGGACACAGGCCTGGAGAGACTACACTGTGAGTAACCAGGACACAGATATGGCTAGACCTAGAGCACAGAAGGTGCGGCCCTCCGGTTGGTTCAGGGGAGCAAGAACCCTGGAATAGGGACTTGGTATCAGCCCAGAAAGCCATTGCGTGCGGACCAAATACTCAAGCCACTTGCCACCTGGAAGAGCAGAGATCCAGGGACACAGGCCTGGTGAGACTGTGATGTGAGTAGCCAAAGCACTGAGAGGTCTAGGCCGAAGACACAGAAAATGCAGCTCTCCGCTTGGTTGAGGGGAGCAGGAATTCTGCCACAGGGACTCGATATCCGACCAGAAAGGCCTTGCACGTGGACTAAATTCTCAGGCCATTTGCCCCCAGTAACAGCAGAGATCCAGGGACACAGGCCTGGTGAGACTATGTCATGAGTAGCCAAAGCACAGAGAAGTCTAGGCCGAGTACTCGAAAAACATGGCCGTCCAGTTCAGAGGAGCTGGAACTCTGGCCTGGGGACTTTAGATTCACCTGAAAAGCCCTGGATCAAAGTCGAGAAACACAGGGCCACAGTAAGGCACAAACCTTGTCGGTGAGAGGCCGGGTTTACCCCGGAAAGGCAGTGCTTCATGTTGGAATCTACAGACCCTCTTACACGTAGACTGGAGAGGGGTCTGACACATAGGCCCAGGAGGAGCAAATTGTGAATCCTCAGAGAGCAGAAAGTACTGTGCTATTGGGAAAACTGTTCATAGTCACCTAGAGAAAGTGCCAGGTCCCTGCCAGTAGTACTCAGGACATGTGGGCACAGGGTTGAGGTACCATAACAGCCTCACAAGAGCTCCCACATCTGAGCCCACAAAGACAGAGCAGACCCACCAAAAGCCAAACACTCAGAATCAGTTTTCTTCCTAAAACTTTAGGTCCTCAAGTACATGGAAGAGACAGGTACCAATCACTGACAATAGGACCATGTATAATCACAGACAACAAGATGGCAAGAAGAAAGAAAAAGAACTTGAGCAATGGAAACCAAGACAACCTGGCAACATCAGAACCCAGCACTCACATCACAACAAGCAGTGGATTGCCAAACACACCAGAAAAAGAAGACTCAGACCTGAAAATCATACCTCAAGGTGATGATGTAGATCTTCAAGAAGAGTGTGAAAAACTTACTTAAATAAGAACAGGAGGACGACCATAAACAATTAGAAGCTTTTAAAGAGGAAACACACAAAAAAAAAAAAAAAAAAAAACAAAGACTCAAAAAATACAAGAAAACAGAACCAATGAGATGAAGAAATTGAAAATGAAAATAGAAACAATATGGAAAACACTAAAAGAGACAACCCTAAAGGGGAAAATCAAAAAAAAAAAAAAAAAAAAAAAAAAAAAAAAAAAAAAAAAAAACAAGAGTAACAGATGCAAGCAAAACATGGAAGAAAGAATAGCGGGGATCAGGGGCCAAAGACAACATTGAAAACATAAACAAAACAGTCAGAGAAGATGCAAAAACCAAAAAGCTTCTGTCCCAAAATCTCCAGGAAATCCAGGAGACAATAGAAGACCAAACCTAAGGATAATAGGAATAAAAAAAGAAAAAAAAAAAAAAAAAACCAAAAAAAAAAAAAACTAAAAGACACAGTATATATCTTCAACAAATTGTTGAAGAAACCTTCCCTAGCCTTAAGAATAAGATGACCATGACCATAAAAGAAGCCTACAGAACTCCAAATACAGTGGACCAGAAAAGAAATTCTTCCCGACACTTAATGGTCAAAACGCCAAGTGTTCAAAATGAAGAAAGAATACTAAAAGCAGTAAGGTAAAAAGGCCACATAACATATCAAGGAAGACCATTAGAAACACACCTGACTTCTCAACAGAGACTATAAAAGATAGAAGATCCTGGAAAGACATCATGAAACCCCTAAAGGAACACAAGTGTCAGCCCAGGCTCCTATACTCAGCAAAACTCTCAATCACCATAGATGGAGAGACCAATATATTAAAAGACAAAAGTAAATTTACATTATATCTGAACACAAATACAGCACTACTAAGAATTATAGGTGGAAAACCCAATACCAAGAGGGAAACTACATCTATTAAAAACAAGAAAATATTTAACCAAGAAAACCAAAAGAAGAAAGACACACAGACACAATTCTACCTCTAAAAGCAAGTAGCTGGAAATAGAAACACTATTCTGTAATATCTGTTAACATAAATGGACAAAATTTCCCAATAAAAAGACATGGGCTATCAATTTGCATAAATAAACAGAATCCAGCATTTTGCTGCATATAGGAAACTAATCTCAGAGACAAAGACAGACACTATCTCAGAGTAAAAGTTTGGGAAAAAAACCTTCTAAGCAAATGCCCAAGGAAAAAAGCTGGAGTAGCTATTTTAATACAGAATAAAGTAGATTTTCAACCAAATGTTTTCGCAAAAGATAAGGAAGGACACTTTTTACTGATTACACAAAAAATTTATCAGGTGGAAATCTGAATCCTTAACATATATGCTCCAAATACAAGAGCACCCATATCCATAAAAGAAACCACACTAAAGCTCAAAAAATATATTGCACCCCACACAATAATAGTGGGAGACCTCAACACCCCAGTCTTATCAACGGACAGATCATGGAAGCAGAAACTGAGCAAGGACACAGTAAACCTAGAAAGGGTTAAGAATCAATAGGTTTTAATAGACATCCACAGAACATTTCATTCTAAAACATAAGAAAATATCATCTTCTCAGCACCTCACAGCACCTTCTTCAAAATTGACCAAATAATCAGTCACAAAACAAGCCTGAAGATAGAAATATTCCCAAGCATCCTGTCAGATCACCATGGTCTAAGTCTGGTCTCTAATAACAACAAAGACAACAAAAAAGACCATATACACATAGAAACTAAAAACTGCTCTATTTAGTGACAGCATTTTCAAAGAAGAAATAAAGAAAGAAATTATGGATTTTTTAGAATTTAGTGAAAATGAAAACAGAACATACCAAAACCAATGGAATGCAATGAAAGCAGTACTAAGAGGAAAACTCATAGCTTTGAGTGCTTCTGAAAAGAAACTGGAGAGAGCATACACAAGCAACTTGACAGAAAAGTTGAATACTCTGGAATGAATGGAAGTAGACACACCTAAAAGGAAGGCACAGCAAGAAAAAATGTAACTCAGAGCAGAAGTTGACAAAATAGAAACATAAAGAACCATTCAAAGAATCAACAAAACGAAGAGCTGGTTCTTTGAGAAAATTAACAAGATTGATAAACCCTTAGCCAGACTAACTACAGGGCAAAGAGAGAGTATCCAAATTAACAAAATCAGAAAGGAATGTGGAGACATAACAACTGAAACTGGAGAAATTCAAGAAATCATCAGATCCTACTACAAAGCCTATACTCAACAAAGCTGGAAAATCGAAAGGAAATGGATAAATACCTAGACAGATAGTAAAGTTAAACCAGAACCAGGTAAACTATTTAATAACCCCATAAAACCTAAAGAAATAGAAGCAGTCATCAAAAGTCTCCCAAAAAAAGTCCAGTTCCAGATGGGTTCAGTGCAGAATTATATCAGATTATTATTGACAACCTAATACCAACACACTCAAAACTATTCCACAAAATAGAGTCAGATGGAACAATACCTTACTCTTTGTTTCAAGGCCACAAAGACCCTACAAGGAAAGATAACTTCAGACCAAGCCCACTTATGAACATTGATGCATAAATACTCAAGAAAATGCTTGTAAACTGAATGCAAGAACACATCAAAATGATCATTCACCATGATCATTTAAGCTTCATTTCTGAGTTGCAAGGATGGTTTAATATATGGAAATCCATCCATGTAATTCACCATATAAACAACCCAAAAGGAAAAAAAAAAAAAAAAAAAAAAAACACATGATTATCTCACTAGATGCTGAGAAATCATTTGACAACATTCAATATCACTTAATGTTAAAAGTCTTAGAAGGAACAAGAATCCAAGGCCCATACCTAGACATAATAAAAGAACTATACAACAAACCAATAGCCAACATAAAACTTAACGGTGAGAAACTTGAAGAAATCCCACTAAAATCAGAAACTAGACAAAGCTGCTCACTCCCCCCCTACCTATTCAACATAGTACTGGAAGTACTGTCTGGAGCAATTAGACAGCAAAAGGAAATTAAAGGGATGCAAATCAGAAAGGAAGATGTAAAAATTTTCCTATTTGCAGATAATATGATAGTGTGTGTAAGTGACCCCAAAAACTCCACCAGAGAACTTCTACAGGTGATAAACAAGTTCAGCTAAGTGGCTGGATATAAAATTAACTCAAACAAATCCATTGCCTACCACTACTCAATGGACAAACATGCAGAAAAAGAAATTAGGAAAATGATACACTTTACAATAGTCACAAAGAATATGAAATAACTTGGTGTGACTCTAACTAAGCAAGTGAAAGACTTCTATGACAAGAACTTCAAATCTCTAAAGAAGGAAATCAAAGAAGATCTCAGAAAATGGTAAGATCTCCCATGCTCATGGATTGGAAGGATCAACATTATAAAAATGACCATCTTACCAAAAGCAATCTACAGATTCAATGAAGTCCCCAAGAAAAGTTAAATACATTCTTCATAGAACTGGAAAGAAAAACGTGCAATTTTATCTGGAATAAAAAGAAGGTAGAGTATCAAAATCCATCCTTAAAAACAATAAAATATCTTTGTCTTCTGGAATCACCATCCCTGACTTCAAGGTATATTACAAGGCAATTGTGCTAAAAACCACATTATACTGGTACAGTGATAGGCATGTGGATCATTGGAATAGAATAGGAAATCCAGAGATGGACCCTCACACATATGGTCACTTGATTTTTGACAAAAGAGCTGTAAACATTCAATGGATAACATGTTTTAAAATGTGATAACATATTGATTTTTAGGACTTTGTTGTGAATATTAGACTAGTTTGCATACTATGTTGTGTCATTATTTTGTGAAATTATATTACATTATAATAATAATTGTAATTACCAAGAGAGTAAAATAATTCTATATTTAGCATTGAATAAGGAGTTATAATCTGGATTAAATCAAACTAAATCTCTGTCTTTTTCTTTACAGAATCTTTTCAATTTCATGGGGTCCCAATTGTCAGTTTTTGATCTTATAGCCTGAGCTGAAAGTTTTCCCCTACACCAATATGATCGATGTTCTTTCCCACTTTCTGTTCTTTCATATTCAGCATATCTGGTTTTATGTGGAAGTTCTTGATCCACTTGAACTAAAACATTGTATAAAGAGATATGAGTGGATCAATTAGTATTCTTCTACATGCTGACCTCCACTGGAACCAGGACCATTTGTTGTAGAGGCTGTCTTGTACCTACTTGATGGTTTTGGCTCCTTTGTGAAAATTCAAGTCACCATAGGTATTTGGGTTTATTTCTGGGTCTTCATTCTATTGTATTGATCTACCTTCCTGTTCCTGTACAAATACCATGTCTTTTGTGTTTCTTTGTTTTTTGTTGTGTTTTGTTTCCATCACCATTACTCTATACTACAGCTAACAGTTTGGGATAGTGATTCCTCCAGAAGTTCTTTCATTGCTGTGAATAGTTTTGACTATCCTGGGTTTTTTGTTAATCTAGATGAATTTGAGAATTGATCCTTCCATTTCTATGAATATCTTGGATGTTGAAGGTGATTGCGTTGAATCTATAGATTGATTTTGGTAAGATAGTCATATTTTACTGTTTTTCTTACCAATTCATGAGCATGACAGATTGTTCCATTTTTGGAGGTCTTCATCAATTTCTTTATTCAGAGACTTGAAGTTCTTATTATACACATATTTCACTTGCTTGGTTAGAGTCACACCAAGGTGCTTCTATTATTTGTAACTATTGGGAAGGATGTCCTTTCCTTAAACTTTCTCAGCCCATTTATTCTTTGCATAGAGGAAAGCTGCTTTTTAATTAGAAAAATAAAATCCTGAGGCTGCAGAAATGGTCCATGAGATAGAAGGATTTGCTCTTTTTCCAGTGAACCCAGGTTAAGTTTTCAGAAACCAACTCAATTCTTCATAGAGTTAGAAAAGGCAATTTGCACATTTATTTGGAATAATAAAAAACCCAGGATAACAAAACCTATTTTCAATAATAAAAAACTTTTGGGAAAATCACCATCCCTGACCTCAAGCTGTATTACAGATCAATTGTGCTAAAAACTGCAAGGTACTGGTACATAGACAGGCAAGTAGATCAATTAAATAGAATTGAAGTTCCAGAAGACTTATGGTCACTTGATGTTTGACAAAAGAGTTAAAAAATTCAATAAAAAAGGACAGCCTCTTATATAAATGGTGCTGGTTCAACTGGCACTCAGCATGTAGAGCAGTGCATTAGTTCAACTCTTATTTCAATGTAAATATTTAATTAGCATAATCTTTAATAATAATATATCTCACTTTAAATTAAATTATTTTTATGATAGTGCTTATTTTGTTTGGGAAGTGTCTCAATCTCCAAAAAAGTTCTGCAGAAAATAATATAGTTAATTCATTATTTTGGTTTTAGAAAATATGTGCTTATGTATGCCTAAAAGTTAAATATTGGCAAAATGTAGAAGATCGGAAAAAAAGAGAAATTAAAGAGTAAAATCTTGTTAGAAAAATCTTGACTGTTGAAATTTAACAATACTGGCGACCCAGATTCTGAGACAGATGTTTGCCAGCTCAGAGAGGTAGAAATATTAAGCCACAGATCATGCTTTGCAGAGCTCACAAAAAACCTCTTCTCAAAGCCATCTCAAAACCTCCTCAGTCCCAATATCCCTTCTTCTACTTCTCCGCATCTGTCTATCCTTCTGACTTTCTCTGTATTTTTTTTAATATCTTCACTTCCTGTCTACTGATATTCTGCATCTTGACCTATCATTGATTTTATTGAAAAATACTTACAATAAACAGAAAGTTCTCCAATTAAAATTGTGTTCTATGGTTACAACACAACTAGAATTTTTTCCAGTAAATAACACAGTATTATCAAATATTCTGAATGACAAAGGAGCAAAGAGAGGTTCAGAGAGAGAATGGGAGAAGATAAGCAGATAAAGAGTAAGATTAAAGATTATGTGAAACACTGAACTAAGTCAGGAAACAGAAAAGTATATATATATATATATATATATATATATATATATATATATATATATATATATATATATATAATGCAGATAAACTAAGCCCACTATCAACAAGGCTGTGAGAAATACATTTATTTTGCTTGTTTTTTTTTATTCTTTTCTTCATTTTACTGGCAGTGTCATGCATATAACAATAAAAAAGTTATGCAAACTGAAATATTTGTCATCGTGGCATGCAATTTTCTAAGCTGTATGTAAGTTGTGAGGATATTGTAGCATGAGAATACACTGTTTGTGGTGATTAATCAATTTTCTCCTGTGTTATGTACTTGCTTCTTATACCTAAGCTAGTTTACTAGATTTTCTATATGACAAGGATATATTTGTATGAAAGAAGTTAGTAATGTTTAGGCTTAGGAATGTTCTCATGAGCACTTGCTGTTGCAGACAATGCTCGCTACACACGGAGTGGATCATTACCATTCATGGCTATAGTTCTCAGTGTTCTGGTACTGCTTTACCTACACAAGCACTAGGCATGCACTTAGTATAATATTGTAAATGGTATTCAGGCAGAATACTCATTCACAACATAAAATAAATAAAAATATTTTAAGTAAAAATACTGTGTTTTTTTAAATGACTTTATTTTACAAAACAAAGATAAATGTACAGAATTAAAAATTTTTTGCTTAAAATTATACATTTTTGTCAGTACTGTTTTTTCAGACATTGAAATAATTTTTACATAAAACCATGTGAATATATTTTTTTAGTCAGTACTTGATTTTTTTCAAGGGCTTGACAGTATGCATTGAAAACCTAATAGTTACAATAAGCGTAGAGTACATGCAAAACAAATCGCAACATGGAAATAGTCAAAGTCTTCTTGTTTTGTAAATATATGTATATTTTTTTGTTTTCTTTATTTCTTGGACCTCATACAGTCTGTGAGTTGTTTCTGGGGGAGTGCAAGCCTCTGGGGTTTGCATCCCACTATCAGTGACTGCATATTATGTCTGTTCTTTTGTGACTGGGTTATCTCACTCAGGATGATATTCTCTAGATGCAGCCATTTTCTTAAGAAATTGGTTAAGTCATTGTTTCTGGTGGCTGAGTAGTGCTTCCAAAAAGAAACTGGAGAGAGCTCACATCAGCAACATGACAGCACAGCTAAAAGCCCTAGAACAAAAGGAAGCAGATATACCCAAAAAGAGTAGACCGAAAGAAATAATCAAAATTAGGGCAGAAATAGACCAAATAAAAACAAAAAGAACCATTGAAAAAATCAACAAAACCAAGAGTTGGTTCTTTTAGAAAATCAACAAGATTCGTAAACCCCTAGCCAGACTAACTAGAGGGCAAAGAGAGAGTATCCAAATTAACAAAAAAAGAAAGGAAAGTGGGGAGATAACAACTGAAACTGAGGAAATTCAAGAAATCATCAGATCCTACTACAAAAACTTATACTCCACAAAATTGAAAAATCTGGGGGAAATGGATGAATTCCTAGACAGATTCAAGGTCCCAAAGTTAAACCAGGACCAAGTAAACCATCTAAATAACCCTATAACTCCTAAAGAAATAGAAGAAGTCATCAAAAGCCTCCCAACCAAAAAAAGCCGAGGTCCAGACGGGTTCAGTGCAGAATTTTATCAGACGTTTATTGAGGATATAACACCAATACTCTCCAAACTATTCCAAAAGATAGAATCAGATGGAATATTACCCAACTCATTTTTTGAGGCTACAATAACCCTCGTACCTAAACCACACAAAGACCCTACAAGGAAAGAGAACTTCAGACCAATCTCACTTATGAACATTGATGCAAAAATACGCAACAAAATCCTTGCAAACTTAATCCAAGAACACATCAAAAAGATCATTCATCATGACCAAGTAGGCTTCATCCCTGGGATGCAGGGATGATTTAACATAAGGAAATCCATCAACGTAATCCACCATATAAACAAACCCAAAGACCAAAATCACATGGTCATCTCACTAGACTCTGAGAAAGCATTCAACAAAATCCAACACCCCTTCATATTAAAAGTCCTGGAAAGAACAAGAATCCAAGACCCATACTTAAACATAATAAAAGCAATATACAGCAAACCAACAGCCAACATCAAACTTAATTGCGAGAAACTTGAAGCAATCCCACTAAAATCAGGTACTGGACAAGGCTGCCCAGTCTCCCCCTACCTATTCAACATAGTACTGGAAGTCCTGGCTGGAGCAATTAGACAGCAAAAGGAGATCAAGGGGATAAAAATCGGAAAGGAAGAGATAAAAACATCACTCTTTGCCGATGACATGATAGTGTACTTGAGTGACCCCAAAAATTCCACCAGAGAACTTCTACACCTGATAAACAAGTTCAGCAAACTGGCTGGATACAAAATTAACTCAAACAAATCAGTAGCCTTCCTGTACTCAAATGACAAACATGTGGAGAAAGAAATTAGGGAAAACGTACCCTTCACAATCATTACAAAAACTATGAAATACCTTGGTGTGACTCTAACTAAGCAAGTGAAGTACCTGTATGACAAGAACTTCAAACCTCTAAAGAAAGAAATTGAGGAGGATCTCAGAAAATGGAAAGATCTCCCATGCTCATGGATTGGAAAAATCAACATCTTAAAAATGGCCATCCTACCAAAAGCAATCTACAGATTCAATGCAATCCCCATCAAAATTCCAACCCAGTTCTTCATGGAATTGGAAAGATCAATGTGAAATTTCATATGGAATAACAAAAGACCTAGAATAGCGAAATCCATCCTCAACAACAAAAAAACATCTGAGGGAATCACTATCCCTGACCTCAAGCTATATTACAAGGCAATTGTGCTGAAAACTGCATGGTACTGGTACAGAAATAGGCATGTGGATCAATGGTATAGAATAGAAGATCCAGAAATGAGCCCTCATGTATATGGTAACCTGATTTTTGACAAAGGAGCAGTACACATTCAATGGAAAAAGGACAGCCTATTCAACAAATGGTGCTTGTCCAACTGGCACTCAGCATGCAAAAGAATGAAAATAGACCCTTTCTTATCTCCTTGTACAAAGCTCAAGTGTAAGTGGATCAAAGATCTCCACATTAAACCAGATACACTGAAACTTTTAGATGAGAAAGTAGGGAAAACCTTAGAACACATAATTACAGGAGAAAATTTCCTGAACAAAACACCAATGGCTCAAGCTCTAATGGTCAAAGATTAACAAATGGGACTTAATGAGATTGACAAGTTTCTGTAAGGCTAAAGACATTGTCAAGAAAACAAAACGGCAACTAACAGAATGGGAAAAGATCTTTACCAACACCACATCAGATAGAGGCCTAATATCCAAGGTGTACAAGGAACTCAAAAAGCTAGACACCAGAGAATCAAATAACCCTATTAAAAAATGGGGTACAGAGCTAAACAAAACGTATTCAGTTGAGGAACACTGATTGGCCGAGAAACACCTGAGGAAGTGCTCGACATCCTTAGCCATCAGGGAAATGCAAATCAAAACAACTCTGAGATTCCACCTCACACCAGTCAGATTGGCCAAGATCCAAAACCCAGATTACAGCAGATGCTGGCGAGGCTGTGGAGAAAGAGGAACACTTCTCCACTGTTGGTGGGGTTGCAAGCTAATACAACCACTCTGGAAATCAGTGTTTCCTCAGAAAATTGGATATAGTACTACCTGAAGACCCAGCTATTCCACTTCTGGGCCTATACCCCAGCGACACTTTAATACACAACAAAGATATATGCACCACAATGTTCATAGCGGCTCTATTTATAATAGCCAGAAGCTGGAAGGAACCCAGATGTCCTTCAGAAGATGAATGGATAAAAAATTGTGGTACATATACACAATGGAAAAATACTGTGTTTAAAACAAATGTATATCATACATTTTATAGTAATTTCCCTGGGACTGTAATATCCCATCCTGAAAAGAGCTCTTTAAGACTCGGGAAATTCTGCAGAAACACATATAAGTGCTAAAGGAAGTATGTAAGATTCAGGATCTTACAAATTGAAATATTCCATTCCAGAAGGATAATCAATCACACTCCAAAAGAAAACAGCTCTCTAGTATTAGGAAGTCCTTGAAACTCCATAGGTCCCAAAGTTGTGTAAGCTTATAAAAATGATTGAAGAATACGTACACTCTGATCTGTATAGACATCACCATCTATGTGGGGAGCATCACAGTTCTGGATTTGGTGATTTATCACCTGGACCAGGGATTGGCACTATTGGGAGGTTTAGCCTTGTTGGAGTAGTAGTGGCCTTGTTGGAAAAAGAGCATGACTATAGGGTTGGACTTTCAGAGACTTTCCTCCTAACTACTTAAGGATGACAGTCTTCTGTAGACATTCAGATTAAGAGTTAAAAATCTCAACTCCTCTTTTGCCATGAAAACCTGGATTCTACCATGCTCCTTACTGATAGTTATGTACTGAATGTTTGAACATGTAAGAGAGCCCAATAGAATGTCCTTTAGAAGAATTGATTATTTGTTGTTTCTCATTACCACAGTGGAAACCCTGACAAGGACATCACCCAAGCTGATGTAGGCTTTCAGTGAGGTAACTGCCTTTGAGATGACCATGATCCTTTCATCAACATCTACCCTTAATTCAGCAAGGAACTCCAGTAAAGCCATAGATTCATGAAACTAGATGGTTTCATTTAAATTGTAGTATAGCTCTAGCAAGCAAACATTTTATAACTAATATTTTTCTTATTTTCTGTTTTCATTTTGTAACATATATGTTGCAGTAAAATACGTAGTGGCTGAACCCAGTGTTAGTGGGTCTGGATACTCATTAATAAATACAATTAATGGTATGGTACCATGGTGTGGTTAATGTTTCTAACTAATTTTAAAATGCAACAGGTAGTGATATATTTATTTATTCAATTTTTCTTTTTTTAAACTTTATTTTATAAAACAAAGACAAAAGGAAAAAAAATTAAACATTTTTACATAAATGTATACAAATACATTTTGTCAGTGCTTGGTTTTTGTTTTTGTTTTTGTTTTGTTTTTTTTTTTAAGGTTTGATACTCTGCATTAAGGTCTTACTAGTTACAATGAGCAAAACGTACATGTAAAACAGGATGTAACCCGGAATTAGTCAACGTTTTCTTAGTTCAATTTTTCTTATTATGTGAGATGACATAGAAAAAAGTATTAACCTTGTATATGTGAAAAACATAAGGTTTATCATCAAGAGTGTATTATATTTTAAGAAATAATAAAACAGGGAATCATTATATATTTACCTTAGTACGGATTAGTTTAAAGAATTACCACACATGCACATTTATTATTAAAATGTTCATTCAACCTGTATTTATTTTTAAATTTAGGATAATTCTATAAAATATTTCTTACTTATTGGTTTCTAAAACTGCCACATAAATCAAAATGTAATATATTATTCCTGGAGCTGGTTACGTAGATTTTTTTTTCTGTAATAACATGGCTTATAGCGATGACAGCTGTGACACACTGCCAACATCTTAGGGGTTCATTACAGCTGCAATTTTTCAGGTTGGGAGATGAGGTATAGAGATAAAAGATAGTATGAAATGAGGAGAAAATAGCTTCACCATTTATTTTGATACATGATTTTATAATGGAAAATATTTTTCAAACTACTCCCTTGCCAATAAATGTGAAAATGTACTATTATTTCTTCTTGGGACATCAAGTTTCAACATTTTACAATTTTGAATTCTGTTGTTTAAATCATAATTTCTAAAAAGTATTTCAGGTTTAATTTATACATTTTAATACTTTGTTTAAAAATACAGAATTTTGCTTTTCCTTTCATTTACTTATATAGACTCTCACTTTTATTTAGAAATTCTATACTGATTGCAACTGTTTAATGTATGTCAATCCTAGATACTCACCACATAAAAGTTATTAATTTTTATTTTATCTAAATCTGTAATCAAACTAGCATAGTAAAAGAGTTTATATTTCTTTGAACACTAGCTTCAGATCATGGGATGAAAATACAAGCTAAGCAATCTACCATATCATTATAATCAATACATCAATAACAGATAGTTAATATTTGTTTATAGGAATTTAGTTCATTTCTATAGAAATGTTAGAAAAAGAGTAATTGCTGTTTTTTATGAGTACCATGGGGTAAATAAATATACTCCTCGAAGCTGCTGTCAATAATAGATGTTAAAAGAAGTTAGATCAGGCAAACCTGAAGCCAACCCAAGTTCAGTAATACTGAGAACATTGAACAAAATATCTTCTGTCCATGTGTATTGATAAAGAAAAAAAATATGAAGAAATAATAGCAGTTTGCTCTGGGTAAGTCACCTTGAGATGGTTTCAAATAATTTCAAGTAAGCAAGTTTTAACTAAAGATTACTACTAAGTGCACTACTGGTACTAGGATAAAATACCCAATAGTGACAGACAGATGAGGGTTATAGATAGATAGGAAATTCAACTGAAAGTTTCATAATGAACACAGGATAAATGAACACCTTTTATAGTTCAAGCATGTGATACTTCTGTACAACTTCCATTTACATACAGAACTGCTTCATTTTCAAGTCAAGATATTATCTAATACAGATGACATGGAATTATTTATGCATTAGAATGTTAACAGAGGTGTTTATTACAAATAGTATACCTATTGAATACTGATGTTTTCTTTTTCAGTGTTTATTTTTAGCATTTGCAGATTTTTAAGATTTAATTTAGAAACTTTATAGTGTTCCTAAAATATAACAAATGAAGGTGTTCCTCTATTTTTAGTAAGACTTTTTGATTAATGATCCACTGAACTATTTATATTAAAAAGTGACTTCTGAGCTAAGCAGTAGTGAAATGCAATTTTAATTTCAGTACTTCTGAGTCAGAGGCAGGCATATCTTCAAATTCAAGGACAGCCTCTTTTATAGAGTGACTTCCAGGATAGAGAGGGACACACAAAGAAACTCTGACTCAAAAAAAAAAAAATGCAGCAACAAAAAAAAATGACTTCTGTTGAACATGATGGTGCATTCCTAAAATAGCATTACCTTCAGAATCTGGAAAAGGAAGAATGCAAATTTATCACCAAACCTGCTAACATAATGTGTTCAATGTCAGCTTCTTTGACTTAGTGAGAGGCTCTCTCAAAAATATGAGAAGTAACCAAGAATGGAACTCCAAATAAGTGACAGAGCACTTGTCTGTAATACATGAGGTCATGAATTAGAAAAACAAAATTAAAAAATAGCTTTGGGTAAAACTCACTTATAGTATTAATATTGACTTTCTCAATAAGACTATCTAAAGTTCATAACAGAAGGCATGAAGCGAAAATTATGCTAAAAAGATTTTAAATGGGTACCAGCCATTCTTGATTATATTTATTTTACTTAATGGTTTCATTAGTTGAAAAACTTGACACAGAAAAATATGTGGAGATATGGAGATTGTTTGAAACATGTTGATATCTTAAATGTTCAATTTTCACAAAATTGGCAAAAATATTTCTTCTAATGTTTGTCACCATATTAACTATTTCATTCTTTGTGAATATTAATTATTGAATGTGAGAATTCAATATAGGACTATGGCAAAGTTATTGCCATAAAAACATACTGGACTATGAATACAAAGTCAGATGGTTAATAATACATAGGAAATTAAAAGAATGCTATTACTTTATATAATATATCCCACCCACAGTTTTCACTGCCTTTTCTTCTCCTAGTTCATTGTCCATATCTTGCATGTACCTCAACCAGCTACAGAAAAATGTTGACCTTCCAGAAACATCAACTGAACAACACACAACAAGATAAAATAAGACCAGGCACAAACCCTGACAAAAAGGCTGACAAAGCAATCTAGTAGAAGGAATAAGTTCCCGTAGGCTTGCCCTTTTCAAAAAAAAACTACTTTATTTCATGTTCTTGAATACTTTACCCTTCCTTCTAGCCCATCAACCAGAGATAGCAAAAGAAGGTTAGTAGGATAAGAGTTCTATAGACCTGTTTAGAACTAATTCAATGGAGACAATTCCACTCTTTGTTACTAGATGTCCACTTCAATAGCAAACAACAGACAAAAAAAGTAAAAGAAAAAAAAAAAAAAAAAAAAAAAAAAAAAAAAAACAAAAAAAAAAAAACACCAGTAGCAGCAGCATATTGAGCATATTGCAATAGGAAGAGGAAGGCTCCAGAGAGTCAGCACAAGTCAGGAGAAGCAGGAAGAATCAGCTGGAATATCATGAGAAGTTCTTTGGCCCATTTCCTAGAGACTACCTAAGCTCAGCAAATAAATAAGCTCATAAATGAAAGAAAAAATTTTACAAGAAGCCAAAACAGCTCTTGAGTCACCCCTGTGCAGCTTAGGTTTGCCATGTGAGACCAATGTGATCCGTGCCTACGCTGCTTTGCTCTACTACTTGGCTTTCCTGTCAAGATGTCTGAGGAAGTGCATCATGGAGAGGAAGAAATAGAGACCTTTGCCTTTTAGGCAGAAACTGCCCAACTCATGTCCCTCATCATCACAGCTTTCTACTCAAACAAAAGAGTTTTCTCTGGAGTTGATCTCAAATGCTTCTGGTGCCTTGGACAAGATTTGATATGAGAGCCTGACAGAACTTTCCAATTTTGACAGTGGGAAAGAGCTGAAAATTGACATCATCCCCAACTTCAGGAACAGAAATGGCTTTGGTGGATAAAGGCATTGTTATGACCAAGGTTTAGTTCAAAAATAGCTTGAGAATCATTGCTACATTTGGTAAAAATGCAGTTATGGAGGCTGTTCATATTGGTGCAGAGATTTCCATGATGGAGCAGATTGGTGTGGGATTCTTCTCTGCCTTTCTAGTGACAGAGAAAGTGATTGTGATCACAATGCATAATGATGATAAGCAGAATGCCTGGGACTCTTCTGCTCATAGATGCTTCATTGTTTCTTCAGACATTGTGAGCCAGCCAATTATCTTGGGTACCAAAGTTATACTTCACATCAAAGAAGATCAGACAGAGTTCTTAGAGGAGATGAGGGCCAAAAAAGTGGTAAAGAAACACTCACATTTCATAGGCTATTCTATCACCTTCTACTTAGAGAAGGAACAAGACAGATCAGTGATGATGAGGTAAATAAAGAGAAAGGTGAAAAAGAGGAAGATAAAGAAGATGAGGGGAAGACTATTATTAAAGATGTGAGATTTGATTAGGAGTGTGAGAGCAGCAAAGATAAGGGAAGGGTGCAGGGAGAAAGAAAAGCAAGGAGAAGTACATAGACTAGAAAAAGCTGAATAAGACAAAATCTATCTGGACCAGAAATCCAGATAATATCACTCAAGAGAAAGATAGCAAATTCAGTAAGATTGCGAACACCACTTAGCAGTTAAGCACTTCTCTGTAGAAGGTTCTCTGGAATTCAGGGCATTGCTTTACATTTTTCAGAGATCTTCTTTTGACTTTTTAAAAACAATAAGAACATCATCAAACTGTATCTGTCATGTGCTCATCATGGACAGTTATGATGAGCTGATTCCTGAATACCCCAACTTTATCTGTGGTGTGGTTGTTTCTGAGAATCTGTCCCTGAATGTCTTCTGAGAAATGTTCCAGCAGAGCAAGATCTTGAAAAATCACCAAAAAACATTGTAAAGAAGTAGCTTGAGCTCTTCTATGAGTTGGTTGAAGACAAATAGAACTAAATAAATTATATGAGGCATTAGCCAAGAATTTAAAGCTCAGAAATTATGAAAATTCACCAAACCTTTGCCACTGCTCTGGGCTCCTTCACTATGATACCTCTCAGTCTGCATATGAGATTACTTCCCTGTCAGAGCATGTGTCTCAGAAGAAAAAGACACAGAAGTCCCCGTATGATATTACTGGTGAGAGCAATGAGCAAGTGTCCAACTCTGCCTTTCTGGAGCACATATGGAAATGAGGGTTTGAGGTGATATATATTACTGAGCATATTGATGAATGCTGCATATAGAAGCTCAAGGAATTTGCTGGAAAGAGTGTGGTCTTAAGGACAAAGAAGAGACTGTTGCTACCAGAGGATGAGGAAGATAAGAAGCAAAAGAAGGAGAGCAAGGCAAAATTGAGAATCTGCAAGCTCATGAAGTGTATCTAGGACAAGAAGGTTAAAAATTTGACAATCTCTAATATGTTTGTATCTTTAACCTGATACATTATTAAAAAGCAACTATGGTTTAACAGCAATATAGAATAGATCATGAAGGCCCATGCACTGTGAGACAATTGCACAATGGGCTACATGAAGACAAAAAACCACCTGTAGATCAATCCTGACTACCCCATTGTGGAGACCCTGTAGCAGAAGGCTGAGGCAGACAAAAATGACAAAGTTGTCTAGGACCTGGTGGTGCTGGTGCTTGAAAATGCTCTGATCTCTTCTGGATTATCATTTGAGGATACCCAAATCTACTCCAACCACATATATTGCAAGATTAAACTAGGCCTAGGCACTGATGAACATAAGGCCATTGTGTAAAAGCCCAGTGCTGCTGTTCCTTATAATATCCCCCTACTGGAAGGTAATGAAGATTCCTCTCACAAGAGAGAAGTGTATTAAAGGCTGCTGGGAAGCTCAGGCCCTCTGTATAATATTCCTGTGGCTCTCACAACAATCATGACTGACCCTAACCCACCTGGCTTTCTGCTTATGTCTACAAGAATATCTTCTATCTTGTCCATGTGTCTTAAGGCAGGAAGAGCCCCCTCCTACAGAATAGCAGGGTTGGATGTTGTCTATTTTATATTGTTTGTTTCATTTTGTTCTGAAATTAAAAATGTGCAAAAAATAAAACAAATTTGAAAGCAAATTTAATAAGAGTTTTAAATTATTTTAACCTCCTTTCTGTCACAACAGCCACCAAAGGTAAAGATAAGAATATGTTAAAAGGGCAAAGGAGGATATAGACTTATTTAGAAATAATCTCTTGGGAATTTCTAATCTGCAGAAGTAGGATATCAGTAGTTTAGTTAATGCAAATGAGCAGCAGTAGCTCAATACTTAAAAAAAAAAGTGTTGGGTTTTGCTAGTCAGCCCAGGTTCATGGACAAAGCAAGACGCCATCTGAACATCACAAAAAGCTCACTGGTTAGTATCTTTCTATGAAGTTATGACCCACAGTGATCATTAAAGAAGATAAAGAATCCAATTCTACAGTGTCATTATGAAGATCATCACCAGAAAAGCCCAAGGGAATTCTATAAAGAGTGGCATGTGTACCAATGTCATAGCATCATCTACTGTTTGTTCGGTTATACTTATAACCCTTTTTAAACATTGTGTATCCTCTTAAGTATCATCTCTGTAAAACATAGCATGTCCCTTTTCCAGGCAGCATCCAGAAAAACACCACATGTCTGTTTAAAACCAAACACTCTTCAGTCTCCATCTATGCCCTGGAGCTGAAGACATCCTGCAGCCCTACATATACAAAATCCTGCCCTGAGAGGGTTATTTTTTTGGGAGTGTTTTCAATCATAAGTCCACTGGTGGGACCCTAATTTTGCTCCCAAATTGTATAAAAAAGAAGGGCCCACCAGGAGCACTCAGGGCACAGGCACAGTATAGCAGCCTGGGAAGGATCCTTCCTGTCTTATTCTGTGACCAATTCTAAGGCTGTCTCACAGCCCAACATACCCAAGTCCTATCTGTGGAGTGCTTGTCTCCTCAGAGTGCTCTCCCTGCTAACATCA